>NC_045743.1:10277500-10625000 GCF_008692095.1 Etheostoma spectabile | reverse complement strand
TGTGTTTGCTTGCTCAAACCCAACCCCAGAGTGCATTACATGTGGGTAAGGGCGACAAAAAGCTTTATTTCCATTCTTGGGTCCAATCTGTGCTGGATTGGCAATACACCTCGAAGCATTTGAATTAGAGGTCTATAATGACACCTTTGCATTCAAATAGTTGTATTTTACAGTTTGAATCATCTGCAAAAATAAATAAAAAAATAATACTACCGACACCGTCCCGCTGACGGGACCGTTTTCTCCAATTAAGAGAAAACTTTTTCTCCACTCATAAATTGCAAGCATTAAATCTTCATAAACACGCTCATGCAGCACACCATTTGAGTTCTTAAAGTCTCATGACTTGATTTAGCCCACACACAAAGCATAAGATGACTTAGTTATAGTTATAATCCTGTTATGAAGTAAAGAAATACAGAAAAACTTTGCGTCGCTAGTATCTAAAGTGGAGTGTGCATCCATACTTTTTTCCTCATGTCTTCATTCACAGCAGTGAAAGATCGCCAAAAACTTTTTTTTCCTACATCGTCAACAATCCAAGGAATTAGAATATCCAAGCCATTTTATCCAAAACTGTGTCAGTAAGGCCTAGAATCACACTGACACTTGGAACAAAAAATTGAGAGTGTTAACTTCCCATTGACCTCAGGCACATCCCAGAGGGCCAAAGTACATGGGAACTGTGTCACTTTTTTTATTGGTAAAACTTTTAGGCGAGAAAAGCATGTATTTTCAAGTGTCTGTAAAGAGGTTAACAAATGCAACCAACTGCAGTTCTTGGGTGCACACATGTAACCATATCTCCCTTAACATTACAATTGCAAGTATCACTGTGGCTGTGAATCGTAAATCGTAAATCAACAGTAGGTAAGTGTTACCAGGTATTATTTAGATGTTTTCATAACATATTCAGCTCTAAGGATATTAGCCATTGACTTTTATAACTGGATATGTTCTGTTCTTATTACAGTATATTTGGATTATCTTTGGATAATGCTGCAAATCACTCTGAAGCAAATTGCAAACTCATTACCTCTGGTTATATATATTATTTTATACTAATTATACTCTATTATGTTGTATTTATTATTTGAAATAGCTGTTTATTATTTTAAATTCCTGTTTTTTTCAACTTTTTCTTCTTTTACTGCTGTAACAACAACAAAGTAGAGTCTTATTTTGCAATATCTTGAATGTAAACACATTCTATTCTTACTAATTGTTATATTTTCACCTCTGTCTCAGGTGCTGTATGATGTGCGTGGGATCCTGGAGAAGAACAGAGACACCTTCAGAGATGACATCTTGTTTATTCTTAAAGACAGCAGGTGAGCACATCACACTCTTGTTCTCTTGCATGCTGAACGTACACACGTGTATGATTCCGTTTATAAAAAATGAGTTTATAAAAATTAAATAAAAATATAAAAATTATTATATAAAAAAAAGTTCTGTACTGCACTGTGTGTCTGCAGGCTTGACTTCATCTATGACCTCTTTGAGCGTGTCGGTAGCAGAAATGGAGACGAGACCCTAAAGATGGGCACGGCCCGACGCAAGCCCACTGTCAGCTCTCAGTTCAGGGTGAGACCAAAGCTTCTATGATCAAATTGTCATTCCCAGTTTAGAGCATGATTATATGATGTGCATCACAAAGACAACAAGTTAATTGTCTGCCATGTGCCGCTGCATATAAGGATCACTTAACCCCTTAACTTTTGTCTGTCTATTTTGGCATGAGGATTGTGAGTGCGGGGGCACAGACCAAAAAGGTGGCTAGAAATCATGGAGAGACAGAGGGAGAAAGGAGAATGCTGCCAGTGTTTTTGATCTACAGAGAATGATGGGTGATGGGATGTAGGAAATATGTGGTGGAGGAGGGGTGCAGTGGCGGGCTTATCTTAGCATGTCCTAACTGCAGTGTGGAGAGAAGGAGCAGGGGAGGATTTGGCAGCCGGCCCTGGCCTACAGTTTCTAAAGCCAGGGGATTAGGGTTGATGGCTGGGCAAAAAGGGGCCAACCAGGGGCCAATCACGCTCTGCTCTGCCAGGCCCGGCCTCACTGGAGACAGACTGTCTGAGGCAGCAAAGAGAGCGAGGCTGACATAGCCTGCGAGGTTCAAGGGTCCTCGGAGTGTGGGTTTGTGTGTGGGTGTGTGTGTGTCATGGTTAATATGGACTGAGTTTGAGATGGAAAAAAGAAATTACTTTTAATCTGTACTTTTTGACACGTTTTGTCAACAATACATATACATACTTATACACACTTAACTCACACTTACGTACTGTAATAGGTGCTTTTAGTTGGGTATTTTTGTTTTCTGCTTTGTTACACTAGAGATGTTGTACCTATACTCCAACTTGGTAGATAAAAAGTTTGCATAGTGCAAGTATTGCAAAAATCTTGGTTTTACCAAGTAATTTGTATTTTGTGACTAAAAGTCTTATTTTCTTAAAACAAATCTGCCATTTCGGTGAGACAATTTCAACCTGTTTGAACAGAAGTCACATGTTTTTATGATTTATTTTTAAAATAAGGTTCCATTTTCTTGATTCATAAGCAGCTATCTCTCATTCTGTATTGTTTAATGATTCTCACTCTATAAATAGACATAAAGGAATATATTTGGACTCAATCAGTTGCTTCTCGGCTGATCTTAATCTTCTTGTTGCTGATGTGTTTCAGGACTCTCTCCATTCCCTGATGGCCACACTAAGTACCTCCAACCCCTTTTTTGTACGCTGCATCAAACCAAACATGGACAAGGTAGGTCATGCAAATTGCACTGCACCAAAAAAAAAAGAAGTCAAAAACGCTGCCAGGGCTTGTCAAGGTCAGCGCCTACAAAGTTAAACTTCCTCGGTGCTATTCATAGCTCCAGTTGCTCAGAGCTAATCTTTAGTCATGCAAATGTTTCACTTAAAAAGTAACTTTTCTTTTTAGTTTTTTTTTTTTTCTGCAAATTATTTTTACTAATAAACTTTAACTTCTGTCCTGCTTAGGTGCAAAAACTCTCATTGTACTTCCTCAAATAAAAGGATTGTGCACATTCCTACCACTTTATCCCCTTTACCAGAGGTCAGAGGTCACTGCTTGCCACTCCGGCTGCAGCTGCTTTGCTGATGCTCTGCTGATCTGGCTGCATTAGTGGAATACCGAGATAAAACCAAGGTGCTATGGTGCAGGGTGCAGCCATGGGGACGTTTATTTAGTAGGCCTCTATTCCTCCCATTCCCTCTCTTTACCTCCCACTCCCTATGTGTCATTCCACACCTTTTGCCTACTTAGTAGTATGGAAACTGCACTGTCTTCCTCTCTCTCCCTCTTCCTCTCTCATCTGTTGCCTGCTCTGCCTCGCATTTGCTCACCTGGCCTTGGTCGGTCAAGATGGAACAAGCCATGCCTCTGTTCCTGCAGAATGACAGAATTGCGTGCATGCTAACACATGCACACACGTACAATGTATTTGTGAGATTTACATGCACCCACCCTCCTTGGAAAAAATGCCACTGAGGGAAGGGCCAGCTTGTTTTCACTCACCCAAGTCAACATGCCTAAATCCTCTGCTTAAGAGCAGAGTTCGGAGCTCAGAGGCGTGCACGTATGTGTGTTTGTGTGTTTAATTATTAACATGAATATATGCAAGCATACCTTTGCAACCAAGTGTGTCTATTTCCATGCATAGTAGCATTAGCCTGTAATTAGATTGACACATTTGGGGAATGCTGTTGTCCTGTTTGGGGCTTATCCAGCGTTGTGTGCCCTCTGGGTAACAATGGCCTTCGTGCAAGCCTTGTGAGCGATCAGGCAGCCTGTGAAGAGGGCGAGGCGGCAGACATCACAGATCTTTTTCTTATAATCAGAGCTGAGGATCATTGGTAACACAGAGCTGTGAACAATGCAGCTGATTATTCCACCTAGAAAGGCCTACCCGGTTGGCAAGGTCTTGCTCAACACTGTTCAGGTTTCTCCATGATGGCGTGTGTTTTCTTTGCAGTAACCTGATTGTTAAAGTAAAATGATAGCATTCTCCATTGTAATTTTTGTAGTTCAAGTTTAATGTGACTCAGCAGCAAGAGGATTTGAATAGATGTGTGGGCTCAACAGTGGAGGATTATACATTTCTTTTGCCTGCAGTGTTTAGCCGTCCCATATCTTCCTTACCAAAACATGTATTGTGCTGAATAATGCCTGCTTTTAATGCATATCAGGTATTATCTTGAAAAAGCATAGAACTGTTAGTGGCGTCATCATTTGAGTGGAATAAATATGCATTTTCATATTGTTTTGTTGTCTTTCATCTACAGAAGGCCAATCAGTTTGATCCTGATGTGGTCCTGAACCAGCTGAAATACTCTGGGATGTTGGAAACTGTGAAGATCCGCAAGGCCGGATTTCCCGTCCGTAGAACCTTTAAGGACTTCTACAGCAGGTCAGCAAAATACCACTAAAATACTGTACACACCAAAGCTGATGAGTCACCTAAAAGTGGAAGATTTATGTTGGACAACTAAAAAAACAAACCAAAATCCAAATAAAAAATAAAGTGCTGAAATCTCCAATCTTAGTCTTCTGCTGTTCTGTTTCTATAAGTGTGTGTGTGTGTGTGTGTGTGTGTGCGCGCACATGCTTGTGTGTTTCCACAGGTACAAGATGATCCTGAAGAACAAAATCCACTCAGGCGATGAGAAGCAGAGCTGCTTGGAGCTACTCACACTTCATGACAAAGCCAAGACAGAGTGGCAACTGGGGAAGACAAAGGTAGAGCACACACACACACACACACACACACACACATGTCCAGACTTGTTTTTGTCACTTACGAGGACATTTCTTTGATTTACTAACATGCCCTGGATACTCACAGTAAGTGTAACCACTACCCAAACCCAACCCAACCCTTAACTTAACTTTCAACGGTATCCCAACATTATCCAAAAAACAAAGTCTTAACCCCAAAATGTAATGTTTTACTTTGCGGAGGACCAGCATTCTGTCTCCAAAATGGGAGGAGAGTCCCCATAATGTGGCTAAGTGAATAGATATTTGGCCCAACAATGTGATTATCACAAGTGCAAACACACACACACACATATGTTTTCCTGTAAGATATGCTCTGCAGTACAAAAGCCAGTCTCCTAGATGCTCTTCAAAACATGTTCAACAAGTCAGAAATCACCGTTTTTAAGCATTACAAATGGATGGGTTACGGACAATTTCATGCAGAAAATCCTGATAGCATATTGGTTCAATGTGGTGTCTTCTGGGAATTATTTTTCCTGCTGTCATTCCCAAGCTGTTAATGTGTGCCACGGCTTGGACGGCCCCAACTGTGACTCAGCCCCAAAGATTTTTCTGGCCTGTTGTGATCAATCATCTGCTCTTCTGCCGACAACCACAGAGTTACATGGCTACTCCTATAAAACAAAACTGACACTAACAACTGTTACTGTAACCCAGCGCAGCGGCTTACAGTAATCCTAAAACAGCCTTAATGTAGCTAGAAAAGCGTTAGCCTCTTGACACTCGTCGAGTTGTTGATTTAATAAACTAAATTGCTGTGATTTGGAGGCAGTGATCAAGTGTTCCTGAGGTTAAGGGAAAGTCATGCATCTTTTATAAATGTTATCATAGTGTTAGGATCTCCATCTGTTGCAACACAGCACATCTTTTCCCTCATTCTCTCTTTTTCTCTGTCTCTTGATTTCAAACAATCATCAACTGCCTTGATCAGAGCCCTTTCTTTTTCTCTGCACTCCCTTTGAATGATTAACCTTTAATGACTTGTTTGATCTGGAGAGCGAAACCTTGTAGCCTCATGTTGAACTCAGCATAGATAGATGGCCTCTGCACGGCAGAAAAATGATATAAATAAAACAGTTTCGTTGGCTTTCTAGAAATCAGTCCCACTGTTACTTCCTGCTCTATAAGTTGTGGTTCCCCCGTAGCCGTTAAATCACTGAGACGTTTGTTTGTTAGACGGTTTTGTTGCGATACCCCATTTGGCTGGCACACTATAAATAATGTCAGCTGCACACATGCTGAAATATACATAGAGACCAAACATGTTTGATGTGTTGGTTCTATACAAGTATATAACCTGTGCATAACCACTAATGTGCAAATGCCTATCTCTATTAAAGTTCTCACACATGCACACAGTATGAATGTCTGGAGTCTCTGTGTATTACAGACTTCAGAGAAAAAAAAGAAAAAAAAATTCCTTTGTATGGGTATGCATCCAGTGTCAGCACTTTGACCTTTGGCTGCCTCTGCTCGTATGACTGCTCCACTTTACACTCTATATACATAGAAAAAGAAGAAGAAAGAGGGTAGTTTTTCAAATTAAGACTGAGTCTGTGTCATTTCGTCCACATTAATTGTGTTTTTGATGGCAGCGTATTTTTGGGCTCAGGGAAATTTAGTGTGAAATTTAGAAAGGGGGCTGAAAGATAGAAGGGAGCAACATTTCCTCTGGAGAAACAATCTGTGTGTAATTTTACACGTGCTGATTGTGTGCAGAGGAAGTGAGTTGCCCAGAATTAGGGGCTTGGGTGAAGTTGCATGAATTGTGCATGCGTGCGTGTGTGTGTGCATGGGTCTGCGAGACATTTGTTTTACAGACAAGGGAAGGATGTGGATGAAGAGGAAGCTTCCTACTCTCACAAACTTTACAGAGCCAGGCAGGGCTGCAGCTGTGAGATCCTTTGATTAGTGGAACATCTGGGACACAAACACACACACTAAGCCCCCCCTTTATAGAAGCAGTTGATCCTCCAGACTAGCAACAGAAATTGCATTATCACATAAACCCAGATGTGCTGCTGCTTACATGGTCAAACAGACAAAATCTGATTACGTTTCATAATGTCGTGTTTCAGTTCTATGTTCATTTCTCTTCAAGTGTTTTAGTCTAGGAGTAGCTGTAGGTTGTCAAATGTCCCTCAGAGAGAGAACCAACTTTAAAAAAAAAAAAAAAAAAGTCTTCAGGAGTGAGGAAAGGGTTAACTAAATTCTTTCTCCTTTCTTCATACGAGTAAGGAGGGGTGTGGCTTTCTATCTGGACACCAGCCACCATCCCTCCCCCTCATCCCTCCATCCCTTCTCTCCCTACCTCTTCCCTCCCTCTCTGTGTCTTTCTGCCTCTGCACGTCAGTCGAGCTACAAACGCAGTGGTAGCAGCAGCAGGAAAATGCTCAGGAAGGACGCCTGAACACAATGAGGCTCTGCAGCAGCGGCATTAGCAGCAACACTGCTCTCCCCGTGCCAGTTTTCTTTTCTGATCTGCTCTGCAGTCAGGGAGAGCAGCTAGCCTGCTAGCCTCAACTGCGCCACAGTTTCCTCTGCAGTGGGCACAGGGTACTGCCAACAGACAACAGGGGCCCTTTACATTTTGGTTGGCCCTCTTTTGCAGCCTTACCAAGAAGAGGAACTAACCCATCCTTTTTTCTTTCCTCCCCAACCTCCCTGTCTGTGTCTCTCTGTCTCTGTCACTCCCTTTCGGTCGTGGCGCTGCTCGTCCCGCAGGTGTTCTTGAAGGAGGCCCTGGAGCAAAGGCTGGAGAAACAGAGGGAAGAGGTGCGGCGCAAGGCTGGCATGGTTATCCGCGCCCACATCCTCAGCTATGTGGCAAGGTGAGTGGTGAAGTGTGGAGGAGGGGTGGAGGGCTGAGTGGCAGCGACAGTTGTCAGTGTTTGTTTTGTAATAGAGGTGTACAGCCTGTGTGTGTGTGTGTGTGTGTGTGTGTGTGTGTGTGTGTCTTATCTGGGTTTATGTACAGTATCAGGGCAGAAGCTGCTTCACAGATTCTCAAGTGCAATAAAGTTGTGTTTCAGCTCATAAAACTCTGACTCGCTGCTGAGTCTGTCATCACAAACTCATGCTGTACGTTTCTCAAATCCACTGAACTTTAAAAAAAAGTCTAGTCAAGATCCCAGAGTTTTCACTGATACCAAACACTGGTAAAAACATTCACTACAAAGTTCCTGCACTCCAGAAAGTCTTATAGAGTCTGATTGACAAAGACTGTGGATTGTTATTAGTGTTTCAGTCCTCAGACCCTCATCTGGTAAAATGTATCAGGCACATTTTTATTTTGAATGTCTGGGGGGAAAACTGTATTATTAAAGTGAGTACAAGTGACCTAAAGTGTGCACGTTTTAATTGTTCTTGAACAGTTGGGGAAATGTGCTTAGAATGATGTACAAGACAGCTAGAATAATATGATAAAATGGTGCAGCCATAAAAATTAAACATAGAGTCTTGGGATGGAATATTTGACTTGTTTTATCGTTTTATAGTTCAGACAGTAAGGAATAAGATGCTTTAACAACCCTAAAGAAATTTAAGATGGAAAAAGGGAGAAACTGGATGTTATGGTTTATCTACCCTGGATGTTACAATGTCCTGTATGATATGGAGTGATGTACAGGTCATGCCCCTTAGTTGAACCACCCTTGGACCAGCATAGTTATCTGTGAGCATCGACAAGGCTTTAATTTGTTGGTACACAATCAGAAGTACAGTCATTGTTGTTTTTATTCACTGAATAAATCTGTCTTTTCAGCCTAAGCAGCATGTTTTCCACCTCTCCACTCTGCCTGTCAGACAGGAGGACATCCATCACTATGCTGCTTTCAAAATCTGCACATGCAGACACCCTTAGGGATGTAATTGCATTTGTGTGCTAAAACATATAAGACCATATACAGTCCTCTGAAAGGCTCCGTTGGGAGAGTATAATGGGACTGATGACATTGTTCAGGTTGTGAGTTCCCTTTCACTTCAGAGCCACTCATACTAAAGACAGAGGCAAGCGAAGCTCCCTTAAGACACAAGTAAAGCCTTTGTATTATTATATGTAACAATATCTCTGTCCTGAGACCAGTCAGAGGCCACGGAGTGATTACTGTGGAGACTACGCCAGGCTACGGGTCAGAGCAGTGTGTGTGTGTGGTCCTTTCATCAAGTCACATGTATTTGCGTGTGCACGTTGTTTATGTGTGTGTATTCAATGCATGTGCAGTGTGTGGGTGATGGGGCTTAGTCACAGGGCTAAGCAGAGCAGCCCACATGGCCACAATGAAACAGCACAAGCTCTTCAGAGTCTAAACATTGCACAGTTCACTATGTACAGGCTTTCTTACCAGTGTGTTTATTTAAACTGAGAGAGCTTATGCAGTGCTGTCCAACGTCACAAATATGTTTGTGGTGACACAACATTGGATTAAATATGGGGCCGTGCTTGATTTGAAATGTGTGTTCGCTTTTCTCATCAGGAAACAGTATAAGAGGGTTCAGTCCAGCGTCGTCACCATCCAGAAGAACTACCGCGCTCACTTTTGGAGACGCGTCTTCCTACGCCTGCGGTTTGCCACCATCATCCTGCAGAAACATCACAGAGGCCAGCTGGCCCGATCCCTCCTCCACCAGCTCAAAGAGGAGAAACAGAAGCGAGAGGAGGAGGAGGAGAGGAAGAGGAGAGAAGAGAAAGAGGAGAGGAGGAGAGTAGAGGAGGAGAGGAAGAGACAACAGGAGGAGGAGGAAAAGAGAATGAGGGAGGAAGAAGAGAGGCACAGGCTCATGGACGAGGAGATGAAGAGGAGGGAGGAGCTGAGACTGATGAAGGAGAAAGAGGAAGGGCAGAAAATGTCAGCTAAAGCAGATGAGAAAAGGTAGTCATTCACTCTTTGTGTTATGTTGAAGATGCATTTACAGTATTAAGATCAGATGACTTGTATAATTCCTTGATGTGCTCATTTGTCATCCCGATTTTTTTTTATTTCGTTTTTCAGAAACTTGCTGGTAAATGGTGTTTGTCAGAAGGTAATTCCTAAACAAAAACTGTTATTCACATAACAAAACACAATATGAGGGTGGTGGCATAAAGCATTTAAACTTACACTTTATGTCCCTCTTTCTCTTTCCTTGTTCTGTCTACAGAAGGAGCTGTCCCAGACGTTGTCCCAGAGTCACACCTCTGAGGAGGAGAGCCGTCAGATGGAGGAGATCCTGCGACTGGAGAGGGAGATCGAGCGCCTGCAGAAGCAGCAGGAAGATGGCGTGTCCCTTCTCGGAGACGTCTCCCATGAGGAGCTACGGCAGATGAGAGACGCTGAGATCTACAGACTGGAGAAGGAAGCTTCCCGTGTGGCTACTGAGTTTCTGGAGCTCTTGGACTTTGGTGGTTTAGAGCCATCGCTCTCAAGTGAGGAGAATCTCCACGACCCGACTGAATCTACAGCCCCTCTGGCCGAGGAGGAGGTTGACGAGGGTTTCCACGCTGATGATGAGTGCGTTCCTTTGCCTGATTTCCCTCCTCCGGCTGCGGTTCCTCTAGACAAAGAAGTATTCCAAAGTATTCCCCCTCCTCCACCTGCCTTTGCAGAAGGATTAGTTGCCACCCCTTCCTCTGCCTCCTGTCCTGCAACGACAAAGCTCTCCCCACTTGCCCCCAATGGGCTGAGTCATGCCCCTGCTCTCACAGACTCCAGAACCTCCAGACCTCCTTCTGTAGTCACTAATGGAGAAAGGCGGCCGTGCGAAAGAGCCAGCAAGGGGTCAGACTTTGAGTCTGTGAACGAGGAGCCTTCCCACTCAAACCAGCTAGACACAGAGTCAGACTACGACCAGGAGGAGTTTGAGGAGGCCCATGGGAGCTCAGGTGCTAGCATCAACGACGGCCATATCACAGATGAGGAGGTGTTGCGAAAATCCTCCTGTACCCAAAACAGCTTGGACTCTTTCAGAGGCAGCTCAGACTCGGTGAGAACTAACAGGCACAGAATATTTTTTGTCAAATGCTACAGATCTAACCCATATGGGTAATCATTTAAAGAATTATTGTTTACCAAAAAAAGTGACTGTATTTTTAAAGTATGTTCTGTCCTCAAATTAAACCCCAAAGTGGAATTGCTGCATTTTCCATTTCTAACTTAAGCCATTGTTCACATACACTGACACACACCTGTCTTTCCTCTGGGTACAATATTTTCCCCACAACTCAACACCTAAACTATATACCCCAAAATCTGTGTGCACATGTGCAAACCTGAATACATATCCTCATATCAAAAGGCTCAGCTAATTTTAAAATCACAGTGAAACATTGTTGCCATTATTTGTTTTGGCTCTGCTGATGAGCAAATGAATCTATTCCCAGATACTGCAAGTCAAACAGAGAGCTCAGACCTAACACTGTCAGATCAGCAAAATGTCAAAGGGAAAGAAGGGAGTGTGTTTGCATAAGTGCACGTGTGTGGGGCTGTGTGGGTGTGTATTTGGCGATGTTGATTGACGCCATAGTGACTGACTACAAGGTCTGACAGATTTTGGGCACTGGTTTTAGTTCTGAAATTGCAAAATGAAGAATCGGACTGCCTGCAGTCTTCAGAAAAAGAAAAACAGTTCTTGAAAAATTTCTATAAATTGCTCATGAAGGACAAGGTATTTTTGTGGAGGACATCTATTGTCATAAATGCTGGTGTTTGTGTTTCAGTTCATTGACAGCGATGAGGACAATGATGGCTATGTGGACACAGATGAGGAAGTTTCCAATGGGAGAGTGAATCTGCTGAATGGTAGTGGGCCTCCATACTTCCATGGCTACCTCTACATGAAGAGTGAGTAGCTTTACCAAATCACTGCCCAGCAGGCATGGAGATGATTTCTGCACAGCTGAACACAGCTTGTCTGGTTGTTTTAGAAATGTCAAACATGCTTTTTGTGTTTCTTGCTTGTTTGCTGTCTTTTTTATGATGTAGTACTTACAGCGTCCACTTCTACTTACTGTATATCTTTCTTAAATGTAGTTAATTTTTGTTGTTTTGCGTTTATTGTGTGTTGCGTTTCCAGAGGATGCACATGTACTGTATGTGTGTGAATGTCTGTGTGGTGGAGAGTGTTAAAGCTGTTTCAAGGTGTTTGTGTCTGTTTTTACTTCTCCCATCATATTAAGATTTTACATGAAACATTAATGAAAAAACATCTTTTCTTTCTCCTTCTGCTCGCTGCACTTTTCTCTCTTTCAGGTGGTCTGATGATCCCATGGCGTCGTCGCTGGTGTGTCCTAAAGGATGAGACCTTCATGTGGTTTCGGGCCAAGCAGGACTCCCTCAAATCCGGTTGGCTCTACAAGAAAGGAGGAGGGATGTCCACTTTGTCTCGGCGCAACTGGAAGATGCGCTGGTTTGTTCTGCGGGAGTCAAAGCTCATGTACTTTGAAAGCGACAGTGAAGAGAAGCTAAAGGGAACTATTGATATCCGCACAGCCAAGTAAGACAACCCTGTTCTCAGTCAATGGGGTTAAAAATCGTAATTGCCTTTCATTGTTCACTAATTTGGGGGGTCTAGTTATTATTACTCCAAAGAAATAGAACACTATATGCTTCACTAAGGTTTGGTCTATTCTGGGTCTTTCTGTAGAGAGATAGTGGACAATCATGAGAAGGAAAATGCACTGAATATTGTGACTGAGGAGAGGACCTACCACATATACGCAGAGTCTCCAGAAGATGCCAGGTACATTATAAACCATAGATTCTATAGCAATCATCAATTAACTGACTGTTTTCTGGGCAGTGTTTGACGTTGTTGTCATCTCTCTGTAAAAGTGATGTGTTGAGATGAAGTCCCCCCTTGTGGCTGCCAGTGGAAGTTGTATTTTTCAATTTTGCTGACTTTTACTTTCTGAACTCCCTCTGACCCCATCCAGTGGTTGGTTTAATGTGCTGAGTCGGGTCCACAGCGTCAGCCCGGAGCAGCTCATGGAGATGCACCATGAACAGGCCAACCCAAAGAATGCAGTGGTTAGTGTGGTTTTACCTCTCCACTGCCGGGGCCCCAGCCTCAAATACTTTTCTCAGCCGTAATGATGAAGGGTGTAACTGAATCACGGTCCAGATTTGGGTCATATAGTTATTTAGGCTGAAGAAGCAGAATGCACCATATATCATTGTTCATTGGACGTTTATGGACAATGTCAAAATGATGGAAAGACAATCATGCCACACATAACATTGAAATAAGATAACAAATATGTACAGTATAATTATCACTGTGTAAACACCCATTTACTTTCCTTGAAATGACTTTGTTAAAGGGAAACTGCTGATTTTCATACAGCTTTATGTTATCTGCAGTGACACAAAGCTGTTTGAAAATTAGTAAACTTTCCCTTTTAAGGGTCTGTATGTTTTCAAACAAAAAGTTTGTCATACACAAGTTACATTTCATGGTAGTCGCTTTAAACCATGTCAGGCCATTAGGACACCCTGATCAAGTAGTGGAACACACTTTTAGAATAAAACAGCTTGGAGCACCAGGTAGCAATGTTTACTGTTTTATGGTAGGTTAGCTCTGTATTAATTGTAGAAACATAATACAACTTATTCTACAACTCAAGCACTTTAGTGTCCCTTGAAAAAAACCCAACAAAGAAAATATTTACCGATGGGCAAACAGCTAATTATCATTTAAATTCACCCGTTATTTTTTCTGTGCAGGGCACACTAGATGTGGGTTTGATCGATTCTGTTTGTGCATCAGACAACCCAGATAGGTAAGGAATGACCATTAATCCTAAAGTATGTTCTTAAACTGCAGTCTAAGGGGTATGACAGCATGTGCATGGTATAATAACTTGTGTTCTCTGTTCATGTGTTCTGTTCCGCAGACCAAACTCATTTGTGATCATCACAGCTAACCGGGTGATCCACTGCAACACAGACACACCTGAGGAGATGCACCACTGGATCGGCCTGCTGCAGAAATCCAAGGGAGACTGCAAGGTTGACGGACAGGAGTTCTTAGTCAGAGGTCAGACAGTTGAGACATACACTCTGAGATATTTACGATTTGAGAGTTTATATATTTGTGTTTGCAGTGGGATGCATCTGGTTAGCGCCTTAAATGGATAATGAGATTCTGCCCTAAAAATGAATAGAATTTGTTGAATTTGTTTAAGAGAAGGAATTATAAAAAAAGGATTTACAATAATGTTTATCCTCCTTCAGGCTGGCTACATAAAGAGATGAAGTCTGGAGCCAAAAGCACTTCTTTGAAGCTGAAGAAGCGCTGGTTTGTTCTCACCACTACCTCTCTGGATTATTACAAGTCGTCGGAGCGTAGCACCTCCAAACTGGGAACTCTGGTCCTCAACAGCCTCTGCTCTGTGGTGCAGCCAGATGAGAAGGTCTTCAAGGACACTGGTCAGTTTATGGTCAATATTATTCTCAGTCATCTTAAGCAACAGAAATATACCTATCTTAAGGTTTCTCTGCTAATTTTTCAGGTTTGAGCATTTTGTAGGGAAGTACAGTATGTCTGATTTATTCAATTGTCTTAAGGTCTCCCAGAGAGTCATTTAGCATCTTATTACTTTCTGTCTTGTTCACCCAGGCTACTGGAATATAATCATCCATGGACGTAAACACTCTTACCGTCTTTACACCAAAATGCTGAATGAAGCCATGCGGTGGGCAAATGCCATACAGGGGGCAATAGACAGCAAAGTTCCCATTGAAACGCCAACACAACAACTCATCAGGGACATCAAGGTATTAAAGCTTTCATTTGGCTGTTTCTCACTTTGCTGTAGTAAAGTTAATAATGCAATGCAAATACCTGCTATTCTGTGTGCAATGTCTGACTTTATGTGCCTCGCTAAATGTGCTAATAATAATTTCACAAGTAATTTTGCATGGCATTTCATTAACATCTTGATATTAATTTAACTCCAATTCTTTTCAGTCATGCAAACCTTTGGCAGGGACACACAATGTAATAAAGTGAGGTACTACTCACTGAGTGTGTGCCGTGATCTTCTTTAAGTCTTGGCTTTGCCTGCTTCAAAACTCTTTTGATTACCCTTTTTTCCTCACAAATAGCAATGGCATAGCTTTACTGTTGTTATATTGCCTAAACTGACTTGATTAACTCACTTGAATACACACTTCCGCCTATTCTAGAATGCTCTACTTTGTTGATAATTCATGACCACATTACTTTAAGATTGCTAAACCAGTTTTCTGTCTGTCCAGGAAAGCAGTTTGAATGTGGAGGCTGTGGAGCAGACATATTGGAGGAACCCCATCCTGAGATATACCCAGCATCCTTTGCACTCCCCTCTTCTACCGCTGCCCTATGGAGATGTCAGCGTCCACTGTGAGTGTTGTGGCTGCAGCTACTGTTGTTGCAAGCTTTTGACTTCTGTCGATCCTGGCAAAATGTTCAAAATCTTCTATTTATGTGATTGGATGTACAATACAATACCAATACTTGATCTACCATCTCTTGTTGGTTCAGTGCATGCTAGTTAGAGGAAAACAACACACATTCACATTCTGCTTTGTTTTGTTTTTTTACAAAAAAAATGAAATAAGGAACTTCTCAGCGTGATCCACTTCCATAGCATTGCAAGCGTTCAAGGCAGCATACTTAAAATTTAAATATCAAGCGATCTGATATAATTTACTTACTACTAGGTATAAAGTACAGAAACTAGTTAAAATAGTTGTAGTTACAAATAATTGTACTGGTTTGGCTGGAATTTAAATCCTGTCTCTGTCCTTCTGTCCCAGTGCAAAGGGAAAAGGGTTATACCAGCCTGCAGGATGAGGCAGTGAAGATTTTCAACTCACTGCAGGAGATGGAGGCCGTGTCAGACCCTGTCCCAATCATCCAGGGAATCCTTCAGACCTGTCAAGACTTGAGGCCGTTAAGAGATGAGGTTTACTGTCAGCTGATCAAACAAACCAATCATGTCCCACACCCAAACAGTCCTGCCAATCGCGCCCACTGGCATCTCCTGACCTGTATGTGCTGCACCTTCCTGCCCAGCCGAGGCATCCTACGCTACCTCAGGTTTCACCTCAAAAGGTGCAGTGTATTTCTGGACACACGCTGTAATTCATAACAATCCTATGGTCACCGATTATGACGAGATGTAACGTTTAGTTCAATGTCTTCCTATCTTTCCGTGTTTTCAGGATTAAGGAGCTGTTCCCTAGTACAGAGATTGAAATGTTTGCCCATTTCATCGGTGAGTCTCTGAAGAAGACCAAGAACAGAGAGTTTGTTCCCTCTCAAGAGGAAATTGTAGCATTGCTTACCAGACAGGAAATGACCACCACAGTGTACTGCCATGGAGGAGGCTCCTGCAAAATCTCCATTAACTCACACACCACTGCTGGAGAGGTAAGCAAGCTCTAGTAATTGCTACACTGGCTGTTTTAAATGTTCCAATGAAAAATATCTGTGTTTAGTTCACACAAACTCTGATACAGATATTTTACTTTTCTAACATTGCAAGAGAAGGAGCCGTACTAATACATACTGCGTTGTTATCTTGGCTTGCTTTGACCAGGTGGTGGAGAAGCTAATCCGAGGTCTGGCTATGGAGGACAGCAGGAACATGTTTGCACTATTTGAACACAACAACACTATTGACAGAGCTGTGGAAAGCAGGGTTCTTGTGGCTGATGTTTTGGCTAAATTTGAAAGGCATGTTACACGTTATCACATCACAATTCAGGGTCCTGTTAATTACCTAATGTCGAGAAAAGTGCAAAATGTAGATATGTAAGTGACAGGTTTGTGTCTTTCCCACCAGACTTGCTGGCAGTGAGGATGAAGGCCAATGGAAACTCTATTTTAAACTCTACTGCTTCCTGGATGTGGAGAGCATGCCTAAAGAAGGAGTGGAGTTTGCGTTCATGTTTGAGCAGGTGTGTTTCACTCATCCTGTTACACTTATTGAGAGTCTTTACAATCACAAGTTGGTGCTAATGATGAATGAGAACTATTTGGCTGTTCCTTCAGGCCCATGAGAGTTTGACCCGGGGCCACTTTCCTGCCCGTGAGGAGACCCTGCAGCACCTGGCTGCGCTACGCCTGCAGTTTCTGTTTGGAGACAAAGCAAGAGTCACCTGGAGCCTGGAAAACGTCTATCCCGTGGGCCGCCTACGCAATCGCATCCTCCAGTTCACCAAGGTGGGTGGCGCATCTGGGTCAGGCCAAACTCTGGAGCGCCGGAGGACTAGCTTCCTGGACGGGACCCTGCGGCGGGGGTTGAAGACGGGCTCAATGAAGAAGCAGCGCATGGAGGAGGAGCAGATGTTGGAGATGTGGATAAAGGAGGAGACATCTGCCACCAGGGCGAGCATCGGGGAGAAGTGGTCCCGCCTCACTGGTCTAGACCAGCACCAGGCTATGATCAAATACATGACCATCATCAAGGAGTGGCCTGGATATGGATCCACACTGTTTGACGTTGAGGTAAGTTTATGCGTCTTTGATTGTTACACAATCCGCTCAATAAGGTCGGTAGTGGCCTTGATACTGATCCAGCAGATCAGATCAGTGCGTCCCTCGTGGGCCAGCCAACTGCACATGTTGGAGGATGTTTATAAATTACTGTGTTTGGGTCTTTCTAGTGCAAAGAAGGAGGTTTCCCTCATGATCTCTGGTTGAGTGTGAGCGCTGAAAATGTGTCTGTCTACAAGAGAGGAGAGCCCAAGCCTCTGGAGACCTTCCAATATGAGCACATTATTTTCTTTGGCGCTCCACAGCCCTGCACCTACAAGATCACTGTGGATGAGAGAGAAATGCTGTTTGAAACACCACAAGTATGTAATCCTTCCCCCATGTGTGTGTTTGTAAGAGAAGACACTATTCTAGAATTTGCTTCTCTTCTCTGCTGACTGTGTGTTTCATCTGTAAATTGGCAGGTTGGAGAGATCACAAAGATCATGAAAGCCTACATAAACATGATTGTGAAGAAGCGCTGCAGTGTGAAGTCTGTGTCCAGTTATGGAACCAACTGGATCAGGTGATTGACATACAGGACTCAAAATGTTCATTAAGCATTGGGAGAAGATGAAGAGATGGCAAAAGGAGCAAATCTCCTCGACAGAGATTGTGTTTCAGAGCTTATGACTGGCTGCTTATTAACACAGACAAATTCCATCCAGAACGATTCATTTCTATACAGACACAAAACATGGCAAAAGTGGAAACATTTAAGCATCAGCACCATTTAAAGCTTTACAGTCGTCCTAACTGTTCCTCCCCCTCCATGCAGTCTCCAAACATGATACTCGCTCTTATAAGTTTCAGTGGTCATTTCTCACATCTTACTTGAAATGTAATTTAGGTGTCTCTTCATGGATTTTGTTTTTTCAATATCTAAGAATACCAAAACCCTGTCTCACATTTCAATATTGACATTCATTCAACATCTGAATTAGGACCCTGGGTGTAAATTTTCTAAAAACATCCAAACTAGATAAAAGAATGTGTTGCGGCGGGAAACTGACTGAGATGTCGCCTGTCATTGTCGCCCCATTGAAATGAATGTTCTCCTGAATGGAGATTCCCTCAGGTGAATGTGTGATATAACTGTCCCAGGGAGATTATCTCCCTCATCTTGCCTTTATTTTAGCTGTTCTGGACTAAAAGATTCTGTGCCAATGCGGCCTTTCAGGAATTGAATATATATCTTGGGGTGTCGAGTATCTTTGTTGTTATGGCTTCCACTGGTGATGTGCTACAAAAGCACATCCCTATCTTTAAAAAAAAAACTGAAAATTCAACACGAATAACCACTGCATCAGTGGAGATGCAACGTCTGTTACCACTGCAGTCAAGGATTTTCTCAAACGGCAGGGTTATTAAATCATTCAAACTATTTGCGCTTCTTTCCTAGAAGAAGTATTTGGTGTTGAATTGTTTTATTGTGTATTGACTTGAGGGTATGTATCTGAAACTGATCGCTTGTTCAGTATGGCTGTGTCTAAAGATTTTTTAACTGTTTTTTAGTGATGTCAAAAACCATGTGATGGTGTGGTATTTATTTATGGAAGTATCAAATGATTGTGAGAATAGGCAGATTGAGCGAGGTGAAAAGCGCGCAGGAAATGTATTGATGCAGTTGCCCTAGTACTTTTGTTTTCTGTTTTTTTGTGCAGTCAGGGACACAGAAATCTAGATTTTCTAGATAATGTAGTTGTTGATAACTTGCAATTTTTATGCCGTTTTGTGCCCTGTTTCTGAGCTTTTGTCAACGTAAAATAACCTAAGTGTGTTGCCCTCGAGTTGACACCCAACATGCTCAATTGCTTTTATTAACGTTACATATTTTCTCTCTTCCAATATAAATGAACACAAAGGATACCTAGCCAGTTGACTTACAGTATAGAAAGACTATGATCCAAACATAATGAGCTTAGTATTTACCTCACATTGCATTACTGTCTTCCATCGCTCTCCAATCCTATACTCACTTAGGCGATCTGGTCAGCTGCCGGCGGCCACACCAGAGACTGAACTTGCCATTGACGATGACTGTATTTCTGAGATTTCTGATTGTTTTGAAGAAGAAAATTCAGAAAATGTTTTATATTAGAATTTAAAGATGCTTTAATAAATTATTGTATTTGAGCGATTTCTGTGTTTGTTTTTACTGTCTAATTGCCATGTCTTGCAGAGGACAAAATGGTAAGAACAGTAAATGTGTATGCCATGTCTGTGGATCTCAATATATTTTTGTGTATAAAATGAAAAACAAAAATGAATAAATGAACAATGACATGAACTCATTTAGACCTCTGCTCAGAACTGTGTGGGCGTGTATAATCTGTGCTTTCACCTGTTAAGGTTGAACAAGATAAGATACTTTATTAATCCCACACTGGGGAAATTCCTTTGTTACAGCAGCTCAGAAGATAAATTCACACACATCAGAATTGTACCTGTAACATTCTTATTAGTACAAATGTTCATTGTTCATGTTATCTCCACCCTAGCTCTGCCCATCATCATGCTGCATTCATGCACTGTTGGCAGAATGGGAGGAACAAGAAAACCTCCCTTGATTTTACCTTGGTGATCTCTACGTATTAACATTATTATTATTGTTATTATTATTAAACAAACTTTTATTTTTATTTTTTAAACCATTATTTATTCAGGTAAGTTGATTGAGAACAAGTTCTCATTTGCAACGACAACCTTCACACAGTTACACATTCATACGTGGGAGCCACTGAACAGCTCTACTGGAGTGTTGGGTGATGGTGTTGCTTGCATGTTACTAGAAGTCAGTTGTTCTGTAGCTCTTTTTGCCAAAAAGAAGATATCGTAGCTGTCAGAAATTTTGGATATCACTGACTTGGAATTACAACTCTGAGGCATTAAACTTAATCAAAGTAACTAAAACACAGCAGATGAGCAGGGCCTTGGGCCAGTGTTGATAATATGGCATATGTTATAATTATAAATGTCATAAACTGTACTGGTAGATCAGTCTGTTGAGAACTGAACTTGTATGTGGTTACAGGAAATTATAATAAAGTTGATATGTTTCCTTTAGGATTCCACATGGCTTATGAACATCTAGAAAGTGCATGACAAGGGCTGGAAATTGAATATTGTGGCTTTTTTCTGGTCAATTTGCTATCTTTTATATCATAAACTAAAATAATTTGGATTAATGTGGAGCAAAGTTGTAAAGAAAGGAAGAAAAACTACCAGGTAGGCCCATCTACATTTCATGAATAGGCACCTTCTATAAAGTGTATTTATTTATTTAATTATTTCATTAACAAAGGATAGCTTTCCAATCAGCTATCAATTCTGCTGTCACAAAAAAGGTCAGGTTTCTCTATTTCAAACTGCCGTCAGCAAAAGTTATCAAAAAGAAAACATAGTATGAAGTCACTAACAAGGGCTGTTAAAGCATTATGTCCGTAAATATTAAGATTAGATTAGATTATTAATAAGTTGTTTATAAATTAATTTTAGTGCAGATGCCCTGCAGCTAAAACCAAAAAGACAAAGCAATGTGCCATGCTGAAGGAGGATACAAGAGATTTTTTACAACATGGCAACCCGAACGGTGTTGTTATTAATGGCTTTAACTGATGATAATAATAATAATAATAATAATAATAATAATAATTTTAATAATAATAACAATAAAAAATAATAATAATAATAACAATAATAATAATAATAAAGTAATTAGTTCCAGCATAAAGTAGGCTATTCTTAACGTATATTATTTATTTTCTGTCAAGTAATTCTAATTCTGTTAGGTTTACATTCTTGTCCTTTGATAGTTAATATTTAATAATAAGTTATTGCATCGAGCAATCCCTACACTGTTCTCTTTTGAACTACCACCATTGCACACAATCTACCTTAGCACCTTTAACCTTTAATGTATGTGATATAGATATGTGTATGTGTTTGTTGTGTTATGGTTGTCTAAGTCACAGGATGTCTAAAATTTCCTTCTGGATGAATAAAGGTTTTAATTATCGCAAGTAAAATACAACAGGAAGAAACGGACATATACTATGTGAACATTTTCTGGCATCATTAGGCTATTATTGTCGGTAAAGATGTTTAACTCTGCAGCTGTTTTATGACACCAGCGTCAGGAGTTCATGACGTCAGCTCTTTATGGGGTCCACCCTCCAGTTTGACTCCTCAGAAACGTTAGTTTTGGTCGTGACTTCTATTTCCGTGCGCTCGATGACTTTCACTCGTCTCACAATGTCCGGAGAGTTCAGATCTTCAGCCTTTGTTTTTGCCTTGATTGTCTACGGTGTTATTAAATCCACAGGGGCGCAGGCACCAACTACTTCTCCAGCTCCGAGTAAGTGTGTGTGTGTGTGTGTGTGTGTGTGTTATTTTCCCCTTTCAGCTTTAGCTGTTGTGCTTTGTTCTACAAGAGTTAGGTCAGGAGGTGGTCACATGACAGCAAATAATGGATTTCCACTGATCATAAGAGCGGATAATGATCATGTCAATTAATGGTAATGGCTCAAAAGGAAACTTTACCCTAGTTTTCCTTTTGCAAAGTGAGTCTGAATGTGTGAAACACTGTTGATGATTTGTCAATGTGGGCAGAAAATTAAACCTCCAGTGAGATTTTATTGCCTTTCTTGTACATTTATACAATGGCTTGAACCTGCACAGCAAAGGAGGGTCAGCATGCCCTACAACCTACAATATATAACACACTGTAACTTATCCCTTTTTTCAGCTCCTTGTGCCTTGAGATCCAACACCAGTTGTGCTGAATGCCTGCAGAACGTGACAGTAAGTTGCTTAAACTCCAGCCACATACACAGAACTGGCTTCAGTATTGTTACTGATGTAGCCTAACTATACAGTACTAAGCACAGTATTTGTTGCTGTTTTTGTTGCAGTGTTTGTGGTGCACACCAACCAAACAATGTGTGGACTACCCAGTGAGGAACATCTTGCCCCCCAGCAGTGTCTGTCCGTTGAATGACGCACGATGGGGGTTGTGTTGGGGTAAGAGTGACAAAACCAAGCCTCAGATAACCATTGATGCCAAATCTGGGTAGGGTATATATATCCTGCAAAAATGAAATGGCAACTATTTTCCCTATCAATTTGTTGTTTGAGTCTTTTTGCCGAACGTTCTCGAGTTACAGCTTCTCGGTTGGAATGGTTTGCTGTTTTTTTTCTTTAAATCTCTCTGACTTGATAGTAAAGTGGGCTTTAGGAATTTGTCATGGGCATTTATTACTATTTTCTGACATTTTAAAAGTCAAACAATCAATCAATAGAAACAATGATCAGTGGGATAATCAAAAATTAAAATAATTACAGCCCTAGTACAGGACTTTCTTCAGATAAATCTTAGTTTACTAAAAGTGATAAGATGCAACTGTCTAGTCGAGTACTTGACTGAATAACGACAGAATTACTCACTATGGGGCTTTTTTACCACAGAAGAGCCATTAACTAACTTCTTACTGGCTAAACGTCTTGGTCTACTAAGACCCCAACCACCAACTTGCTAAAGTCTAAAAGCAGCACTAGTGTTTATTTAATAGGCTTTATAAGATGATACATGGTGAGTGATTTCCAGTGTTTCCCACCTCTCTGTTTCCAGTAAACTTCCAGATTTTGATCATCACTATGTCAGTGCTGGGTGGCATCATCATCATCACCATTCTTGTTTGCTGCTTTTGCTGCTGCAAGTGTGAAAGAATTGGGTAAGCATTAAGTCACATGAAGTGTTGGCTGTGATGTCTGGTTTAACGCGGAAGGAGGAGGACAGGGAACACAATGGGTTGTTTTTCTGCGCCGCCAGGCTGATACCGCCGTCTCCAAAAGCCTGCCAGAACTTGTAAATGCAGCTTAGCTCTGAAAACAACTTTAATCTTTCTATTAAGACGGGCTGACATAGCCTCTTATAAAAACGGGTTTATTTGATGATGGCCTTTGGATGAGACTGATTGTTAGACTGTTGCTTGCTGTATTAGGATAAAAGCAAAGCACATCAGACTCCTTTCTCACTATTGTCATTTATTTTAGATTGTAAGCTTTTATATAACTATTTTACACATTCTCATGTTCTAGGAACAAGAAAGAAGATGCAAAGGTGGAGCGACAAACCCGGGCCAGAAAGAGCCGTCAGAAAGCAAGGTAAATGGCTGTTAAGGAGGGGATATGAATAAAAAAACTAATTTAATATTTTCAGTTAAAAAAAAAAAAAAACTTTTAGTTTCTGGTACTGTCATTATAACACTAACCATCAACTTAAGATACGAAGAAACATAAGAAGGAGTCTCTCCTACACCACATATTGCTGACAGCATATTAATAAATAAGTTCATATGGTAAAAGAGGAAAAACTTTCTTGCCTTTTAAAAAATGGTGAAGACTGAAAACTGTTTTTAAAATATATATGTATTTATGTCTTTTAAGTGGCAGAAAATGTGTTATTTTCAATCAGCATAATACCAAACTAGTGTTGACCCTTCAGTGAGATTTAGAAAACTGTAGGCGTGAGTGTCCAACAATTTGTCTGTTTCTTCCCGTACAGGAAAACAGAAATGCAGCTGAGACATGATGAAATCAGGCAGAAATATGGTAAGGCTAACTTCTATTTTGTAGGGTTTGAGTATAAATGTAAATTTGGAATATCGATAATGCTTGTTTTCACAAAGCTTTGTTTACATGCACAGTGGTAAAAACCGTTGGATAATGAATGCATAATGGGTTATGGGAAAGATAAGATGAAATCTGTACAGATGAAACGAGGGAACAACATAAAGAAGTCCTTCATAAACCAAGAGAAAGAAGCTCTAAACAACACATTTGATTCAGTAGCGCCATCTACTGTACTGAAACAACACTGCATACCGGATACACTACCAATATTTTTAACTTCAATCACTTTTGAAAGACAAGGATTTTAAGAAACATGTTATTCTGTTTTAACCCACCATTTTAAATTGTATGCAACCATTGAAACACTTCTAGATATTGGATATTATATTCCTAATACAGTGATATACTTGTAGCCAAACAATGGATTAAATGATTTCTTCTCTATTGTTCTTTACAGGTATGGCAAAGGATAATCCATACGCCCGTATGGATGATCACTGAGAAGAATCTCAGCGATAATTCCTTTTTTTTTTTTTTTAACCGTTAAAATGATTACATTGATGCCAGTAACATTGAGATACATAGCATGAGAAACTGTGATTATCTCATCTGATTTCAGTGTTTGCCATATAATCCAAATCATTTTTAGTGTGCACTATATTTCAAACATTGTCTATTCACCTAATGATTCATATTTTATACACATTGTACACATCTGTTATACCAGATTAACCACTATTTTACTGATCGTCATTCATGTCTAAAGTACATTTATTTTTATATAAAATCATGTAATTCATTTAACACTGTTTTGCAATTTTTATTTGTGAATAAATATCAGAATCTGAATTTGTTTTACAACTTTCTGTGTGTTCTTGAACTACATGTGAGGGATATGATTATTGTGTATCTTTTGTGAAAGACAAATTGTGACCATTTAAAAATGAAATGAATAAAAACGTTGTTTGACTCTAATTTTGCAAATCCATTTCCTAATTCACAAATTCCCCATTTTACTAATACATAAAACAAGAGGGGTCAAGAGAAACTAAACAGTTCTGAGATAAAGTATGGAACCGCAAATCCCATGTGCAAATCAATTAATGCCATCTGTGTGCCACTTTGTTAAGGAAATACACATGCCCCACTTGCTGACATATATGTCTGCCCTATTCACACATCCTATATGACATTCTTTCATCTGTAGCAAGCCTGTTATCAATCCTGAGAACAATTTGCCCTTTAATGATTGCGGAAAAACTGACAGGACTACACTGTCTTGGAAAGACTACAAAGCTGTGACATCACATTGTGAATCATCATCCAGAATTGTATGTATGTATGAAATGCATGTATGTTGTGACAGAGTATAAATTATCGTTTGAACCAAGTCTATGTGACCAACTCAAGACCTAGTTGTAACAATGTTAAATCCCCCAAAAAATATTTGACACAACTATTTTTGAGAGTTGACTCTATGATTAAGAAATGTTTATTATCTAAGACCCTTTTTATTCAACACGTGGAATGTTGACCCTATATGTGACGACCCTCCATGCCATGTCTGCCTGTTACTTTGTGTGGATGCTTTCCTTGCTGGTACAGGGGTAGGGTCAGCTCCTGGGCTCATTAATTAAATGAGCCGGTTTATGACACCTATATTAGCGATGGTCTGCTTTCCAAAACTATAAGAACAAATGATTACTATGATATTTCTGGTTGGTCAGTTAGGTTTCTGAATTTGTGCATCTTTAGTTCAATTCTTTGCTCTGATTGCCCCTGGCCTGAACTAAAGGCTGACGTTGCAGAAGGGCCCTTTGTTTTACCTATCTCGCGGGACGGCGCAAATTAGCTTGCGCGCTCACGTATCCACGCCCCCGAGGAAAAGTGGAGCACGTGACCCTTTTGGTCGAATCACATTTTAAATTTCAGTGCGCGCTCCTGCACAAACGACGAAAGAGCCGGAGGAACTGATAACCCGCTTCAACGTTAACACTAGTCCGTTTCTGCCTTATTAATCAATCCTCGGAAAAGTACCACAATGTCTGAAGAAAAGCCAAAGGTCAGTAACGTAACTTGGGTTTTTTTTCGAAGGGACAACTCATCCAGGTTTGCTGCTTATGCCAGTTGTAAGTTAACGTTAGCACATTCAGCTAGCTAAGCTAGCTCTGCTTCCAGGCTACAGATGCCGCATTTGAGCGGGTTCGACGGAGAAAACAAAGGTTGACCAATTTGCGGATCTTGTAGCTTTAGGCGCACAGTCGTTTGCATTCTCCCACCATATCAGCATCGACTACTGCAAGCTACTCTTTGGCGTGCTGTTAAATTGAGATGTTTGTCAACGTCGGCATCAGAGATTGCCAGTGAAATGAATGATTTGTTTTCCCTTTCATTTGTGTCTTTCTGCGCCAATTTGAACATGGACTAACGTTAGCTTGCTATGCTAACGAAGGGGAGAACCGAAATGAGCGAGTGCGGTGTTTGGATGGTGAATCCTTCCCATGGGACCAAGCTTATCGTGTCAAATGTTAAACATGAAGAGGATACGGTGCTATCTTCATGGAAGACTATTTTCATATATTTCCCATACATTCCCCTCTGTTTTTTTTTTTTTTCGTCTTCGCTGTGTAACATGATGTGCGTGCAATGGGGCAAGCATGATTCACTAGTCGCACTTCGAATCTCGGGGGAAACAAAAGATAAGCAGCATGTAGGAGTCGAGATCCTTCCATCATCAGTACTGGAAAAAGAGCATTCACACGCATCACCACTGTGGGAACAGGCCTTTCATGGAGCAGCCTATATCCTGCACAAGCTGTGTCCTAATTTTTACAGTCTGTTGTGTCCCCACATCTTTGGCCACCTTATTTGTACAAGCTACAGTTGGATTAACATGTGCCACCACGCGCTATTGTACTTGCAACGGTCCATCTTTACAATGCCTTAGTCGCAGAATAACGTCACCATAACGCTGGTAGGCTGCTGCTGATGATGAGTGTTTTTGTTGCAGGAGGGAGTGAAGACGGAGAACGACCATATTAACCTCAAGGTAGCTGGTCAGGATGGCTCAGTTGTACAGTTCAAAATCAAAAGGCATACTCCGCTCAGTAAACTAATGAAGGCATACTGCGAAAGACAGGTAAGTTCATTCTTAAAGACTAAAACATACACGTTGTGGTAACCATATACTTCTGACTTTATTACTAAATATACGAACACTAGAATACATTAATAAAACATCTGAGCATACGTTTTTGTTACCTTACTGTTAGGCAACATCTAACTAATATGCTATTTCTGTTACAGGGATTGTCAATTCGTCAGATAAGGTTTAGGTTTGATGGACAGCCAATTAATGAAACGGATACACCTGCACAGGTTGGTGAAAACGGGACTATACAACAACAAAATCCAAAATATGGCAAGCTATTACTGAAAGACAAAGTGTTATCTATATATATATACACATATATTTCTTCTAAGCACAAATGGGTAAAAGCACTAGTGTATATGGTTTTACTTTTGGTAAGCTGTGGAGAGTAGAATTGTAATGTGACATTATTAAAATGGGAAATAAAGTGTTCGTGTTTGTAGAGTATACATTAATTCAGTAGCCAATATCATATTGTTATTCCTTAACTTGCACAATCACTGAATGGATACAACCCCCAGGAAATAGGAATCCATGCTCCAGCCTTGATTTTTAAAATAATCTCTGTGCAATTGTACAGTATTTATGTTTGCTATTGCTAAATGTTGGATTTGTGAAGGACAGGTTGCCACTGTTAAAACAGTCTCTTCGTGTTGCGGTCATCATTTGGAGTTGATCATTCTAATGATCTAATATGATTATCTAGCTGGTAGATAAAAGCTCATGGGATGGGTGTCATCTTTATTGGATCAAGGTGAAAATAATAAAACCCAACACCAAGACAGTCTTACATTGAGGGTTGTGTCCAAGCTAGTACCAGTATGATGCCAGAGTTTTGGTACTGCTAGCAAAGCAATAACATTCAATACCTTACTGCGAGGATAAAAATACATGTTTGTTTTAATATGGAACTTCAGTTGATGGAGCAGAGAATAATAACACAACATTGCTAATCTAACTAGGTGTTTATGGCACATTTTAATGCTTGTTGCAAGACACATTTCTGTCGGTACCAAAAAGTATTGAGGGTTCGATACCCAACTCTCTACTCCTGAGGATAAATACACATTTACTCTAGAATAATTTAGTTTTGTTCCTTTATTACAGCTCGAGATGGAGGATGAGGACACAATTGATGTATTTCAACAACAGACGGGAGGAGTCTGTTCTTAAGTCGGATGTGGACTCTTGGAAGAATGTCCACGTCATTATTTTCATGTTGGTTTTCACTTAATTTTTTCTTTCTTTCTCTGTGCTTGGTCAGGCTGTTCACAACAAAAGAAAGCAGGAGGTTTTTTGTCAGTGCCAAAATCTTAACTTTGAGATGCAGGGTAATTTTTTTAAAGTGTTTTATTCACATAAATGGATGATTTGAAATTGTCCAAGGCAGGGACATGTCTCAGATCAGATATGGCTCGTAATGAAAGAAACCACTGCTTTCTGTTGATGTTGAAATGACCTCATGCATGCCTCATAAAACATAAGCTGAACTACATGCCAAAATCCCCCCCCCCCCCCTTTTTTTCTCTTTTGTTTTAAAGTTTCCAGATTGTGTCAGCATTTAAATTTCAAGTTAGGCTCAACTGTTTTAAATTCATGCTATGGAGGAGAACTGCTGGATGGGAGCCTGTGGTTTCTTTCTGTAGATGGGAAATACATTGTTTTATTTCTCATGTAATAAACTTTTATTCTTTTTCTAAGGAACATTCAAAATAATGTGTATGTTCAAGAAAAAAATACTTGTGCTGAGAAAGATCCATATGGATGGTTTACCTCAATGGTAAATAAAGTACAGTAATGTTTCTGGACCAAAAAGCTAAATGAATAGTGTTCTTTTATAAAGGTTTGGGTAATCTGTAGATGTAAAGGTTACTGTAACAGTGGTCTTTGTTGGCACACAGCAGGACACCAGTTCTTCAAATGTGTACATGGATTTATTCCCACCTTTTTCAGGACTAAAATAATTCACCTTTACCACTCCCTAAATTGAGTGTTTCATCTAAGATTATCTATTTCAGTCAGTGTATAAATTAATATGGAGTCAACGCTGTGCTGCCAATTTGAATGTTTGTCCAAACTCTATCCAAACAGATGCTTAGTTTGTTTGACTGTGTGTTGGTAGAATTTATGCTTTAAAAGAATGTCCACCTTCATTTAAAAAAAACATTTACATAAACGTTTATTAGATTTGCAGGGTGACAGAAGATATCCCCATTTTTTTGATTTGTACATTTGTTGTCTTTATTCTGTATGCAATAAATATAGTTTGATACTCAACCTCTTGCATTATATGTTACCTTCAATTTCTGCGGACCTGCTATACAATTAATATTTCAGCTTTTTTTTATTATATGCAGCTATGGTTTTTGAAATAGTCACATCTTTGTTCTACATAAACTTGCAGCTGTTTACAGACTGATAATGTTGAAATCGGTGTTCCTAACCTGGATGGTGGTTTGTATCTTTTGACCAGAGGTACAAATTAATGATGGCCACTAATTTATGGTTCCACCCAGATGTGAAGCCCCGGAGCAAAGGTTAATTTAGTCTTGATAAAGCTTTTGGAATTAAGATGAAAAGTTTCAAGAATGTGATTATAATTAGTCTACACCAGTGTGGGTAATGCACGTTACGTACATTAGAGGGCATTGTAGATTTGCAGGATCAATGCTTGCTCTTCTGACTACATCTCTACTTGTGGGAATGACTAAAGTCTCCAGCCCTCAAAATAAAAGACAAATACACATTTGTTGCTGCACTCTAGCCTTGTGAGGGCCATAACTTACCTTTAGTCGTCTCTTAAGGGAACTTCATTTTACAGATGTTACTTAACTGAGCAGCCAAATGAACTCCCTGTGAGCCTCCTCGCACAGTGGTTTGATTGTGCTGCCTTTATTTCTGGCATTTCCTTTGCATTTTATATTTCCTTGTAGATATATCTGGAATCTCATATTTCCCCAAACCGTTCAAAGGTGCAGCTGCAGAGGTGCCCCCTCCCCCAATACATTAAAAACATCCTCAGTCTGTATGTATATATTGTATAGAGGAACACACAGACTAACTGTAACAGGCAAGATTCCTGTCAGTGCATTATTGTTTTTTGTTGTGCTGAGTCACCATCAGCTGTCTCAGAGATGTTTGTGAAGGCAGCACATGCCCTCAATTGTTTTTTTCACTGCAGTTAATGGACAGACGCTTTGTGTTATTATTGTCTTAAAATTCATTGTCTGTCTTATGTTACGCACTGCCCTACTGTCAGTGTACTGTAAGGTCCATTTGTGTATTATTGTGACAAAATAATAGGTGAATTATTGAGTCCAACTACACAGTCACAGCATTTAGAATAGAAATGAATGATTTTGAATATGTTTTTTATATGTTTGAGTTTATGTTCATGTGTGGATGAGAGATATATGGGCATAAGGACTAATAATCTGTATGGACATAAAATTACAAACTGGGCCCCAGTCCCAGTTTCATGTAAAAACACATTTTACATTGATAAGAGCCTTCAGGTGGGCCCTGTTTGAGATAGTGATGCTGTTCTTAAATGATGCATGTTCCTGATTAATTTGTGTTTAATCAGATTACCACACAGTAAATGTGGGGCCATGTAATATCCAAGCACACTGGACACATGCACAGAGTAAGGGAAGCAAGCGGGGGTTAACAGGGGCCCACCTGCTTCATTCTGCTCTGGGGCTTTTTCATAGCAGATTACATCGACCGTGGTCCTTAAAAATATAACACACTTTCTTTCCTATTTTCCGATCATTTACTCATTACTTGTTTTTTTTCTATTTTTGTAGTCACTTTAGTGAACGTTTTACACAAAATTTAGGCTGCAATCTGTAACAAAGTAATACATGTGTCATGATGAAAAAAGGTCAGAGAGAAGGAAACAATCATGTAGAATTTAGTTTTATTATCTCTATACACTATTTAAAATTGAATAACAGTTTAGCATCATCTGTCTTCATTATAAATAAATAAATTACAATAAAATTGTAGTCGTATCACTGTAAATCCAGATTTTAAGAATTTACATTATTCCTAAAATTTAATGTTTTAAAAGAAAACAAATATTTATAGAATTGACGTATGTCTGTAGTAGAGATGAGTAGTGCGTAACTTTTTTTATATTAATAGATGTTCTGTTGCTAAATGAGTTGATACAAAGCTAACTCTTTCTGTAGTTCTCAGTGTGGCTATGTTCAGAAACTGGTGTTGTCTGGCGTTTTTGCACGCAAAAAACTCGAGTGAAGATAATTCCCTGTTCTGAAGAGTCCATCGTGTTTTTTTTAAACCTCCGTGTCTTTGGCCAATAGCAACTGCATGGAGGAGGGGTGGGGGTGGTGCTTGATCACGGAAGGCTTGTTTCATGTGTATGCGCCGACAGTTTTGTTGTCATTGCTTAGAATTTCTGTTTTGGTAGACGGAAACTATGCACTATAGCTTCAACTTAACATGCTTATTTTAGACAACATGACTCCAGAAAAAAAATAATTTAGTTTACTGTTGTTTTAAGTAATGAGTAATTAGTAATTACATTAATACTAATGTAAACTGGATGTGTCTACTGCATCAACTTACTGCTCTGTGTTAATACCACCTGATCTGTTAAGTTTCACTTTGTGTGAAAACTCAGTTTAACGATTTAAGGCAACGGGTTTACACGCAAATTTATAGTAAAGTCAACTAATTCGGGTTAACATAATAAATATAAATAATATTTATTGGACTGAATTTTTCTTCACAGTGGTAGTTGCTCTTGATGTGTTACCAATTTCACCAGAATCAGCAGCATCCTCTGAGTACATAAAAGTGCACAAACATGTAGGCCTGATACCCAGTATACACAACCACAAGGGGAGGGATCTTCAGACAGAGCAATCATCTTAACTTGGAATAAGGATCATATGAGGTCAGTCAGCCGTGTTTCACATTCTGTGTCCATGCCAGCAACCTCAGATGTGACAGCCTCCCCTGTTGAATCAGTCCAGCAGCCTGAATGAAACCACTGTGCATCTGGAGAACCTCTGGATCGTCTCCAGAACGCTGCAAGCTGATGTCACCCTCTTGTACGTAATGTGGTCCCCACCCTCAGCAGGTCAGATTGAATCCCAAGGCATGTTGAGGGAGCATAAATGTGTCAGTGGAAGCTTTATCATGAAATTGTTGTTGTTATAATAATTGTTGTAATAATTCTTGAGTTTTTCTATGGGCAATGAGTGAACAAATGTATTTCCGGCACTGGATTTTGGATCACTTTGAACTATGTCTTTGAAGCAGTAGACATTGTGACTTGTGTTTTTCATGTCAAATTGTCATTTGGGAGAAGAGCCCATTGCTCTCTCTCAGGGATGATTTTAAAGTTAAAAAATCTCAAATATACAGTAATCTGATAAAAAAAAGACCTGTATTTGCTAATGGTTTTATCCCAAGGCTGATTGGCTGATGAGAGATGTTAGACAACAGTAGGGGGCAGGAAAGGTTAAACTAGTCACACAAAACCATCAAGTACAAAATTTAATTATAGAAAACGTTTTTTTCCCCCAGTTTGCCACTGAAAGCATATCACAGAGCCTTCTGAAGATAAAGTAATTAAAACGGCTGAGATTAATATAATGCACCCACACTCACACTTCAATTATACAATTCAATTCCATTTGGTACAGATACAGACAATAGACAGACACACACAATACAAATGTGCAATAAATAAGAAAAGAAAGAAAAAGAAAAAACAATAGTCATACGTACCTTTATCTGTAAGTAGGAAGATTCACTTTTCAAGCTTTGGTTTTCAAACATGAGTAAACTCAGGATATAATCATGCTGTTTTAAACCACATTAATTACATGTTTAATTACACGAGTAGTTACTGAGTGCAACTTCTAGATGTGGTTTACACATTTAAGAGCAACTTTGGGAAATACTGTCTAATATGATTTTTAAAGTAATTAGCCTACTCTAAAACTTGGCTCTTGTAAATTTACATGTGGTGTCACATGATCAATATTTAATAGCCTTCATACACGTAGGCTTACAAATACACCCTCAGAACACACGTTTTAATGACATGTATCCTACATAAATTGAGGAAAAGCACGTACCTACAGTAAATTATTCAATACAAAGAGTAAAAGAATGCAATGCATAGATGTAAATGTAAATGTCTGATGCGGGATATCTCTCACGATGGACTCGAAGTACCACAATGCAACATTGAAAAATATCATCTCCTAGCTACGGGGTAAAAAGTGGGAGGCTTGCCCCCTGAAAAGACTCATTGTAGGGAGTGTGTGTGTGCGTGTGAGTGTGTGTGTGTGTGTGTGTGTGTGTGTGCGCGTGTGCGCGCGTGGGTATAGAACCCCCCTCCTCCTTAACTAGCTGGTCAGCAGAGCAGCGGAGGGATTAGTGAAGCCAGCTCCACTCTCTACTAACAGACGGAGGGGGATTGCAATAAGCGTGAATCATGCACGTCGTCATTACTACCGGCTGGGAGTGGAGCCGAAATTGTGCAAGATACGGATAACAGCGAAGAAAGGTCCGTGTGGATCCAGTCAAGTTTCGTCTCCTTGTTCCGCCGTGAAAATGCCTCACCAGGGGCTCTGCTGCTGCCGCTGCTGCCTCTCGGACCCGTCGCTTTATACTGCCTCCCTCACATGTGCTTTTATGTTGAAGAAGTAACCAGGATATATTTAGACCTGTAAGGAGTCTGTGAGAGCGATTTTCCAAAGGACGTACGGATTTTTTATTTTCCTTTTCGCCGTGCGGGAAATTGTCTCAAGTGGAAGAAAGAGGGAGAAAAGTTTTACTGGTTGGTGAAACATGGGGAACGCAGGGAGCATGGACCAGCACACTGATTTCAGAGGACACAACATGCCTCTGAAACTACCCATGCCGGAGCCAGGTGAACTGGAGGAAAGGTTTGCAACCGTTTTGGTAAGAAAAAAACCCAAACTCTACTTTATCTGTCTTTTCTTTGTTCCCTCCATGCTTCGGTGTCCTGGGTCGGGACAGCTGTGTGTAGGTTGGACCTCTTGTTTGTCCAGAACGCCTGTCCTTTGTTGTTCAGAGAAAAGGGGTATTCCGAAAAAAAAGGCACTTGTGTCAGAGGTACAAGAGATTTGCATCTGTTGCACTGCTAGAATACAAATGTGAGAATGAGGTAACATTTTCTGAAGCCTTTACAAGCCTCATCAAAGTAGTGATACAGTTTTAGTAGGACTGTGAGCACATTAATACTCAATTCTTTTTTTGTTTGTTTGTTGACTCAACACTTTTGCGAGGCTTTCTACTTTTTGCTACACCATGCCATCAAACATCACAACTGGGCTGCCCTGACTCCAAATCCAAGATAATAAATGTTTACTGTACAGCAGTCTTCTCATTTAGCAGCATAAGTCCAGCCTGGATTCTTCTGTACATTTCCAAGTGTAGTCACACAAGACACCTGCAGTCAAATGATTGTTTTTATGGCAGTCTTTTCCCCAACTTTATGAGTCCAGACGCTGGCTCACTACTGAAGCTCTAAGTGCCCAGCATGCCAGCTCCCTTTTAAAACATCTGTCACATCATAAAGTGTCAATAGCATCTGTCAACAGTTATGTTACCTGGGAGTGAATGCTGAACATTCTTCTTGTTGTTGAAAGATCCTCTTGACTTCACAGTGCCTTCAGGTCAGGAGAAAAAGTGATTACATTGATGGTTGACAAATACTCCTATTACCAATATATTGACTGATTTGTGGACATTTTAGTTGTAAAAAGGACTAAAGCAAGAATTATGTTCTCTTGTGCTCTACAGCGTTATTTTAGAGACCTTTTATTGTGTGTAAGAAACACCGGTTTGCTGATGAGAAGAATTTCCAGCACACAGCCCAGTCAGTGAATGAAGGCCTAGTAGAAGAACAGTGCAGTGAAGGTGACATTTGAGACCTGGCAAAATGTGGGTCAAACGTGATTGTTGCCTGGCCTACTGCTGTCATGAACATTAGCTGCTAAGTAGAATGAATGCGACTTGAGCAAGCAGCATGATAGATGTGTTTAATTTTCGATCTATTTATCGTTCCTTCTTTGTTTTTGTTAATGTTGGCAGCACAGACCTTTTTTTAGCCCGTAAGCAAGAGAGTGGATCAAGTTTAGGTGGACGTAAAATCATTGTGTGCCACTGTTGTGTTGGGGTGTGATTGCTGCTTGTCAGACACTGATGAATCTCATTCTGTGTTGGATGCATTAGACTTTGGGATGGAGAGGTTTGATGTAACACCAAAGAGGGATTTGGGCATCTTTATAATCATGTCTGCTTTTAGAATCACCTACTTTATTTTTATTTTTTTTATATAAACATTGAGGTTTCCCCTTTTACATGTGGGTTTGTAAACACTCAGAGCAATAAATGTCAGGGATGAGAAAATAATTAGGATCCATACATGTGGTTTACAAAACTAGGCTAATCCTTATTATGCTTTCCAGAAAAAAATCTACCTGTCTAAAAACTCGTGGATTTTGTGGGCTGGCTGTCAGAAAAGCCGATCTTCACAGCATGTCAGGAACTCCCTCCCTTCCTCTTCCCCTGCTGCCAGCATGATGCCTCAGCTCTTGGCGGGACGGACACCCTCCAGGATTAGAAGAATTTATCGCTATATTCACAGCATTTAGTTTTATTTACTGCCATTTAAACCCTAATGTGTCTCAGCTGTGCCTGATGGCACTTGGCTCTATTGATTGCGGGAGAGAGTGGCACTGTGACTCTGATGACCTCACTTCAGTTTGAACAGCAGAGGGTGAGGAAGATACCTCGTCACGCCTCTCAGTCGTCTCGTATCCCAACATATTCGTGATTAACAGTGCTGATGAATCTACATTTAGGTGTGGTTGGCTGCCGATCTGTTCCTTTATCAAACATAAAATGCCTAAAAGACAATATTTGCAACAATTACATATAATTTGGACTTCCCTGAACATATTCTCATCCTAGCGGTGGTGGAATAGCAGCAGGACTGTGTAACTGCCACTTCTAATATGTTTGATCAACAGGCTAGCACTGGAACGCAGTAGGGAGCCGTTCGGATTAAAGGCTCGTGCTGTGCCACTACAGTCTAACACTTGTCTCGCTCAACCCTTGAATTTCTTATCAAGGACATACAGTCTTTGAATTTGGGTCCATGCTTTTGAAAAGCCCTTTTTTTTTAATTATTGGTTTATGACCTCCATCATCTGAGCGGACCACAAAGACACGTAACCACATGTATAGAATAGGACTAAGTCCTGCAGTAACATTTATAGATCATCAGCTGTACAAGTTAGTTCAGTCTTAGATCAAGATGAATAAAACAAAATCTAATATTAGCAATTCCAGCAATTCCTGATTTCCTCAGTTATATTAGAAAATACCATATAAAAAAACAACTAAATAAACAAGACTAACAATCTGATGAAGTATTTGATAACACTTTTTGGTAGTTGGTTGGCAGTATTTGCTACTTGGTGTTAAAGGCACATTTCTGACAGTACCCATAAAGTATTGATATGTCATACCCAGCCCTATTTACTTATTGTGTCTGCTCGCAGTAACAGTTGGAGATACTAGGGCGGTTTGTTTCTATATAGAAGAAGATGATGAAGAATGTGGTTGAGAAAACAGTTTCTGCTGAAGGTTAAAAACCAGGAAACATGCGGGTAAGCGGACCTTGAGTGGAGATTGTTTTGTTTCCAAGGGTAAGAAGCTCCATGAAGATATTGGCTTTTTTTTTAAAATTCATAATTAAATATGTCTAATCTTAGTGATTTTTCTATGTACACCAACACACATTATACTACTTTTTGATTACTGTCGCTTACCTGACGGTAAGAAAAAAAAGTCCTCACCAGGAAATAACTTTTTTGCCACGTCCATAACGTCTTGTTTGTCTTTTTGCAGGAACAGCATTTTATTTTAAGCTAGGTTTGACAGTTTGACAATTTATGTAAAACTACCTTCATCTGCTACGCATTTCCAAATTGTGTCCATTTAACATAACTAAACAGACTTTTAACTGACTTTAGCTCATTTACAGCTAAAGTCGGTTACATTTTAACACACCTGTATTATACCAGCATTTGCACGCATGCATATTAGGATTTCCAGTGTTATATTTTAGCTCAGTTTAACTTTTTACTAGTCATATACAATGATCTGGCTATGTAATGTAGTTCCGCTTTCTCAAAAAATGTAGGGGATTGTTGCTGGCTGAGTCTGCATTTTTATACTAAATAAAAAGCTCTCATTGTAGCCCCGGAGCTAAGGACAGATCTTCAAAATAGACTTGGGTTAATTGTAATGCAGGGCCTCTGCCGTGAAAGGCATGGAGTGAGGTGTATATTAAACCCAAATATGCAGTGTTTAAAGCATGAGGGGCCGATTTACACGCAGGTCTAAGATGGAAGTTATTCATTGTTTTTTTTAGTGGGCAGTTTGCTGCTCTTTGGTTTTTATGTCTTGTAAATGTTACTGGTTGTAGTGTTTTGGGGGCTTAGGTTTTCCCATATAGCATTCAGGGAAAATGGCTCTGTAGTTAGTCTGGAAAGCATGTTTGCAAGTCTTCACCTCTCTTGTGGTTGCCATAGTGTTGGTGAGACAAGTCTACAAGAAGAAGATGGGTCACACATGATGATTAGCCAGTACCAAAGTAGCCCTCTTGATGTTTACTCCGCACAGCAAAACGCTGAAATCCCAGTGAATCTCCTGGTCATATCAACATCCCGATAGATAATCTACTCTGCACTTATTGCCTTATCAGTCCAGCACTGTCAACCATTAGAAGACATAAGCAATGCTTCAAAGTGGAAATGTTGTCTCTCAGTCGTTAAGTGCACGCTGGCTGAAAGCATGTGAAATTACTGCAGTCAATCTTTGTGAGTCACTGTACAGAATGAGTCTATATGCTTCGTGCTGAACCACAGGAAAATGACTCTGTGTAGCAGGAATTCAGCTTAGGCCTCATGTCTGCTCCTCTGCCTCAGCTAGTCACAGAGCTGACATCAAATAAAATTATACCCACATCCAGGATACCATCCACTTCAATCTCAGGGCTGTAGTGTTTGCTGAATATCACGACGGCTGTCAGGGAGGCAGAGGAGTTTACGGCCGTTGCTTGTTTAAATGCCATATGGGGGTAGGCTTAGCTGTTGTTGTAGCTGCTCTTCTTAACAGTCTGTACAGATTACATGTAAACTACTTTATTTAAAGGCTGCTGAAGCATCCCGAGCTGCTGTTATTTGTGCTGTGTGACCCTGCATGAGTAACCGTCACATTTAACTTAAGTGTAATATGTTGCATTGACAGCATGTTAAATGTGCATGTGATGTTGAGCTTGTGAAGTTGTGTCCCCAGGCATCCAAAAACATGCATTAATGCTGCTTTAAACGTTGGCGTTGCCACCGCTTCAAACACTGTATTGTTATGGAAAAGACTATTTTCAAATGTTTGTGGCGCATTTTTTATAACTACTATTTTGTGATTCTACTCATCTACATATAACCTCTAATTCAGACATATAGGTGTATGCACAGATAGGTAAAAACCTGAAAAAATGATGACTTTCAAACAAAGCATGAGGAGTCGCTGAATGGTTGTGAGTGAAAATGATTAGTATCACATCTGGTCTTTGCTGTCACCACATCTCCACTCACCTGAATGCCATGGGAGATTTCAGACTCTCTTCCACCACCAACAGAACATCCTTATGAACTCAAAACATATGTTTTTCCCTCCAGTGACATTTTACAGACTTGAGGAAAAAAATAGATAAACTTAGGCAGTGGCATTATGTATACACATTTAGTTTATTCTGAAAGACAGTTTGACTTTGAGAATTTCACAGGGCGTCCGTTAGCTTGCGATTTCATTACACAGTCATCCATCTATCTCATACATTGCTATATGGGACCCAGGAAGTGACTAAGCTAACCCTCCTAGTTTTTCGATGTTGACTCTTCTTCATTAAAAAGCAGAACAATGGGTATTGTCTGAGGAGCAGAGGGTGAACACTGGTTGAATCCCGTGCAGCAGGCCCGGGAAACAGAGCTGCTCTTTATTCTGTGGAGAGCCCAAGACGGAGCCTGGCACTGGACCCAGACCCGGCAGGCTGCGAGAGGCCACCACACGTACCCGTGTGTGTGTGCGTGTGTGTGTGTGTGTGTGTGCGCGTGTCTGTGTATGTGTGTATACTGTAGTTGAAGCCCCGCGATGCTCACCCACCAATTAGCCATAACAGAGCTGAGCATGAAATGCTTGGGGATCGTTGACATCCGGCAGCCAGTTTGCAGGCCTTTGCAGCCTCTCAGAAGGAGCGGTAAGGGGTGCTGCGGAGATAATGTGCCGCTCAAACTCCGAAGCAGAGCCTGGAGGCATCTTGCCTGGCTGGCAGAGGGTCATCTGATTATGTGGGAAAAGGTCCCTCTTGGCTGTGTACAGGCACCGCTGAGATTGAAACCACTGGGGCTTCAATCACTACTGTTCTCAGTTTAGTTTTGACATCCGCACATTTGGGGGTGGTTTGGTTTCTGCACTGCAGCGTGGGTGGCGGAGAGTACTGACCATGCAAAGCAATATTGACTTTATAATGTTGCTGAAACCTTTCTGAGGGTTTTCAGTATGATCATACCCTGTTTAGGTGCTGAACTATGACCCTCTGTCTCAGCTACAGAATAGCAAGAGCAGTTGAGCTTTTTTCTTAACATTGCTTAAATGTTGTACTGAATGTCTTCTTTGACAGAACAAGAACCTTTCCCTGGCAGGATTTTGACGTCACTCCTTAGTGAGGCTTTAGTTTCGGATGTAGCTTCGTTATTGGCCATGAATATCTTTGCTGTAGGTCTTCCTGCGTAAGGAGCAGGTGTACGATGAGGCAGCTTGGAACAGGCCAGCCCGGTCTTTTTATGTTGGTCACAGCCAGTTACCAGTGTTGTCCAACAGAACCCGTCCAAGGGCCACACAAAAGAAAGGAGAGTCAATGCACTGTGAAAAAGTGCATTATGGTCAGGATCTGTCCGAGCTCCAAGATGGCAGCTGTGCTAGTAAAATGACATTGCCCGGCTGAAGTGCTGCACAAAAGTGGGTGTTTACTGTTAAGAATTAGTTGATGTTGGTGTTGGGCCAAGTCTAGAAAAGCCTTCAAATGTCTGTGGCATTGTGACATATTGGTGGTGTGTTGTGGCTTCAGGGTCAGTTTTATCTTTTGTTGATATTATTGTTGTACTCTTTTAGGGGCATCAAGTGACGTTGAGTATGTTTACAGTTTTGGATAAGGCTTCCACTCTTCTGCATATGCCTCATGTTGTTTTTATCTGTTGACTTACTGCTATGTTAGATCTGCATGGTTATGGTCTAAGCTGATGTTTTTTGGTTGGAAGTTAGAACACATTGTTCATGAATTACTTTTCACAACCTTGTGCAATATCTACACCCTGTCCCTTGATCCAAATGCAGTGTGCACACTGCACACACTGTTTTAACAAACAGTAACACCAGCCCTAACTTGTAGTCTAATAGTTGGGAAGTTGAAAAGCTGGCTCAGCTTATCACTTCAAAGTAGCCCCGTTTTCTTTTCGGCTTTTCTTCCTGAATGTTTTTTCTTGAGACAAATGTTGCTTTTGACGCTGCCAGAGTAAAAACGACTTTCCAAAACTAACATCTGCAGAGCAGAATGGGAGGTCCCGTTGCATTTGAATGGATAATCACTGAAGTACATTCAAATGCAACAGGACCTTGCCGGAGTTTGATATAGGCCCCATCACAGCTCGAGAGCAGTCTTTTTTTTCAGTCTTTATTGGTTAGAAGATGTGCCTCTCACCCTGGACACTCAAAACGAAACCATGGCAGAGTGCACCAGCCTGACCAGGGTTAGGATCTAGATTTCCAGTAAAACTCAAAAGCCCAGACAGGGACTTGACAAAATGTCCTGCTGAAGGGTGCTTGGGTAGCTCACCTGGTAGAACAGGCGTTTATATATAGAGGTTTACTCTTTCTCTGACATGCGGCCATTTGCTGCATGTCGTTCCCCCTCTCCCTCCCCTTTCAAGTCTAAGCTGTCCTATACAAATAAAGACCTAAAAAAGATTCATAGCACCTTGTTGTTTTTGTAGACTTTGGTTCTTTTTCTTTCATAGGGAGCAATACCCAGTTTATTCAACTGGTATTTGGTTAGAAACGCATTTAAGTAGTTCTCCCACAAAATAGAGCAAATCACAGAATTGACCATGACGGGATCACAGGCTCAAAGCAAATAAAAAATAAGTGAGCAGGGAATTTTCAATGAAAGGCTTGTAATAAATAAGTCACAACACAATGCATATCAGTTTCTCATTGTAGTGAGTGAGTAGGTTCAGTCAGGTATTTAGATATTTACAAATCTGACAGTGAAGACACAAATTGGAATTGGGCCAATCATGATCCAAATTGCTCTGTGGGTAGCTACTTGTCCACTCTGCAGCTTACTCTGCTTCATGCACTTCTACTAGGCCATCGGGACGGCTGCTTGCTGCAATGTTTTCTGTATTTTGTAATAAAATAAATATTGATATGGTCAGCAACCATGTGCTTATGTTATCATGAAGTCACTGCGTTGGGATTGCTAAAATCATAACTACATATTTCGATAATAGTAGTGGTAAATAATGTGTTTTCTTTTCTTTTCCATCCTTATAAGATGTTGTATTGAGACTGTTTTCTACATGTATGTTATTGTTTTAAAACAAAGACTTTATGGAAACATGCTTGTGTTGTTTCAAAGGGACAGTCGCTTGATTGTGGCCTCGATGCAGAAGGAGAAAGACGTTTATTGCACCACAGAAACTATTCCAGTGTGTTGAGCCTAGACTAGTATTTATTTTTTACAGTTACGTATATATTAGTAGTTAGGTAATGTTGTGTTACATCAAGAAGTTCAAATAACGCAAGAGAAGATGCCCACACACTGACAAAAAAGGATACATTTATTACATATTCATAAGGTGACAAACATTAAATTGTGAATGTTTTGGTTATAGGACTTTCGCAAACTCAATTTACAGATGTATGTTGCTACATCGCGACTTTAAAGATGAGTGTGTGGTTAAAGTGGGATGTTGTAGTTAAGAGAAGACCGATAATAAGATCTAAAGGATTATCTTTAGCAGCATTATTAAATTAGTCTGCCTCCTTTTTGTCAAGTCATTATTTCCGGTTCATCCAACTACCACCTACAAAAATAAAGTTTGTTGAAGTTACAAAACGTAATCTAAAGGTGTTTTCTTCAAACCTTTTTTTTTATAACAACTTTCAAGCAAACCAAATGATTTCATTTAAAAAAAAACTGCATTTACACTCGGGCTTGCCATTGTTTGTCCTTCAGACAAACAACTTTTCAGAATCATATTCTTTGTTTGCTTGTACAAGAACATGGACTCCACCTCAGTCAAGACACTTTCGCAATCTCGCAACATCTGGTCTGGCTGGAACTCATCTGTGTTCATGTATCACTTGTTTTGTTTGGACAACTTCCTGCTGCTCCAAACCATCTCCATAATGTTTCCGGTATTTGGATAAGGTCCGGCATGAAAGCCATTCTGTACCACGCCAAAGTGATTTTGCCCACAATGTAAACATTGCACCAGCCTTTTTGTAATGCACTTTATGTTTGCCCACAACACAGCCAAGTAAGTGTTTTTTTAAGTGTATTCCCCCCAATAATTATTGAACAAAAGCTAAAACAAAGAAGCTTGACTTTCCACTCAAATTGCATTAGTTTTGGACAGAAGTTAAATTAGATTTCTTCCTCTTGCAGCTGCTGTTTGCTGTGGGTATCTCTGTCATTAATCACATACATTATGGTGTTGCATTTCTGTGTTCAGGCTTAGTAAATGCACTTCCAGTTAAGTAGTTTGATAACATTTGGGACAATGTGGAGAAAATTACACAAATACTGTGATATCTTTCACCAAGAATAGCTGGTGATGAACTCCCGTTAGTGGCTGTACGGTTGGCAGAAGAACAGTAAGATTACTCTGTTCTCCCACTGAGGTAAATGAATGGAATTTCATTGGAATGTGCTCGTATGGGGGGAAGACGATAGGACAGGCTCAAACATTTGAACCTACCATTTGGCCGAGTAGCATTCCAGCAAACAGCTTTACAAACATAAACACTATGTCCTGATGGAGGGGGCTGCTGAGCCGGAGCAGGGGGTCCTGCGGATTACAAAGCTAATCTGAGGACAGACAGGGGACACCTGTGCCCTAAAAGAACGCCAAGGATTACAGAGCCACGCTGCGCTAATGAGGGGAAGACAGCTCGTTTTGGAAAGCACATGCCTCAGGGCCGCCCTACTCCTCTTTCCCTTAGGCATCATCACTCACCACCACCCCCTTCTAAAGGATTTTGATTCTTAAATGTCTGGACTGCAGGGCTCCTCCACTTCCCGGCAGGGTAAACAAGAAGAGAAATAACTGAAATGTATGTGATTCAATTGTGCAGTCTGTCACGTATTGGTACACCTGTGTTTTACAACTCACAGGGTGGCCTGCAGCGCTAACATTATAACTATGTAAATGCCTTAAAACATACTCCCCTGTGACTGATGAAGCAAGCATTGGGAAAGAACAGCAGAGCATCCATTTCCATCCAGAGTCATTTCCAGAGTATTGAGCAATTTGAAAGTATTTGTTATGACTACTCATCAATAACTGATGCAGTAAGAGATTTTCTTGTTGTGGCATGTAGTGCAGTGTCTGTAATGCTCATTTAAAAAGACTGCAAGGGGTTTTAAAAAACTAATAAATCAGAGGTTGGAATATTGGTTTGAATGATGCAAACTAGGCGTTTCAACAGGAAGAGATACAATCTGTTCAGGCCATAAGTTTAATTTTGACTTGTGTCATATCGCAAATGGCTAAGAAATGTTTTTTTTGATTTGGATCAAATATTGTTGGTTCTACTGGCTTTGTCTGAAAGACTGGAGTTCTTCTGGTTGTGGTGCATTAGGGGGGAATAGGTAGAGCTGGAAGAAAGAGGAGAGCTTGGGCGTGTCTCAAACTTTTTGCAGCCCAACTCCTCAAGGATCAATCAGTCCCTGCTCTAAAAGATATCTGAGAGGTGCCTGAAAGGTGCAGCACTGCACCCTTTTGTTTGTCTCTGTCTCTTGGTAATGTGTATACTATTTGCATTAGAGAAAGTTAACACAGTGAAGCATGGGCCTGTTTAGGGAGCTAAATGACTCATCACTTTCACCTCCAATTTTTGACTTTGCTTTGTTTTATTCGGCATACATATTACTCCATATTACCACATATTATTAACAAAACAAATGCTTACATTATATTTTCCTCTTCTGTTGAGTACACTCAAATCAGAATTGCTTATGTTGTGTTCAAGAGCTTTTACAGACAACTTTTCTCAAGTACGGTGTTACACTCCACTTTGTCTATAGTACCACAGTTTTATTCCTGTTGGTAAAGTACTTCACACATATATTAAACTTGTTCAGTATGGTCTTCTGATGAATTTTCTTACAACAAGTGCACACACTGTCTGCAAAACATGAAAGGGACAACCCCAAAGATCATCCTGTTTGCAAACCTATGCTTGTAGAATATTCCATTTGAAACTCGCCATTCAAATGGATAGCTTCTTGGTTTTGTTAACATAGTCTTGATCTTTTCACAGTAATAGCAACTAAAGCCGGCCCTTCATGTGGGCTGTGTGTTTGCTTTTGTAGCCAGCTGTGCTGTGAAGGCCGTGGCTCTGCAGACCTCCTGGAAGGTAGTGGGTGCCTGGTGGGCTTTGAGCCAGGTGCCTATTTTTACTCTTTTTGTGACTCAAGTTGCTTAATGATACATGGACACTAATACGTTCTGCACCTCTTTCTTAACCTTGTGCCCTGATGTGAGTTTAACATTGACCTTTATGACATCAGTGGCAGCTGTTAAAGTTGAGCTTCTGGTTGTCAAACATTTTGGACTGGATCCGGTGCTGCATAGCTGCACCATGGTGTGGTGAGAGCTGATCATAGGCGTTTGCAACCTAATAGCAGAGGATGACCACTCTGACCTAGGATCTTGTAAACCTGCCAAACCTTAACAGTCCACACCGTTGTCCAGGCTGTGTTATTGCAATAAACCATTATGTTCTTTTTCAGCTCCTGTGTCGTTTAAGTCCAATGAAAACAATACCGTGTGTCACTGGGCAGAGAGGCGGTTTGTGTTAAAAGATTTACTGCTGTTCAGGCTTTTGGTTTGATTGCCTTTTAGTTGTGTCAAGCCACATAGGATACTGTACATACAGCCTAACTGTTATTGGATAAACAATTGTTTGTGACTGACCTTACATCATGTCAATGAGCATAGTGCAATAAATGCTGAGTCTTATCTTGACTTTTCTCTAATAGTTTAGAGTCTGTCATAGGATTTGTGTTTAAGCTAATACTCAAAGCTTTAGTTTTCCCCAGAAGTTTCAAAGGAAATACACTCATCAGCAGTACAGATGTGGGACAGCTGCTCCGGAGATGATATGTCAGATTGGCAGCATGAAGAGAAGCTAAAGATGTTGAAGCATTGAAACCCCACATTTCAACAAAAGAGGGTTTGTTATCCTGCACTCAGTAAATTCCATAATTTCCCCATTGTCATCTTCATTTTGTTGCTGTCTGAAAAGACTTTCTTATGCGTTATTATAGTTCATATCAAATCTGCTTGTTTCTGACTGACACTGATACTTGCTGTGGTTGAACAAAGTGATAATTTAAGTTTTTGAACAATCGTCAATGCCTGTGAAATAGGTCAAACCTGTCATAATGCTCCTAATGCGTAAAATTTAGGTGCACGTATTCGCCAGGAGGGTCTGCCATGAGGTGTTGGTGAAAAGCTGCCACACCCACCTCAACATCACCCTATTAATAACAGGATTATACTGCACACACACACACACACACACACACACACACACAATAATAGTGTGGTTGTAGACCTCAGGCAACCTGACCCCAGCGAGCTGAGTGCCTGTCACAGCTCATTAGCATTTGGATGAAATGAAGAGAAGTGGTTCTTTGCTTTAGTTGGAGCCTCACCAAGCATGGAGCTGACAGCGACTCAGCAAACCACCCATCCAGTCTGTAGGAGCACAGCACCTATATCCAGCACCTACACCATTTCCACGAACACTTCTCCAATATCCAGACATAACAAGACAGAAGTCTAGAAATAACGTAAGGATTTACCCTCCTTTAATTTGAGCTTGCCACCCACTAAATGCAACTGACAGCTTTTACTTTTCTGTGTAATATAGTAAGACTATTATTGGCTCTTGTCATTTTATGGGAGTGTGTAGTCGGGTGTTAAATTGTATTTTACCATGTTAAGAGAAAGAAAGTGGGTATTAACTCTAGTCATCTGGTTAGTGGCCAGACTGAGTCAATAGAGCCTCTCCGACTCCCAACACCCTGCAGTCAGCACAGCAGCAATCAGCCGGCCGGCAGCATCTGTTGAATACTAATGTCATTTACTGCTTCCTCTCATGGAGGAGCTTGGACAGGCTACACCCTGTGTTTGTACCATATAAAACATCTTAATACATTAATAAATATTGAAAGCAAATTGTGCTCATATGTTGGGATTTCAGTTAATTTAGCAGGTTTATTGGCACACCTGTGGAGGAAATCTATTGAGCTTCATCAGTGACTATTTAGAAAAGCAATTAGCCATGCTAGGGACTGCAGATTAAAATGAGCCTGTATGGATACATCTGGCACATTTATGTGTTGGACTCTGTTCTCATGTTGATTAATGTGCGTTATCCCTTTTTAAATAAAGAATTCTAAAAAAATAGTTAAGTGGCAGGGACAGAACGTAATACAATAAAAAAATGACATTACCAGTTAGCATAAATGTCTACAAACTGCTTAACTCTAAATTGTTTGGCTTCTCTTTTTCTGTTATCAGTTAACTCATTTGTATACAATCTATTGTTTGTCTTTACATTAGTCTTCCTCTCATTAGTAAGATAAAAAGATGTACACACGCCCTATACTTGCCTTCCAGAGCAGTTCTCTCTGCATTGATTTTCTTGTACAAAGGCAGTCTTTAAAAATTAAAATGGATGATCGTATAGATCAATAGCTGAGCCATACTATAATAACAACAATATGAAAAATAAATACTTTTTAAACTCCAAAGCGTGTAGGGGATCAGACCACTCGATCAGTGTCAGACTCTATCCTGGTATTACTTGCTCATGGAAAAAGGCTGGCTCCCAGGATATTGCTTTTCCTCCTGCTACCCCTGCAAGCTCTGCTGGGAAATCCAGTGGAGGAAAAGTGGAGGCTGAGCGCTGAACACACTCTTATAGATGATGCAGCCCATTGATGGAGAGAGAAAAAGAACCCCAAGCTGAGTGATGGCCACATTTTCCCCCTTTTTCTACCCTTAGCAGTGGAAAAAATCTCCCTGAAACATGTGTAATGTATTTTCTGAAAACTGCAGATGAAGGATGTAAATGAAATACGTTTAATGCTCGTAGCCTTGTATTGTCATTTTTTTTAAATAAATTTTTTTATCTCAGGATTTATTTTTAGTCCGTAAGAGAATTGTTTATTGGCGAACCAATCTCCAGCTGGGCCGCCGCAAGTTTTATTTCCGTTTTCTTGCTGACGTATTTGCGTGTTCTGTGCTCTCCATACTGTAGGTGGTACGATTTAAGTGCTGGTTAATTGCTTCAACCTTTTTTTAACTCACAGGGCGGGGTGAGTCATACAAAAATAAAGAAAGGAGTTGTACAAAACTTTTGGGAGGATTGGAACTTATTTTCAGCCACATGGGTCAGATTAGATTTGTCCTAAACAACACACAATTATCAGGAAATCCCTCTGAACTACATGAAATAGGAATATAGTAGTTAATGCAATTAGGAGAATGAGAAAAGAGAGAAAAAGTACTGACAAAGTAGTAGTGACAAACATCTGACTTGTTTATCACTTCTACGTACTTGCTCACACTCTTATTAACTCTCAGTGCACTCTCTTAGGACGTTTGGTCACTTGATGAGTGTTGAGTGACTGTTATTATATGTTTGATGCAGTATGTCAGGGTAGGGCTGGACAAAATGGAGAAAATCTGATATTGAGATATTCTTTCCCTAATCCCTCAATGACTATATTGTGGCAATATTATAAGGTTTACAATTGGTGCTTTAACAAAATATTTTCACAATGAGATTTTATATAAATAATCATCAGTATTGTAGATATAATGGCTAAGTGGGTAAAGGTAAAAATAACAGAAGAGCTAGAACAGTCTGGTAACACAGAAAATGGCATGACTTTACTGTAACGCAGGCTTTAAAACCAGGAAAAGACAACATTTAAGCCATTTACGATATTACGATTTCCAAAATCTAAGGCAATATCTAGTCTCATATCAAGATATCAATATAATATCGATATAGTGCCCAGCCCTATGTCAGGGTCAAGCTTGGTTGCCTGGTTGTCGAATGTAAAGCGTTGACTGAGACAACACAGCTTAGATGTCTCCTCTCTGCCTCTGTCTCATATGAGGGACCTCCTTTTCCCAGCTGTGTTGTAAGATTTCCACTGTCTGCAGTTATTTTGGGATTGTCTTATTAGTGGCTTTTAGTCTGCCATATATTTGGTAACTGCGTTGTAGGAAATGGAAAATATTTAGCTAAGATGTTTTAGCCAGGAGTAGATGTGGTGGTTGTAGGTTTGAATCATTGTCGGGAAATGAACACAAAAAGTCTGAAAGGGATAGAAAGCAGCTGCGTTTAGTCTTGTTTCTTGATTACCCCAGCCAAGGATGAGGATAGAGCATGTTAACACTTTGTGATCAACATACATTAACTTGAAAACTAATGGACAGTTTGGCAGCATGATATTTGCGTTGTAAATTCTTGTTCCAGAGAGGAAGAAATTAATTTAATTAATTAATTCAGGTGACCGTGTGAACTTTCCCTGGCATCACCATCATACCACACTTTGGCTAATATAAGTCATTTTTCATCTATTTATTACAAAGTTGAGTGGGAAGATAAGTCCCAAATAGAGGGACTCAAAACAATTAATTGCTGACCTGCATCAGTTTAGGCTTTTAAGTGCCATTGTTTGGTTCTTAAACTCTAAAATATGGTTGCTTGAATGTAGTATATAACCTGATATTGTGAGTGTTTACTGTGTGTGATTCTCCTGGAAAAAATGTGAAAGTTCATCTCTCTTTACACTGGGTAACAAAGCATGAAAAAAATATGCATCTCACAAATAATGCCAACAGACAATTCTCTTGCATACCTGCCCCTCCTGTGTCTGAGCTCCATTGTTTATAGTGAATTTGAGATGGCAGTTTTTACCGGACTCATGTGACTGATGCTGTTTAATTACCCACATCAAATTAACTCTGACCTTTTCTCTCTTTCAGAACTCGATGAATCTTCCTCCAGACAAAGCGCGACTGTTGCGGCAGTATGACAATGAGAAGAAGTGGGAACTCATCTGCGATCAGGTGGGCATCTGTCACTCGTCTATATGACTATGGTGCCATGTAGTGCTGTAAAAGTCACAATTAATGCACCGTGGCTGCATAATTACCATACTCAGGAGAAGAATTATTGAAATTATTTAGCTGAAGTTCAGGAGTTATTTCACTCAACTAATCAATCAGTCTTCGATACAATTAAACAAATCAATCCTGTATGTACTGTCTCACCTATCAACTGAAAATGTAATCCTGGAGAAGGTCTGTCCCACTGTGTGTCGTGACCACAACACTCATGCTCCATTGTATTGTCTTTATCCTTTACACACTGCCCTGGCTGTCCTGGTCAAGTGGGTTAAGTGGCGCAGCAGGGCGCATACATCAGTTAGCCAGTTAAAGATCTTAGTTGGTCAATGGCGTCAGCGCTGCATGCAGGAAATAACAGAGGGTGCACGTTGTGCAGGGATCTATGGTCTGAGTGCTCCACTCAGCCTTCAACCCTCTTGCCAGATAGTTTTTCTGCCTCTCTTAGCAGTGAATAAAAACTGAGACAATATCAAGACCACCACCCACTCAAACTGTATTGATGGCCACTGACCCTGAAGGGAACGGTGCCAAAGAGAGCCCACCAGGCTGCAGACCGACAGTCACAGATCCTCTTTCATTTCGGAGTGGACTCTATGTTCCCCTGTCAGACCTGAAGTGATAATGGTTGCTTTGCCTTTTATTGTCAGTAAAGCAGTTCCCAAAAACATTTCCCAGTGATTTTGATGACAAGCATTTGGTTTCTTGATACTTTCTCACTTACTGAAAGAGAACAAAATACAAGCGTGTCCACATGAATCACTGTAATCCATGTTAAATGTATCTACTTTAGGTGTGAAGTTTCGTACCTACAAGGCATTGTATATCATTCGCTAGTCAAATTCCTATTGTTTAAACATTCAGGAATATGTAAATGTATATATATATAGCACTTTTCCAGTTGCTCAAAGCGCTTTTACATCTACAGGAAACATTCACACACATTCATACACTGTGGCCGGGGCTGCCGTACAAGGTGCCTCCTGCTCATCATAAACATTCACACACCGATGTCACACTACCGGTCAGCTGCTGCATGCACACAGGGGTAACTTGGGGTTCAGTCTTGCCCAACTTCAACAATGGCTGCAGGCGGGGATCGAACCACCAACCTTCCGATTGGCAGGCAACCGCTCTACCACTGAGCCACAGCCGCCACCGAATATGATGAATTAGGGTGCTTTAGATCATACATAAAGACCTATTTCTCCTATTTCCACGACAGCACTGGCAGCTCTGGGAGGAAAGTACTTTCTTTGTCATAGCTACAGTGAATCTATTTGTGTAATCATGGCAACAATGATGGAGGGAGGCGGAGATGACAGCTACATCCTCTTTGAAAAACAAGCCCCCAAATGCAGCCAGAGGTTGAAATATTAAACATTTTTTGGGTAATTACAGGGATTTATGAAATATGGAGGATGCTCTTGATGTGAACACGATTTGATGAACTCATCACTGTCATATCCTTTTTGAGAATTTTCCAACCAACTCAAGAGTTTTCTAAAGAACTTCATATTGATAGGTCTTTATGTGTACTCTAAAGCACCCTAAACATGTCTGTACACAGTGAATGGCAAACAACTACTTGTAAGCTGATTTCCCCCTCCTGAATCTCAGCGCAACTTCTCAGGTGCAGAGGGGGAAGTGTACCTTACCTCTGAAACTGAATTCAAACCAACTCCCTCAGACAAACTCTTTAACGGCCACATAGCATGCTGGAACCCATTTATACTGTATGTGTTCCTAAAAAACAGATGTGTGTTCTCTATGATATAGATATTGCTTCATGAATTTATTGTATGTACAGCACTTGTCAACTAATTTATTACTTTGCAGACTTGCAGATAATTCTTCAGCAAAGAAACACTCAAATAGGGTTAAACCGTCTGTCAGCGAGCTTTCTTTCCTGACGCCACTGTTGTCTTTCCTGTTTTTGTGAGACAGACACACTGGCGGTGATGAATGTGATGTTGCTGATAATACAACATAGTCCAGAGATTTAATCTGATCTCAGTATGTGCATACAGGGAGCGGCACAATGATGTGAACACCTTTTACGCTATGGAATCTAATACAAAAGCCTTGCAGTTAATTCGCTCTTTTATGAGTTTGTTTAGACTGTCGGAGAGAAGTTTTTTTTAATTTTTAAGATGTAGTTATGTGGTTGTGTTGGATTTCTGTTAGTGGTCATTCTTTGTGTATAGTATACAGAGGGAACACCTCACAAATACATTAACTTTTTCTCAACTGGCAAATCCATACACCCTTCTCAGCAACAATGTCATGGTCTTTAAATGACAAAAGGCCTTCTAAGAAATAAACATTTTTAACTCCTGTAGAACGTAGACATTAATAGGTTGTTGGAAAATGTTTGCAAATCCAATGATTTTAAGCATAATAGCACTTTTTTGTGTATAATTAGGATTGTCATTGGTTAAATATTTTTTTTCCAGCAATTAGCACACATGTGGGAAATTTTTACCCACCCCTGCAAAGATTCCGGGATCAGTTGCCAGTTATGGCACTTTGACTTTTTTGGGTCTGTCCCAAATGGACGATGAAGTGAACAGAGACATGGAATCAGAGCAGAATAGGACATCCAAGATTAGAAGAAGAAAGGGAAAAAAATTGCCATGATGGACTTGTTTGATGTCAGTGAAGGTGGTCCACTATAAAACACTACGGGGAACTCTGCTGGTATTTGAATCACAAAATAGAATTTGGAGAAAGTATGTATGCATTGAGTCAGAAAACCATAACGCTAACTCCTGCTTTGGTGATGTACAGCACTCCTTGAGTTTAATGAAAATGTGACTTCCCACTGTACTGATTCTTATAGATGTACATCTGAGATCATTGCATACTGTGGTATGCATTAGGGCTGTGCAATTAATCAAAATGTAGTGATTATAATCAGAACCCGAGCACAAAAACAGAAGAATCAAGACAAAAAATGATTTAGCTCATTACGTTTTGCAAGTAAACGCTTATTTTCTCTTGTGTTCTGAATGAAAAAATAAAGATTAAATAGGAAAAGTGTTTTTTTTATTTTTTTTAAGTTAATAGTATAATAATTGCAAAATCTTTCCAGAAGTCAACATGTAATTCTGTTAACTTATTGTGATTTCAACACTGACCGAATTAATCATGATTATATTTTTTTTCCATAATCGAGCAGCCCTAGTATGCATTGGAAGATATAGAAGATAATGTAAACATGTATGAAAGATACAAATTTCAGTTGTTCTAGCTGCTGAAGTCATAATGTCTTAAGCATCTTTACCAATATGACATTTTCTCAATGGCATGCGCTCCAGTCTCACACTGTGTAGTGTGGTAAATCACTAAACCAAACCATTCATGCTGACGTGGTGTGGCACTCAGTCTGATCCAAATACTGTTTCCCGCTCAACTCACTGACGCAAATCCAGCTCTAATCTCTTGTATTCATATTTAGAACACAATCGTGAGGGGATTTAACCTAAAACCTGTTCCTGGCTGTGAAGTTAAGACATGTACGCACACACCCACAGACGTCTGGGGACAATCCCCAGGCAGGTTATGCTCTAAAGGACATTAAAACTGATCAAGAGCATTAACAGCAAGATCTTTTGTGACCACTTGGCTGAACAACCTTAACAGTCACATCTGAAGGGTTCATCACTGTCTGTCAGCTGATCAAAACTATTGATGCAGAAATTAACATTTGAATTGAATATTTTGCTGATAAAATAATAGAAATACAATGACAATTCATGTTGTTGTCTTGTGCCAAAGCTCTCCTCTAACGAACATTTACAGTTATAGTAACTTGTCGTGTCCACACGGGCCATTCTTGCAGTGCCACACAGTTACCCTCAAATGGGCCCAGAAGTGAGTTTTCTAAAAATGCTTCTCTCCAATCAGATCTATCTCATACAGAGGCTTGTCATGTCCACCATAGCAGGCAGGAATCTTTTTTTCTTTCTTAAAGCATAATCTAGGGTTCCCATCAATTGAAGGATGATTAACAATGACTGTAACTAGAAGCCTGTTGAGTTTCAATCTGATGGTTTAATAGTTTACCTTAAACTGGCAATGTGTTCAGACTTGTGAGGGTGGGATATTTCTTTTCAAGTTATGGGTGGCCACATTGAATCGACAAAATATCATAAAAAACTGCAGAACTTCCTGAAATTAAAGCCAAATTCATAATAATACTGTAAGTGATAGGAATTTACATAATATATGGACGCCCGGGTAGCTCAGTTTGTAGACTTGTCTTTCTCTCATCTTGTTTTCCTTTAGCTCATCTCGCTCTTTTGTTTTCCTTTTTTTTGACAGGAGCGATTCCAAGTGAAAAACCCTCCTCACACGTACCTCCAAAAGTTGAGGAGTTATCTAGACCCAGCAGTCACACGGAAGGTGAGTGCCCTTGCTAACATGCCATCCTGTTTCACTGCCGCAGCTTTTCCTTCCCCTCTGACCCTCTATCTCTTGTCCAGGATGTCCTTACAGTTGAGGAAAAATTTCACGCATTGCTTCTGGAGCAGACAGGACAGCTTGGGAACTTAAGTTCTCATAGTGAGAAAGGAGACAGCTGTTTATGTGCAACGCCCAGGTTTTAAACCTCTGCCCAAGTGTCATTAAGCTAGACATTGAATTCTTTTTTTTTTTTTTTTAAAGATTATTTTTGGGGCATTTTAGGCCTTAATTTGACAGAACAAATGAGACATGAAAGGGGAGAGAGAGGGGGAACAACATGCAGCAAAGGGCCATAAGCCAGAGTTGAACCCCGGCCCGCTGCGTCGAGGCGCCAACCTCTACATATGGGCGCCTGCTCTATCAGCTGACCTATCTGGGCGACCTAGACAGTGAATCCTGTGCTGCAGTTCTGTGGCTGACAGCATGCTCTGACCTCTTTGTGAGGAAGAGCAACGGGGAAAAAACACAATAAGGGTTACCTCAAGGCAGAGAAGAGAATAATAGTATTGACAGTCAAAGAATGGGATATAGTTTGCGAATTGCTACATTGACATTACATTGTAGCCTAGGAGGAGGAGCCTGGCAGGAGCTAACAGGAGAAATCAGAAGTGTCTTAGCTACATCATAAATATTGCCTTATGTCATCTGTTTCTTTGGCTGCTTAAAAGGCTTCATGAAACGATCAGCCAGCTCCCAGGCTCTGCCAAAATAACATTTTGGCATGAGAGGGCTGTGGGGGCAGTGCTAGGAGACCGATCTTTGATAAAACAAATTAACCTATAGACTTTGCCAGAATAACACCAAATTGCTGAATAATTCAATTTGTACTGACCGGAGTTGAGATTTTACATCACAATAAGCCAGCTAGGGCAGCACAAATAGAGTTGTAATGACAGGGGCAAAAAGAGAACAACAGTGGCACTTAATGACACATAAAACCACTACAAATCTCAACACATACTTAAACACAGAATTGTTGAATGACATTTCTACTTTGAATTAAAGGTGCAAACGTGTCATGCAGCACATCTTGAGATGGTTCAACCTGCAAGTTTTACGTGGAAAGATTGAGTAGTTTTCTACTATAGTACAACAATTGAATTCCGCCCTGTGGATTAATAAAGTAATTCCTCTTATCTTAAATTAAAAACATGTATGCACATTTCCAATCAGCTATAACACGTGGTCACCATGTGTTGCGATATGAGTGTATAGTTAGCAAGCGAGCAGAGAAGTTGAAGCTAAGCTAAGGTGAGTATGTATATAAAAATGTGGTCCTTTGTTATTTACTTAAATTGTTTTTATTTCTTTGTACAATAAAAAAAGGAATAAGTGTTCCTCTTTACTGCTTCTAGCTCTAGAAGCAGTAAAGAGGAACACTTATTATACTTAGTGCTTTAATTACCTTCAGAGTTGCTAGTAGGTGGACTTTTCTTTTACCCCTGGCCTGGACAGATTTTTTTTTTTTACCCCTGGACAGAACTAGGCTAGCTGTCTACCCCTGTTTTCAGTCTTGCTAAGCTAACCGTCTCCTGATTGTAATTTCATATTGAGTGGTAATAAATCTTCTCAACTTTTGGAGAAAATATACAAACAAGCACCTTTTTCATAACATCAAACTCGTCATTGAAGGAGATGGTGACTATATTTAAAATTGTCTGGGTGTAGACACTTAACATAGTCATGGCTGAAAGATTTCAGACAGAGTAGATGACATATACTAATGTTTGTTTGTCTACTCTCGCTCTTTTTTATTATACTCATCTGTGGCTGTGTGACTGTTGTTTGGTCTGTGTTAAACTACTATAGATTGGGAAACTTTGAGAGACATGCCCCAGCATCTTTTTTATCATGTTGTTTTTTAATGTTTATTCTCATGGCCTGAGACATGTGGGGTTTTGGCCTATTCCTTACATTGATCAAAGACCTGAAGCAGGCAAGGAAACAGGAATTGCATGAGAGTAAACTGAGAAGGTAGAGGAAGAGAAAGAGAAAGACTGAATAATGGAGAGAGGGTAGAGGGGGAGAAAGAGATGGACAGTGAGAGAGAGAGAGAGAGAGAGAGAGAGAGAGAGATGAGAGAGAGAGAGAGAGAGAGAGACACAAACTTAAGAGAGCACAGAGGAAAAGAGTTATGGGCTTCTTTCTACATTCCTGCTCCATCCCCCTTTTCTTCAACCTCAAAACAATTGCCACTTTGTGCCACTGTGAGAGAGCTGGAGGTCATTGCCTTTGCTTTCCATAGGCAGGCTCTGGTGCATTCCTCTGGGCAGCTCCCAGCCAATAGGCAGCCAAGGAGGAAGAGCTCCAGTCCAACTAGTCCCAAGAATGTATCAGCCATTGATTTGTTTCCAGGATGACCCCTCCTGAGCTCACACTCCCCAAAATCTCTCTCCCCCCGGCCACACTCTTGGTGCTCACTTTCCCGTTTCATTGCTCCCTCACTGTCTCCTCCTCCTTCTCTTCTTCTTTCTGTCTGCCGTCTTCACCCTCTTCCCCCTCTTCCCCCACTGTCGGCTCCTCTCTCTTCCTGCTCTCTCTGTGTTGCAGCTGGTAGTACTTAAAGTGTGGACTGTAGGGTGTTTGGTGGGAGAAGAAGAAGAAGGAGGGGGTGGCCTCCGGGAGCCTGCGCAGTACCCCTAAAAATGCTCTGCTTTCCACACAAACACACAAAGGGCTCCTCCCTAATAAAAACACTCTGTTTCTAATCTCCTCATGTGCCAAACACACCGCCCAAGCCCAAAGACACAGACTAGAGGGAGAGACCCTAGCTATGGGAACAACTCTCTTCTCTGTGGATGTTAATAATAGGTTAACACAGTGCTGAGCTCTGTTTCCTTCCTGATACAAACGCATCATGGAAAGTGACCAGGCCCTCCATCTCTGGGTGGATACTGGGTTCTCTTCTCTTCTCTTCTCTTCTCTTCTCTTCTCTTTCTCTTCTCTTCTCTTCTCTTTTACTTTGATCGAAATCAAAAACCTTTACCTTTTTTAATATTAATGGAAAATGTTTGACAGGGAGTTCATGATTAGAGCTATGGTTTGCGATTTATATCTGACAATTATTTGCCAGATTAATTGCTTGGTCTATTAAATGTGGAAAACAGTGAACATTGTCATCATTGCCATCACTTGTTTTGTCAGTACAAAAGTACAAAACTCATAACATATTTCTAACTGTAATTATAAATAAGTTTATCAAATTATTTGAATCATTTTTAGTACGGTTTTACACTGAAAAATAAATCGTTAAACCTTTCTAACAAATAAGAAACTCTTCTCTTTATTGTTATATTTACCCATAAAAAATATATATGACAGTTTGATATGAAAACTAGAACGGTACCAGGAGAGAGCAGACCTTTGCCAAGGCATACCCTATCTCACACAATGTTACTGCGGTTTGAATTTTAGTCTGGAACAAATTTTTGCAATTATTCCGACACCACATGAATGCATCACAAACGCCATACCTCGCAATGTTAACGAAAGTGTATCTTCCCCGGGATTCTGATCCACTGCAAAATGTAATGGGTTCTTCCTTGGACCATGCTACACCCTTCCACAAAGTTATATGAAAATCAGGCCAGTGTTATTTCCGTGATCCTGCTGATAGTCAAACAAACAGACAAACTTAACAGAAAACATAACCTCCCTGGCAGAGGTAATAAGTCTCCTCTCTGATACAACAGTTTCACTCCCTACCATCTGGGATTGTCCCCTCCTGTTTGATCACCACCGGTCATTCACGTTGCTTGTCTCATTATTGTGGTTGTGTAACAGCCTGAGGGGCCTTTGTTGGGTCTTGCAGATCACCTCTTATCAGAGGCTGAAATCAAAGAGGAGCCCTGTTATGTTCTCCGTTCTGTGGTTTCTATTTAGTTTTACTGGCAGTTCATATCTTCAATGCACATCGCTCACACACTTAAACTCTCTTATACCGGTAGCCACAGTAACAGGACAGAGAATGTGTGTTTGTGTCACTGCTGCGTGTGCTGGTAGGGTTTGTGAGGTAACCAATTAGGTTACTTGATTATATCACGGTGCAGGAGGGATTACTGCCAAATAAAGAACCAATGTGAGCAAACAAGATAACTGGAACTACTCCACATTCACAGTTTCCAATGAGTCAGCTCGCCTTCTCTGTCAGCTTGTTGAATGGTTACTGGCAAGTTAAAGGCCCACTTCAAAATCTTATAAAGACAACCCTCAAAACAACTTTTATTTTGTAATTGGTACACTGCTTGCCTGCTTTCACATTTTAAATCAAGTCACTGTGGTCTATGTCTGTTTGCCTGACCTTTTAGTCAGAAAAAGTTTTCTCCAGCCAAAACATTGCTGTGCTACCGCTTGATAATTTACAGTTCTGGTGGTTTGATAAAATATTAACTCTCCCCCCCCCTTCTTTCCTTCCTAAGAAATTCAGACGGAGAGTTCAGGAGTCCACCCAAGTCCTGAGAGAACTGGAAATTTCGTTACGGACCAATCATATAGGGTGAGTCACTGCAGGATTGTGTGAAGCTTGTGTAGTGTTGAATGTCCCAGACCTGATTATATTAGATTCAGGGGGGAAAAATTTGACATTCCAGAAACCCAGAGACGCAGACGTTGACACTAACCACCACCATCCCCTACTCATCTCAGTGCTCCAGCCTAATATTACACAGAAAGCCGTGTGGTGATGGAGACAAGATGAATCGATTGATTGTTTGGAGCGGCTGACACGTGAACAGCCTTTGGAAGGAAAACAGATTTTTCTTTATTCTGTTTCAGTCTGCCATCCTGAAGAGGCATTCTTGTAGATGTTAATAATAAGAGAATGATTCATAACAGATAAAATCACTGACGTATTCATGTTTAAGTCCAGGTATTCCAGGATAGCAAGCCTCAGCCTGCTGCAGCCGATATTGATTCAGTGTTGTACATTCATCATAAAGGAAAGATCAATATATCAGTGAGCTGCACACAATGTCTCAGTGTTTGTCTGGCTATAGATCATAGGGCCTGTCTCTGTGATTAGAGACCCTGAGACCTTATCACTAATTAGGCCTTAATGCATTCTGGGATCTGTAAGATCCAGGGATGTCAGTTATCCAGGCAAGCTTTAAAAAAAAAAAGAAATACAGATACAGCCTGGGGACAGATGCTGTATTTTTATGTAATTTAGGGCTAGCAGTTGGGAGGGATGTTGATGTGGGCGGTCCCAGGAGACATGGAGACCCTGTCTTGGACAGGAAGAGGCAGCCAGAAGAGCGCTGATCCAGAGATGCTCAATTATCAGATTCTGCTCTTCAAACCAAAATAAACTTCAACCACAGCCAGAGATGAGGTCTGTCTGGCAAACCAGTTGAGGCATTGTATACATGGATAAATAGAGACCTTATGTTGGTAAACCAGATTACATAAATAATCTACCTAATCTAGATTAGACAAAGCATTACCATAATGGCAGGGGGAGAGGGAGAGAGATTGAGAGTACGGTCAGGGAGGGGGTGATGAGGGGGCAAGATGTCACCCACTCAGACAGTGAATAATTACTGCTTCTTTTCAGAGGTGAAACAGAGAAATATATCTATCGTGTAGGCTGCGTATAATGGATAGATTGTCCCTGTACGAGCACGGCTGATGATAACCCCGGCTCCCTGCCTGCCTGCCTGCTCCTCACATGTTGCTCAGTGGTCAACAACATGTGGTGAATGGGAGGATTGTTAGTTAGTGTCCTGTGGTAATGATTACCATGTGGCCAGTCAAGCCCTTTTTTAAAACACGACGGGCCCCACCAGGCACTGCTTTCTGGGACTGTCTCGTTAGCCTTACTCGCTCCCACGTAGTTACACCACAGGGGAGCAATTAAAGAAGCAGCTATTGGATTTTTAAAGCAGTTTAGTCTTGCATCTTCATCAGCAGTACTGCTTAAAAGCCTGGCTGTGTGTTGTTATGTTTATGCCCTGCAAATTTTTCTAATCACTGAGTAATCAGGCCTTTTGAAGCCGTATGCAGCTCCAATAAAAAACACCTTCATAGCATGTGATTAAATAAAGATGTTCTGTGATTCAGATCACACTGCTTATAGCAGCACATGCCAAAGGTAGCAGGAGCTTTCAATGTGAAAAGCTTGGCTTTTCTGTGCAGAATTAAAAAAAAAAAAAAAAAAAATATGAAAGCATGCCAAATGCTAAACGGGTGGCCCACTTCAGTGCCTGTAAGGAAGGTGAGAATGGGCTTTTGATCATTCTGGGGCTTGTCTTTACCATAGTTAGAAACTTGCTAAGGGCCAATACGTGTGTGTGTGTGTGTGTGTGTGTGTGTGTGTGTGTGTGTGTGTGTGTGTGTGTGTGTGTGTGTGTGTGTGTGTGTGTGTGTGTGTGTGTGTGTGTGTGTGTGTGTGTGTGTGTGTGTGTGTGTGTGTCAATTCTGTGGAGGTCTCTGCTTGCAAACACAAGCATGAGGGATTTGTTTGCTGCTTTGAGCCAGGAAGCTTTGAAGTCTGTCAAACGGGTCATTACAATTCTTCGGCGGGAGGGTGAATAATCTGAAAACATCTGCATACCTAGGTCAGGTCAGGTCAGAAAAATGGAAAGACTTGCGCTACCCATTAAATATACTTTAAGCATCTGGTGATGTTTCTTTCCACATAAGAGACAAAAGAAGACTCAGAAAATGAGTTCTTTAGCTGTGATTATCCCAAAGAAGATGAGTTTTTGTTGAAACCAATTAAACTCAGAAACAACCAATATTATGAAAGCTGTGTGCTGATAAACCTTTGTTGAGTTAAACTTGTTTCTATCTATCTTCAGGTGGGTGAGAGAATTCTTAAATGAAGAGAACAAAGGCCTGGACGTGCTGGTGGAGTATCTTTCTTTTGCACAGTATGCCGTCACGTAAGTCACTACCAGCTCTTTCTCTGTATACCACTATGGTCTATATGCAGAACTGACAACCAACACAATGCTGCTATTCTGCACAGCCGCTGATGCATCTCCACCACCACGACTGCTGCTGCCTGGTTGTCAGAAACACTTAGTCACTCAGGGCCCATTGCTGTCACATTGGCACTGTGTATTATACTAACCATAGGCTTCTATTCATAGAATGATGGTGTGAACATTAGTCTGTCACAAGGTCCATGTTCAGGGCCAAATAGCCACGCAGTTACATTTTTTATTCACTCTCCCCACTTCACCATATGTTATTATGGTCTGTGCACATTATGAATGGTTAGCCGTAAAATTGTGTTTACCCTCAGTACCACCACCACAGCAGCATATACAAGTCATGGAAACGACCAGTCTTAAAACTGAAATAGATCATAGCAGGTATGCTGTAACTACCAGCTCTTTCCAAGGTTTCTACCAAGTACAACAAAACATGAAACATTTTGCATCATGTCTAAACCAAAAAACCTAAATGATAGTGGTAGCTTTGGAGTGGAGTACATTGACTTGTCTCATAACATGTATCTGTATTTTTTTTAAATTAATTTATATTTAATTATGTTAGCTGCTGATTTTATAGATAGTAGTGTATGCATAGTGGCCTGTTAACTGATGAGGCTTGATTGGTTTAACCTCTGTGTTCTTTTGATGGTTAGCTAGTTAGCTATCTTAGCTAGGCTTGTTAGCTTAGCCGTCTGTTTCTGGTAAGTTACTTTTATGACTGTCAAGGAAGGGCCTTTTGCTAGCTAAAGTAGCAGGATTTATCCAAACAGTGTATGCTTGTTTCCGCATCAAATATTTTACTGTAACTGTCATGTTTAATGCTAAAATGTTGTGCCTCAGACACACCTGTACTAAGTAATCACATTTTAGGGATCCTTAAAAAAGATCCTTACAAAATAGTTAAACCCAGATAATAGTTTTTTTTTTTTTTATTGTTGTCAAATAATAAGGATACCGTGCTGGCTTTATAAATCCACTATTGGTCAAGCTTCAAATAAGAACAAGTTAAAGCTTGTGTCTTGTTTTCATGGGTCAACAGGTTTGATGGAGACTGTGCAGAGAACAACCCAGAGGCTGCTATGGATAAGTCTAAGCCCTGGAGCCGTTCTATAGAAGACCTGCATGGAGGAAACAGCCTACCATCTTCCATCACTGGAAACGGCATCACACGTGGTAGTCGACATTCCACAATACGGTACTATACACATATTAATTGATGGTTAAGATGTGCCCATATGTGTTTGCGCCATTTGTAACTGTTTACAGCAAACTTCGCCATTCAGGGTTTCTAGTTACCTAGTGTTCAGCTGAAGCAATGTGGTTGCATTGTGATTATTTTGAGTCACACATTTCATGTGATGCCTCAGCTGCCCCTTTATGTAGTCATGAGGTCTGTAAGACTTTAAATGGCGTAAGACACATTTCTGCAGCAGGAGACAAACACTATTTGTCTAAAGAAAAGGAAAGATTTTTTTTATGGATCTGTTTTGTTTTTATGAACACCAAACAAACCATTTTAAATCTAAATCCTGTGCACAGAGGATTTCACAGCAGTTAATTGATAAAGCCATGCTAATATATGCTCTAAAGCACAAATCCCATTCAGTTGTGCATTATTTCTCTAATCCTTTCTGTCATTCCATTGATGTTTCGGCACAGCACTCTCCCTGAATTCTATGACCTCTAATCCTTTAGAGGCAATTTGAACTCATTGTACACAAAGAGCATTATTGATTTAATAAGGCACGTGTCTTTTTAATTTCAGATCCTTGCATGATAACCAAGTCAGTTGTTTTATATAAGGTGCTTAAAATAATACATGTGAAATAAGTAGATATAGCATTCTGCATACTACTTTTCTTTTTTTTCTCCTGCATTACAGTAATTTCTGTTCCTAACCAAGTTTGCCATCACTCATAGACAGTGATATATGTGAAATGTGTGTTCTGTTTATAAAGCCACACCTATCACCTATTATTAAACCACCTATTACATTTTGTAACTTCCAACAATCCCCAGATAGTCAGGGATTGTTTCATCATGATTAACATCTGTAATCTATGATTTATTGTCAGATAATCTCACTATTGGCACATAACAGACTTTTGTTTACACATCTGCCTCCTCCAGAGGTACCCCTGTATCATCAGCATGTAGAGTGTGTGTAACTGGTCAGAGTGTCTTCAGTGAGGCTGACTGTCTCTTCTGTTCTGTCCTGGTGTAGTCATCTGCTCCTCTGTCTGCCAGTCTTCGACAGCAGGCAGGTCTCGGGTCTCTCGTTTTGCTGGCTTAACCTTGCATCCCTGTTCCCCCACAAGACACACACACACACACACACACACACACACACACACACACACACACACACACACACACACACACACACACACACACACACACAAACACACACACAGAGAAAGACAGAGGCACACACACACAGTGAGTCATACTATCTTTGTGGGGACCCGCTATTGACATAATGTATTCCCTATCTTATCCTAACCTTAACTATCACAAGTAAATGCCTAACCTTAACCCTCACCCTAACCATAACCTTGTTCTAACCCTAATCCTAAAACCCATTAATAACCCTTGAACAGCATTTTGGCCCCACAAAGCTGTCTTGACCCCACAAGTATACTGTATTTCCGGTTTTTGGACCCTACGAATGTTGTTAAACAAGAACACACACACAGACACACACACACACACACACACAAAATAAACCCTCCTTCCTCATTGTACTTTATACGTCCCTGCTAGCGCTGCCCAGTTTATTTGTCCTGCTGTCTGTGTTGGGGATGTGAATTATTTGTACTGCCAGCCTCCCCTCCTGCGCTTGAGACTGAATTCTACTTTCCTTGGAGCAAATGGGTTTTTCTGCACTCATTGTTCTTTTCTCTGTGCCTGTGTACTGCTTATGTGGCTTCCTAAATGCCATTATGTGCAGAAGTTAACCTAGTTTCTACAAAAGCACTGTAAAAGCAAAGGCTTTTACAAGGCTTAGGTAGCCTCTAAACAAATTCTGTATTTTGGATACATTCTACATTTTTCTAGTTAATGAGAGATGCCACACAAATTATGAAGCATTTGCTCTGGTGGTTTCATTTGCCCTGGTGGTTTTATGAACGTTAAACTGTCCATTATACAGAATATTTGTCTTGTATTATCTTTATTTCTCTTAAGATTAGCTTTAATTCAAAATAATGGAAGCTTAACAACTAGGTGTAAAATAACGATTTATATATTTCTTCTTTAAACTCCCATCTTGAAGGACACCGAGCACACTGAGCTGTCCAAAATGCTCTCAAATAAGACGGTATGGAGTGTGCTAGAAATTAGTAGCTGTGTTAGACCTGTCTTATAGTTATAGATATAGTGTTTGATATTGTTCTGTGGTGTTAATTAGAACGTGCTCGGTTTGTTGTGGCCGTGCTGTTTTTTAAAAAAAACGGCAAGATTTTTTTTTTAATGTTTTGTAACCAGGAAATTAAATCCTGGACGGCACAGAAATTTCTCCTGCCTGATGAGAATAAATCTGTGCACAGCACCTCTCACCTGTCCTTTCAGTTTGTGGATGCCTTGTCTCCTTGCAGTCATATTCAATTTGCCGTGTTGTGTCATATAAAGTCTAGTTGAGTAACTTCAGACAAGTCAGAGCAGCTCAAGGTATTACATTTTGCCCATTGGTTTGAGATTAAGAAATATTGTTACTCATTTCCTCCCGATTGTGCCACGCCTCAGCTTGGATGTTTATTAACTAGGAGAGGAAAAGTGTTCCTTTTATTTTTTTTAAAGCTTTTTGCTGCTGTGTAAAGCAGTTGCAGCATGTCTCCTCCACCCAGCCTGACACCAAATCTTGCTGAACACGACATGCAGAATGCTCACGATTATGTCGGACATGCAAAACATTTTGATTATATGATATAATAAGATTTAACTATTTTCCAGCTTATTCCAATGTGAACTTGTCAATTTAAAGGTTAATACTATCTTTGTCTTAAAATAGCTGAGACTTCCTTGAAAGCTCTAGCCTTTTTCAGACGCACACACACACACAGACAAACACACATTGTGTCTGTGCTGTGGAATCAGGCCTTCAGGCATGGGAGTTGACACCAATCGGCGTGTTTATCAGTACCCTGAAGACACATTTCCCCCCCAGAACTCGGGCCAGTAATTGAACCTTGTGACAAATGTCTGAAATTAAACCGTTTGTCTCTGACTGGCTCTCCATAGTGTTCAGTGGTAGTGCTATTCCAGCATTTGTGTTTTTGTTGTGAGCTGCATCAAGAGAAAAGGCCTTGTCTTTGTTCACATAAAGTTGTACAATCACTGTCCTACATGCAAATGACTGACTTTTGTGTCAGCTGTAAATGATATCTTTGTTAAGGACATAAAATTACAACAATTGAAAGTGGACATTCTACGGCCCCTGACAAGGCTGTAGATTATTTGGCCTTTTGTGTGTGTTGATGAAAGGTGGCATGGCAGTTTAACAGCCTCCCTATGTGAAGGAGGTGGTGTGGAATGGAGGCTCATTCACAAATTACATCTATTTTCCTTTTTATCCAGGCCTCGTGCACTCTTGTTTGTGTTCAGAAGCTCATAGACTCAACACTTCTTTTAGTAACAGTTTCCTATTATCACTAAATTGTTTTTTTCATCTTTTCTATAATTATTTTTAGCTGCAACACACTTCCAAGCCGAAGAACTCTGAAAAACTCCAGACTGGTTTGCAAGAAAGACGATGTCCACGTCTGCATCATGTGCCTGCGTGCTATCATGAACTACCAGGTCAGTCTTCTGCACTCCCCGCCCTCACAGACTACATGTCCCTCTGGACCAAAGTACACTTCTCTGAAGCCAAATTCAATTGGTTCCTCTGCTAGTTCTCCATGTTTTGTTTTGTGTTATTCAGTGGCTCTTCTCTGTTAATTAGCTTATACAGTATGTCTGTGTCTTTTATGCTTCTGGTTTGTTTTTCATCTCCCAGTATGGCTTCAACTTGGTCATGTCACACCCACATGCTGTGAATGAAATTGCACTAAGTCTCAACAATAAAAACCCAAGGTAAGTTAAAACAAAAGTCTTCCACATATGTTATTTGGTTGCTATTTATCCAAATGAAGTCCTTGAGCTAAACAAATCCAGTACATTTTTTCCCAACAAAGACCCAAATCCTTAATGGAACATTCAGAGTCCAACATAAGCCTCAGTGCATCCACACAGTCAGATCCAGAGTGAGTGACTTTGTAGCTCAGGGGCACATTCATCCTGACAGATGGGTCAGGGCACCGCTGGCACACTCCACTACACTGGCAGCTGCTCACTGAGACAGTAACCAGAAGGACTCGCTTCTTGTGTGTGTGTGTGTGGGTGTGGGTGTGGGTGTGTGTGTGTGTGTGGGGTGTGTGTGTGTGTGTGTGTGGGGTGTGTTTTCACTTTGTGACTCAAGGTTCAAGGATTTCCTCAAAAGTGGATGTGAAAGCACTTTGGATCACCTGTCACATGTCATCCAGGCAGAGAAATCCTGCATGAATGAAAACACACACACACACACACACACACACACACACACACACACACACACAATTGGGCCTGGAGGTATTCATTTTTTATACCTGCCTTTTAATCCAGTTGAAAAGATAAAATTTTTGAGCTACTTTCTTTTTTCCCTCTGAGGTTGTGACATTACAAAACTTTTTTTCAAGTTATTTAAAATGAGTTACTGTTACTGATTACTATTTATAAAGATGTTTAAATTTAAAAAGATAGTTATTGTAATAATCACCATGTAGATCCATTCTACAAAGAGGTATTGGCAGGATCTTAAACCGTTCTCTAGTTTTCTGCTTTTTGTCTAAGTACAGGTTTGCCGCTGGCACTGTTTTACTAACCTTTATTTCCTCCCTGTTTTACAGAACGAAAGCTCTGGTCTTGGAGCTCCTGGCGGCAGTTTGTCTCGTGAGAGGAGGCCATGAAATTATTCTCTCTGCATTCGACAACTTTAAGGAGGTACGAGCTGCACCGAGAGGGGAAGTGGGGTCTAAGAAGACGAATATGTCATTACATTTCAACTGTGCAATTTCAAACTATGACTCAGCCCTGGAGAAATGCTCCCCGGCAGACGTGAGACCAGCAGATTCCTCAGGCTAGCATCTAGGAATGACCTCATTGTCAACAGATTATAGACACTGGTGTAGCTGTACAACACAACAGGACTCACTCTACTTCCAGAGAAAACCGCCACAAGTGTGTTAACTAGATTTGGCAGACACCTCAAAGCTCAGAATAGCAGAGAGAAAGATGCAACAGACAGACTTGCCGGACCTTGTCTGTTTGGATGAGGTCTTCTGGCGGCTGGAGAAAAGAGTGGGAGGTTTATGATGGAGTGGGCGCTAACAGCAGCCTTATTTTGTAGCATAGGGCCCTCAAAAATGGGCCGAATGCAGTTAATGCAATATTTACACCCCTGAATGAAATATTGAGTGTTGCTCTCAGTGGCATCGGCATTAGTGGGAGAATAAGACTGAGGGTGAATGTAGCTCTTCTAATGAGATGAAGGTTAGTGTCATGGTAGTGTAGGCTGCTGGAAGTATTCGACGACTCACTCACATTTCTTCATCTTTTTGCAGCTTTGTAAAGGCAGGTTGTTATTGTTTTAATTTAAAAAAAATCATTAGATCTAGTTTGCTAAGTGACTTTGATATCCTGTGTTTGATAATGGGGCTGCAGAGTTTTTTGGATACACACCCTTCCTCTTCCTCCCTCCCGTCCTTCTCAATTCATCATGATCCATCTTCCTCATTGCCCTCCAGATGAACTGTCTGAGCTCTTTCTCTCTCCCTCTTTCTCTCTCTCTGTTTCTTTCTGTCTCCAAAGTTCTAGTTCAGTTTTTTGTAGTTCAGTAAAAAAAACTACAGTATATGTGGTAAATGTTGCACACAAGCAATATTGAACACAGATGCACTGTGTACATTCAGCAGCAGTTCATGAGTTACTGAGGTTATGGTGAGCTGTGATGTAATTAGCAACAAGACTTTTCATCTTCACCAAATGCTGTTGACATCTTCTGGTTTTCTGACTGGGAATGGGAATATTCATTTAAATGTATAGTTCAAAGGGTTTGTGAGGTTCAGGGGAATAGCATTCATCTCTAGTGTCACACAGTGTATGGGCGGCAGTAGTCAAAGCTGGCATCAGGAGTTTTTTTGTTTTAGGCAGAGCAATTCATGGTTTGTGTGAGTTATGAGGAGTTTGTAGTGTAATTTATGCAAATCCGTGATTGGTTGCTCTCTCCACCCAGATTCCAATAGGTACAATAAGTGTGATGTGGTTATTTTCGCAGGTGTGCATTGAGACGCAGAGATTTGAGAGGCTAATGGAATATTTCAAGAACGAGGACAACAACATCGACTTCATGGTATGTACACACACACACACACACACACACACACACTCCTAATTACTATAGATTACGCTCCAAACCTTCACAAATCCTACATCACTAGGCAAAACCACAGATGGCTTGTTTTTGAGCTAAAGAAGCCCTGTGGGAATGTGTCTTTCTCATCTGTGTCACGCCTTTAGAGGCAGCATTTTATTTAGCAACTAGCATAGTTTTGAGCTGGTTAGAAATGTAGATATTTTGAATATTTCCACTGCTGTGCTTGTGTCCTGATATGTTTTTCCAACGAAGAGTCCAGTTCGACAATATACACTCACAGGGCTTCCTGTTTTTGTGCGAGCCTTCTCATTTTTCTCATCACAGCACAAACTACAGACATATGGTGCAAAACATCAAACTGAAGTACTGGCCCGTAGCAAAGTACACTTGTTTAGTTTGTCATTTCCAGGCTAAATAGTGCTAATTAGCCTGGCAGATAAGAATAAAAGACACTGTGAAGGGAATGCCAACTTAGTATTTTGTATAGTGTGTGTGTGTCCATCAAAGTGTGTTAATTGATGTGAGGCAAAGAGTGTGTGTGTGTGTGTGTGTGTGTGTGTGTGTGTGTGTGTGTGGTGTGTGTGTGTGTGTGTGTGTGTGTGTGTGTGTGTGTGTGTGTGTGTGTGTGTGTGTGTGTGTGTGTGTGTGTGGTGTGTGTGTGTGTGTGTGTGTGTGTGAAAACCAACAGATGCTGTGATTGAATAGAACGTCTGTTACAAGTCCGCTCACAGTCCGTCAGTAGACCATCGTCTGACACCAGCACTAAAGCAAACAGACTTTGTCAAAGCTGCCATGTCGCACCGAGACCACTGAGCGTCTTACTGGAAGTTTATTAAGCCATTGTCAGAGTAGAAGAAGTGTGTGTGTTCATTAGACATTGTGGAGATCCTCCTTGATCTTTTGTTTACACAAGCTTCCTTAAGGCAGCCAATGGAGTTGAACTGGCTTATTTTGTTAATTAGTTTTTTCACATCCTCTTAATCTACTGAACTACTCAGCCAGTCAAGCAAGCACAATAGTGAGGATTTATACACACTATTTCAGTGGAAGCCATAGTAAAAGGAATTAGATGTGATAATGAGCATAAAACCATTTTACAGAAGTACCAGGCTGATGTAGAAAAACCTCAAACCCGTTATCTATTAATACATTCTTACCTTAGGTTGTCAGCAGTCACGCACAGAGTGCATGCTATGCAAACACTGAGAACGTTTTCTGTTTTTGCTGTGTTGAATCCTCATTCAATAACAGTATTTCCTCTGTTTTAATTCCCACAGGTGGCCTGTATGCAGTTCATCAACATAGTCGTGCACTCAGTGGAGGACATGAACTTCAGAGTTCACCTACAGTTTGACTTCACCAAGCTGTGTCTGGACGACTACTTAGACGTGAGTTGAAACGTAATGCTGCAGGAAAAATGCACAGACAGACCAAACACTTGCACTCTTTAATATTCAGCTCAATCCAGAACACAGGTTGTCGTTACAACACCCCTGAGACAGCAACCACAGAAAAGCAGTCAATAATAGCTTTTCCATTACTTCAGAAAAAGAATCTGTCAGATCTGTAAATGTTGCACACCCTAACTGCCACACTCTTATCATCATGGCATTTAGTTTTGTATGCATGTTTTCCCAGAAACTAAAGCATACAGAGAGCGATAAGCTGCAGGTTCAGATCCAGGCCTACTTGGATAACGTGTTTGACGTGGGAGCCCTTCTGGAGGATGCCGAGACCAAAAATGCTGCCCTGGAGCGTGTGGAGGAGCTGGAGGAGAACATGTCACATGTGAGAGAGCGCTCAACTGTTTTACTCTGAAAATCCACAAAACTAACTCCTAAATCTCATTTACACTCACCGGCCACTTTATTAGGTACCCCATGCTAGTAACGGGTTGGACCCCCTTTTGCCTTCAGAACTGCCTCAATTCTTGGTGGCATAGATTCAACAAGGTGCTGGAAGCATTCCTCAGGGAGTTTGGTCCATATTGACATGATGGCATCACACAGTTGCCGCAGATTTGTCGGCTGCACATCCATGATGCGAATCTCCCGTTCCACCACATCCCAAAGATGCTCTATTGGATTGAGATCTGGTGACTGTGGAGGCCATTTGAGTACAGCGAACTCATTGTCATGTTCAAGAAACCAGTCTGTGATGATTCCAGCTTTATGACATGGCGCATTATCCTGCTGAAAGTAGCCATCAGAAATGGGTTCATTATGGTCATAAAGGGATGGACATGGTCTGCAACAATACTCAGGTAGGCTGTGGCGTTGCAACGATGCTCAATTGGTACCAAGGGGCCCAAAGAGTGCCAAGAAAATATTCCCCACACCATGACAACCACCACCACCAGCCTGAACCGTTGATACAAGGCAGGATGGATCCATGCTTTCATGTTGTAGACGCCAAATTCTGACCCTACCATCCGACTGTCGCAGCAAATCGAGACTCATCAGACCAGGCAACGTTTTTTCCAATCTTCTATTGTCCAATTTTGAGAGCTTGTGCAAATTGTAGTCTCAGTTTCCTGTTCTTAGCTGAAAGGAGTGGCACCCGATGTGGTCTTCTGCTGCTGTAGCCCATCTGCCTCAAAGTTCGACGTACTGTGCGTTCAGAGATGCTCTTCTGCCCACCTTGGTTGTAACGGGTGGTTATTTGAGTCACTGTTGCCCTTCTATCAGCTCGAACCATCTGGCCATTCTCCTCTGACCTCTGGCATCAACAAGGCATTTCCGCCCACAGAACTGCCGCTCACTGGATGTTTTTTCTTTTCGGACCATTCTCTGTAAACCCTAGAGATGGTTGTGCGTGAAAATCCCAGTAGATTAGCATTTCTGAAATACTCAGACCAGCCCTTCTGGCACCAACAATCATGCCACGTTCAAAGTCACTCAAATCACCTTTCTTCCCATACTGATGCTCGGTTTGAACTGCAGGAGATTCTCTTGACCATGTCTACATGCCTAAATGCACTGAGTTGCCGCCATGTGATTGGCTGCTTAGAAATTAAGTGTTAACGAGCAGTTGGACAGGTGTACCTAATAAAGTGGCCGGTGAGTGTATATTCTCTCACAAAATGCTATGTATTAATGTCAGGATTTCCAGGATGTCAGCATTGTTTTTTGTATGATCTCAGGTTTTCCTTCAACTGTCAGCCATCACAGAAAGACTGTGAGGGCACACTATATATGAACACACTTCTTCTAACATTCATAAGTCTTTACAATTTGTTTAAATTCCGAGGAATATACTCTATATATGTTAAATGCCTTACATCAGTGCCTCCCTTTGTTGATATATTGAGTTGTATGTTGTCATTGCAATGATTTCATGTCACTGTGTCATCCTTTTCCTCCCGGCTATTGTTCTTTAGATGACAGAGAAGCTGCAGGACACGGAGAACGAGGCCATGTCCAAGATTGTGGAGCTGGAAAAGCAGCTTATGCAAAGGAACAAGGAGCTTGAATCGATCAGGGTTAGATTCCAACTCTGAACATTAATATTACTGTTTGCTATTAAGCACTTATTACAAATAGGTTTTACCTTAACTGTTAAAATGTGCTTTTTGTTGTTGTTGGGTTTCCACTCTCACTCCAGACATATAAAAAATATATAATTTAGACAATACCTTTTTAAATGAATCCCTTGTCTGTTCCTCTCCCACATAGGAAGTCTACAAAGACACTAGCTCGCAGGTCCACTCATTGCGGCAGATATTGAAGGAGAAGGACGAGGCCATCCAGCGACAGAGTAACTTGGAGAAAAAGATCCACGAACTTGAGAAACAAGGCACCATCAAGATCCACAAGAAGGGAGATGGAGACATCTTCATCCTGCCCTCACCCTCCTCTGGTGTGGAGGGATTGCTGGGTGCTGTGATAGGAGCAAATGGCGCAGCAAATCATGTGGGAGTGGTAACCGGCACACTGGCTCCACCACCACCACCACCACCTCCACTGCCAGTAAACGGCACATGTAGGTTTAACATTAGTCCAGTAGCATGTGAACTGTTAATCATGAAATAAAGAAAGAAGAGAAAAGATGGGAGAGAATATACACATTTTGCATGTTGCAGAAACAAATGACACTAAGCATTGAGCTTCTCTCCTCTCTCCCAGTGTCAAATGGACTATCGGCAGTCATTCCTGCAGCAGCTCCCCCACCTCCACCACCTCCTCCTCCACCTCCTCCTCCTCCTCCCTCAGGGCCAGCCTCACAGATCTCAGCACCTCTGCCCCCTCCACCTCCTCCTGTAGCGCCCCCACTGCCCGGCTGTGGGACGCCTACTGTCATCATGAACTCTGGGTTAGCAGGTAAGGTCATCTAATCTAGCAAACTAGCAAGTTTGTGTCTATATGTGAGTTATGTGATGGAAAATGATCCTTCAATGGGGCATAGCAGTTTATTTAGGTTTAGATATAGTAAATTGAAGATTGTTTAGCCAAACAGTGTGACTTGTATTCCAACTACTTTCCTCCATTGCAAATGTTTAATGTTAGCTGCAGTTGCTTCATAGTAAAATATTTCTAGTTGCTGGGAATGTGATGAAAGCAAGCGGTGCTGCTGGAAGGCTTTTACTGTGAAGCAGCTGCATGAGTGTGATGTACAGTCTTGATTGAGTCATTTTCCTTAACTTACCAAATCAGTGTAACCTATCAAACTCACTGTCAGGCAGTGTTGATGAGTAACAAGGCCAAACCTTCCTGTGACTGATTGCAGTAGACTTTTCTTTACTGTATGTAGATCTGGGTGCATATGTCTGGGTATGTAATGCATGTGTACTCTAAACCTTTAGAGTGAAGTTACACCCTCCTGGGAAGTTTAACAATACAGGGATGCCAGTTTTTTGGGTTATACCAGTCAGTAAACAGTGAAAATCCCTTTAAGTTTTATCTTTAACACACAGATCCTGTAACTTGTGTGTTTGAGATGTGCATGCTTAAGCTTTCTCTCTAACTCTGCCAATTTCATAATGCTTTGTCTTTGAATTGTTTTTTTTTCTGCCAACCAGAGGGACCCATCAAACTTTTCTGTAGGTTTTGCTTGTCTGTGTTTGGTGTTTTGCCCTCCCCCCCACTGTTCCTTTCCTCTGTCACAAGTTTTTGGAAAATGGTATTTCAGTCTCTGAATCCCACTAGAAAACAAACAGACAATTCCCATTTGTTGTCTCTTAGAAATAGTTTATAATTGTTTTCATTTTCATACTTTCTTTTTTTGCCACTTCTTCTAAAATGAGTTCGGCAGCATATACAGTAGAACCAAATCATCAAAAAACGGTTAAACTGTGACTTTGTGATTCTGCTGTTTTTCCTTTCACAGTGAGACTTTAGGTGAAACCATTAGATGGATTTAAACAACAGAGAAAATACCAAATTTCAAAATTCTGCATGAATTACCTTCACACTTTGTTGTAGTTTTACAATTGTGTGTGTGTGTCTGTGTATGTGTGTGTGTGTGTGTGAATGCATTAGGCAATTGCAACATCACAGTGTTGCACACAGTGACCTGCTGTGGCAGGCAGAGGATCGGAAGTAAAAGGCGTTCTGCCGAGGTGGAATGCTGTTAACCATTCCCATGACAACCTTATCTGACTGTCCCTGCTGACACCTTGTCTGTGTAACTAAGCAGGGCACCACCTCCATGTTCAGCTGAACTGAATCAGCCCAGGTGGCTACAAATAGCCATAATCTGTCCGATAAATGGTCTGTCACCCAGCCAGGCAGGAAATCCTGACCATATGCACCACTTACTGTACAGGGTACAGCACATACCCTTTGGCCTTGTTCTCCTACCAGAGGCTAACAGGCGTCAGTCTTCTCCAAGCATGACCAAGTGTCCTTTTTGTTTAGCGTGAAGAAAAGAAGCTTTCTTTCAAAACACATAAAAAAAGATAAACTTGAAGGATGGTTGTAGTTTTTAGAGATAAAACTGTGTGTGTGTGTGTGTGTGTGTGTGTGTGTGTGTGTGTGTGTGTGTGTGTGTGTGTGTGTGTGTGTGTGTGTTGTGTGTGTGTGTGTGTGTGCACTTTCATATCAGGTAGATGCTGTGCTAACTCTTCTGTTTCTTGTGTAGCTGTTAAGATCAAGAAACCCATCAAGACAAAGTTCCGTCTGCCCGTCTTCAACTGGGTAGCCCTGAAACCAAACCAGATCAACGGGACTGTCTTTAATGAGATTGATGACGAGAGGATACTTGAGGTAAGACTCTGCTCTTGGTTAACAATGGCTTAGTCCACTTCCGGCCTCACATTAACAGATTTGTCTGTGTCTTTAAGGACCTGAACGTGGACGAGTTTGAGGAGATGTTTAAGACTAAGGCCCAGGGCCCGGCTATTGACCTCACCATGAGCAAGCAGAAGATCATCCAGAAGGGGCCCAACAAGGTGGCGCTATTGGACTCCAACAGAGCAAAGAACCTGGCCATCACACTGCGGAAAGTGGGCAAGACTCCTGAGGAGATCTGCAAGGCCATTCAGATGTAAGCCCCTTCAAAATAAAACAAAAGACCCCAATCCTTCTGGTGTTCTTGCATGCTTTCTATGCATGTAGTACCTGAATGAGACATGTGACACATTCATTTGCACTGTATTGCACTGGCATTTGATGAATGTTATTAATCAACAGACATACAGTATGTTACAGAATGGTCCGTGTCCTCTATTTCAGGATCCCAGTATTTAACTATACTCTGTGTAACCCGTGTCTCCCCGTCTTTTAGTTTTGACCTGCGAACTTTGCCGGTGGACTTCGTAGAGTGTCTGATGCGCTTCCAGCCAACCGAAAATGAGATTAAAATCCTGCGGCAGTATGAGAAGGAGCGCAAGCCACTGGAGAGCCTTCCGGACGAGGACCGCTTCATGATGCAGTTTAGTAAAATCGAGCGGCTCATGCAAAAGATGACCATCATGGCCTTCATCGGCAACTTCTGTGACAGCGTGCAGATGCTCACACCGGTGAGAACTGGGATCTTTTTTGTGGGGGGACAATATATTCCAAAACAAAAACACTGAAAATGATTAGAGGCAGTTTATACAGCATGCTATGAACGTAGAAGGCAAGAATGGTGCACTGAATTCGACATCTTCTCATGTTGTCCTCTTTGTTTTACCCACAGCAAATTCATGCAGTCATCGCAGCATCTGTGTCCATCAAGTCCTCACAGAAACTAAAGAAAATTCTAGAGGTAACTCGTTTATTTGTGTCTGGACTGAACGTAATGTTAAATGAATGCATGGATTTTTTTTTTCACATTCTTGTTCCTTGTTCTTTGTCAGATCATCTTGGCTCTCGGAAACTACATGAACAGCAGCAAAAGAGGAGCCGTGTACGGATTCAAGCTGCAAAGTTTGGACTTGGTACATTGCCTTTTTCTGACTTAAAATCCTTATTCTTTTTCTTTACAAATGTTTTCCAAAGTTTTGTGTTCTTACTTTTACTTTCTTTACAGCTACTGGATACCAAGTCGACAGACCGTAAGATGACGTTGTTACACTACATAGCCAATGTGGTGAAGGAGAAATACTCACAAGTTTCTCTGTTCTACAACGAGCTGCACTACGTGGAGAAAGCTGCAGCAGGTGAGTCGTACAGTGCAGATGTGTTTGCTGCTCTGCCACACAATCTTATCTGACTTTTTACAGTTCAGTGCAGGGTTGCATGTTTACTCATACGTCCGCTCTTGTTTCCAGTGTCGTTGGAGAACGTCCTGCTGGATGTTAAGGAGCTGCAGAGAGGCATGGAGCTGACCAAAAGAGAGTACAGCATGCACGGCCACAACACCATGCTCAAAGACTTCATCGCACACAATGAGAACAAGTTGAAGAAGCTGCAGGATGATGCCAAGATTGCACAGGTAACACAAGCACTCCTTTCTTTGCAATTGCTCCAATGCTTTGGTTTTTGTTAACTCTGTTGTTGTGACAGGGTTTAAATGAAGTCAAATAAGTGTCTTCTAAGTAAGTCCACTGTCTGTCTTTGAAAAGGATGCCTTTGACGAGGCAGTGAAGTTTTTCGGGGAGAACTCTAAAACAACGCCACCCTCTGTCTTCTTCCCTGTGTTTGTGCGATTTGTGAGGGCTTACAGGGTGAGTTGCATAATCATCTCTCACACAGTCACACAAAAGCAGTCAAACAAAAACACACCTCACCGGCCGATTAGACTCGAGACTTAAAAGAGTACCCCACCAATATAGCATAGAACTTCTGTAACATTAGACTCATGATGGGACATTTTTTACAATAAGGATCAGAATCGATGCAGCAGAACCGTAGATATCGTCTTTTTGTATTCCAAGCATTTTTCTGCGTGAATGCCACACGACCAACAAAGGTTTGGTCGGAGATTCAGATGTGTAATGCTAGTGTCAGCTAATGTAGCCTCGAGACGCTGGCCTCAAGCAGAGAGGAGGGGTGGGCTACAGGGTGAGCCTAATCACATCAACTAGTTCACTTTCTAACTCCAAACCCCCCAGATTTGTTTAATTTTCAAACATGTAGTCAATTGTAGCCCCAACCAACGCTGCCTCATGTCCATTTATCTTTCTCGCTGCTTCCTCTGGAGCCAAAAAAGGCTTTATACAATTTGTTTTTGTCAAAATGATGTGTAAAACTGGTGTAGTTCCCCTTTAAGTCACAACGTCTGGGGAAGGTTAGTGTGGAGTTACAAAGAGATGCCTGTGTGTGTGTGTGTGTGTGTGTGTGTGTGTGGTGTGTGTGTGTGTGTGTGTGTGTGTGTGTGTGTGTGTGTGTGTGTGTGTGTGTGTGTGTGTGTGTGTGTGTGTGTGTGTGTGTGTGTGTGTCCTAAGTACGTAGACATCAATACGCCCTCTAGTGTAATCACAACAGCACTGTGTTTTCTTTTATACCAAAATGCGGTTAAAATAATTTCACTAATACCATTGCCAGTTTAAGAATTATGTACTACAGAACCACTATAAACAATAAACTCATCACAATGTTTTACTGTACTTCACAGCGTCTTAACTGTTTTCAGCCGTTTGTCTCTCACAGCTGCTATGTGTCAACTCTGTTTAGAACAATCCTTAACTACTTCAAACCACGTTAATGACTTTAATCATCGCATTCCATGGTACTGAAACAGAATCTCAGCTGGCTGCTGCATATGTGGTGAAACTATTGAATGTTTTGAGTGAGTGATGTCATGTCATCAGCCCAGTTTTCTCTATGGTAAACAGCAGTATATTAAAACAACTTGTAACTAAGTGACATGTATATGTAATCTCCTCAGCAAGCAGAAGAAGACAACGAGCAGAAAAAGAGAGCAGAGCAGATTTTGATGGAGAAACTTCTAGAACAGGAGGCCATGATGGAGGAAGACCAGAAGGTAAGTCAGTGTTCTTTCAACAATCAACGCCCCCTCCTTTTTCCTCATCCCCTCCCTCTCTATACCCGCCTCCCTAGTTTGTAAGGCTGGAGGCTACATTGGATCATGGTGACGAGTAAGTTAGCCGGTTCCACGTTCTCCCCTTTTCACTTCTTCCTCCCGTCCTCCTAGACTCCTGATCACAGGATAAGTAGAGCACCGAGTGCCTGCCGAATGTAGTTATATCTGGTTCTACAGTCTGGCACCCTGCTGAGCCTAATCACATCGACTCAGGATCAGCAGTTCTACTTCCTAAATGGTTCAATTAACTCACGCATGCACAAAGAGATGTGTGGAGCAAATGCATATTTTAGATAAAAGAAATTTCGGGAGGGAGAAGGCTTTGTAGATGATGCTGGACTCAGGACTGAGAGTACGACTTGATGAATGATAAAGTGTGTGTGTGTGTGTGTGTGTGTGTGTGTGTGTTTGTGTATTTGTGTGTTTGTGTGTGTGTGTGTGTGTGTGTGTGTGTGTGTGTCCCCTCAGTCACCTCATAAGAACAAACGGCAGCAGCAAGAGCTGATCCAGGAGCTCAGGAAGAAACAGGTTAAAGACAGTCGCCACGTCTACGAAGGCAAAGATGGAGCGATTGAGGACATCATCACGGGTAATGTCACTTTGGCCTGGCTGCAGTCTCTTGACACACACGCACGCACACACACACACACACAGAGTACAGGGCGCTCTGCATGGAGGTCGTCTTCAATGCTATACATTCAGTCATTAACAAAGGGAATCTAAACCAACTAACCCAATGACTTTGGCTCTTTCAAAATGAAGCTGTCAGATGTTTGAGAACTAAAGGTATAACCTGATGAGTACAAACATGCACTGACTGTCCAGCTAATCCAGTGACATTCAACTCAAATGTGATTTATCGTTGCTTATCTTATCTGCTTTGTCATTGCTTTGTAACACCATCTGTATTTAGACGGGGCCTGGTTGTAACTAGTTCCTTGAATATTAAGGGCGATTAAACTTGCAAAGGGCAGTGGTGGAATTTACTTAAGTGCTGTACTTAAGTGTAGTTTTACATTATGATATGCCTATAAAACTACAGCTCATATGCAAATGTTGTACTTTTACTCCACTACGTACATATATTTTGGCCTCGATAGTTACTGTGGCCCATAAACACTTGTTGTACAAACAGTCTTGATAGTGATCCCTTGAATTTGTTTTTGTTAACCACTGTGAGTGGTACATTTTACATCAGAAAAATATGTTTGTACTTACCAGTCAACATTCACACAGATGTCTCTCTGTAATTAGAGAACATTGGGCGATATCAGCCTAGTTACAATTTACTTTGAAAAATGTGATTTTCATACAAAAATGATAATTTAATACAGTGCATTGTTATGTATAATATACTGTTTGGGTTGTTTTTAAAGTAGTTACAATCATCTCCAGCTACAGCAGTGGAATGCTACTTACATAGTTAATGCATTAGTATTAACCATACAATAATATAATATAATATATAATATATGATAATATACAACTGGTCTGCATAATTAGGGTTTTCCCTCAATACAGTAAGTAACCCTCAGTACATTTTGTTGTCAATATTTACTTTTGACTGATTTTACTTGTAATGGAGTATTTTTACATTGAGGTATTGCTACTTTTATTAGTAGTAAAGGTTCTTATTTTTTCCACCACTAGACACGGTAATACTGTAAATGTGCTTCTAGTGTTTAAGACCTGACAATTTTCATTCAGATTTCTGTAACAATATATCTTTGCTGTTTCTAGCGAGCAAAGCCGTAACGTTTTTGTCAGGCCCTTCAGTAGATTAACTGCTAGAATTCACTTTTAAACAATCTTTTGCCCTGGGCCCTCCTGATAGTGTTGTTGGATATTTGCATAGCGCTAACCGGTGCTAAACCCCTTTAGGAGTCTGCTTTTCTTATACTGTGTTTGTCTTGTCTTGTCCTGGCTGTTGTCCTTGTTCTCAATGCAGTGCTGAAGACAGTGCCCTTTACCGCCCGCACAGCCAAGCGAGGCTCTCGGTTCTTCTGCGAGCCCGCCCTCAATGACGAGTACCATTACTAAGCTTGTAGAACTGTCTCTCTGCTCTAAGGTTGCTGGAACAAAAACATTATCTTCTTTATGTCTCTCTCTTTCCTCCACTCTTGCATGCCTCTTCACACGTTCCTCCTTCTTTTAACCACCACACTCAACCCTCACATTTTCGGACCCTTGTGTGTGCACATTGTCCACCTTATGGTTTTTGCACACAAGCCTGAGCGTACGTTTGTGCGTGTGTTAACGTTTTCTCCCTTCTTAGCATGACTTGGTGTCGGTGGAATGTTTTTCTTTGCCCACCTGCATGAAGTGTGACACCCTGATTTATCACTGTTGTTTAATCAACCATGGCATATCATAATGTCACAGAGGATCACAGATCTCCAAGATTATACTCTTATGTGCACTGACAGGAGATTAAAATTGGTGAAGAGCGTACTTCTTCTCATCAAGTACTGGAGCAGAAACGTTAAGCTGCGTGCTGCCATCTAGTGGGGAAAGATGGCTGACTCATGCATCGAATACCTTAGGATTTATCATTGGATTCTAATTTAATCATTTAATTTAATGTAGTGAAGCTTCAGTCGTCATCTACACGGCAGGTATGGCTGATGACATGATTGTGTAAGTGCCTGTGGCATTATAATTTGCTTTGTGTTTCAACCAATGTCTTAATTAAAAATGAATGTGTGTGTGTTTATCACATATCATTACTGCTGTTAATACAGCTTCTTGTATGCTGATTGCTTCATCACGAACGCTTTCCCACAATGCATCCCTGCTCTCCCATTCAGCCCATTTGCTGTGCCTGCTCCTGTCGCCTGCTGACAGGTCACCTAGCTGTCATGACTCTCTGTGGTGTCGCAAGCTCACTAATATCCTGCATGACATCAACATATGAATAATCACTTAACATTGCAGCAGTCTGTCTTTGCAGTTGTAATCTAATTGTGTGCTACTAACATGCAGCCAGGTTGTTTACAGCTGTTTAAGTGTAACCCAATCATTAGTTGTTTCCCTGGCTGCACGCATGCGTTGGTTGGTGTTTTGGTCAAGTTGCTGGTGAATGTAATAATCCTGCTGTGTCCTGAAACCACATTTGTTTATTTAAGTTCACAATTGCACTGCATTAGAAGTTTACAACTTAGAAGCTCATTTTCTGTCCTGCTGGTAGCCACTCCGCAAAGCAGACTGAGTTTATAACACAGAAAAAAAAGATCTTCCACTCCATCCTCCAGCTCTGTCTCCACTCATGCCCTGACCCTCCTCTGGCCCTTTTCTCCATGCAGCCTGCTGCCACTTTGCTTTGCTCGCGCAGTGCTCTCTAAGCAAAGCCAGTGTGAATATGTCAGGCTGACATGCTCTGGTCAGCCTCCTGCTCCTCCATTTTTAACCTCCCTTTTGTCTTCTCTTCATCTAGCCCTAAAGAAGAATAATATAACTAAATTTCCCAATGTCTACTCGAGGGTAAGGAACTCCTCCAGTAGCACACCTGTAGTGGTGGATGTGTCCCAAACCTGGCAAGCATCTCTTTATTACCTTCTTTCCTATTTCACTGTCTTCTCATTCAGTATAGACCTACCTCTCCCTCTGTTCTCTCCTCATATCGCCTTCATAACGGTACATATTAATGTACCGTCTAACGATAAAAAAAAGCTACTCTTTTCAGTACTTTAGTCGCTCTTTTTTATGGGTAAAGTGCATTTTGGTTTCACAAGATGCATGGACGTTTTTCTACTCAAGTCAAAACCCTGTGTCCTGTCTCAGTCAGTAATACCAAGAGACAGCTGAGCTGCGAGGCTTTTTTTCTGTGTAGAACTCATGCTGCTTTGAAAAGACAGGCTGCCAGCACTCTGAGCATGTGAGCTCGTCAAAACACCTCAACAAGATGACTGACAGCTCTTTTATTCCCCCCATCCGACTCCTCCTTCCTTCTTCAGATTTGAGGAATCAGCCTTACAGGCGAGCAGATGCTGTGCGGAGGAGCGTCAGGAGACGCTTTGATGATCAGAACCTGCGGCCGGTGAACAATGGTGAAGTGATGATGTGACGAGGGAAGATAGAGCACGTGCTGTTGGGGACTGAAGATACTGAGGATGTGTAAGAGAGGGAGAGACAGGAGGTTGGATGCAGAGTGAGGGATGGTAAGTGAAAGGTGACGAGTGTAGCAACCATAGCGATGTATGTATGTGTGTGTGTGTGTGTGTATATAAATTTTACATACAGTAGGAATACACATTATTCCATGTCTGTGGTATAGAAGCAGCTTTTCACCATGAAGGACCGGGAGCTGTATTGGACTGCATTTAAAGTGTCTGAAAAGTTGATTCAGAAACCAAGTGCCTGAACTTGTGGGCTAATGTCACGCTGTCTTCTGTTTGTCTGATGACTGTACTATTCCCCACTTCAAGCAATACAATTGGACCAGGTTTTTAATTTTAAGATGTGTAAAACTGGACTTGTGGTGGCCTTAAAAGCCACGTGAAGAGATACTTCCTTGGAAACATAATGTAGAATGTATGGGACACGTTCCCTTTAGCTGTTACAAGCATTACATCTTGTAGCGTTTGACAGTCTGTTGTATCTCAATACATTCCGGTGCTCTTTTTCATTCCTCTTGTTATACAAACGTGCTCAACTTGCACTTTTTGCATCTGAGGTTTTTCAACTTTGACTAATAGGCTTGACGTTCAGGCATGAAGAAGGTGATCAGAAAAGTAATTAAATATCTATATTTGTACTAAAGTAAGTTTTAAGGATGATGAGGAATGAACGGAAAAGACAAAACCATTTCAAAACAAGACTGGGCTAATGTGAATTGTATATACCAGGCCTCTCTCCATGCTGACTTCTCTTCCATAATTTGTTATTTCAGTTAATGGATAAAGTCTGAAATTGTAGCCCTTAACCCGTAGAAGTAGGCCGTCTGCTCACATAAAACTCTACCGTCCATTTAAAATGTTGCATTTCTGTAGCAGCAGAGCAGTTTGTCTGATGTCTGGGAACAAATTACAAGCCAATGAGCCTGTAAAACAACATAAAACCCATTTTCTACCAAATGTAGAAACTGCATGAAAGATACTGAACCCAACTGGATATAAGGTTTTCATCTCTGTCAACCTATTTTTATTTTTTTTTACAGATTAGTCATATTCCAGGCTACAGCGTCTACTCACTTTATTGTAATTTTTATGTATAGTATTTAACCACTGAAAGGATTGCTTTAAGCTCATGTTTTCATTTAACGTGCCCATGGTCATCAGAAACCTGGCAAAACAAAAGTTTCCTAAATGTACAGATATTTTGCAACAAATCTTTTTTTTTTTTTTTACTTAATTCACATTACCAGATGGTTAATATTGTACATATTGTTTAAACAAAAGTTTTCATTGCCTTGTGTTATACAACTTGAATGTTATTTTAACTTATAGTTTTTGTTTTCCATTTTTTGTATATTTAATTAAGCCAAATGCAGCCAGAACCGACAGTCGTGTTACATCCTAATAGTCTCATGGTGATGCAGGAGGCTGACTTTGCTTGTGGGTGTGTCACAGGTGCATCAAAGCCAGCTCCAGAAACATCATCTGATTTGCAAGTGTTGGAATGTTTGAACAAATCTATACTCCTAATCATACACATTGTATATAATAAAACAAATTTCTATTAGTTGACCTGTGACTAGCTGGATTTGTGGCTTAGTGATGCACCCTCCTGTAATTCTTTCCACTAAAGCACATGCTGCCATTCATCTCCTAATCCATCAACTTCTGTAATTGGGACATTTCTTTAACTGGATAATACTGGCATGTATTTTATGTTTTTTTTACTTCCACCAGAAATGCATTTTAGGCAGTGTATGCTTATTACAAAATAACAAGCTTTTTTTCTGAATTAGTTGATATGAGATTTACAACAAATGGTTAAAATAAACTATTTACATTAAATATAAAACTCTTGTCTTGGATTTATTTTTCTTCTCTTCACCAGTCATAATGGTTAAGAACTGACAGAGCTACCTATACATGACTATGATACTTGGGCTAATTCCACTGACTACAAGCTTTTACCACTGTTCTATGAGCCTGCATTAGTATAAGATAAGTGTACCTAATAAACTGGCAGAGTGTAATGTTGATAATTCACACTCACATACCATGAGTAAAACCGTATTGATCTCCTAAAGTATCCAATTACAGACGTAATCCACTGAAACAGTCTTTTATTTTATTTCACTACAGTACTGTATATGTATTTTAACAGATGCTCCAGTTAAAACTTATTTGAATCATTCCTCGAGACTACATCTGCAGTTAAAATGGACCAAATCAAAAATAGTTTCATTACCTCAGAACGTGTCCAGAGATAATGAAAGATATGTCTTCTTCTTGCGCTACTTTTCCAGGTGAAAGACAGTCAGTGTGACTAAAAAGACTTTTAATTGAATATAAAAATTATTGGCAATGGAAAACATGTACAACTACAGTCAACTAAAAAAATGCTAACAAAGGCAACAAAAATACAACCTGAAATTGAAAGGTTGATTAGCTGATCAGTTTCCCGATGTCAAATTAGTCACCAAATAAGTGTGTAAGCTCAGCGTCGCACATTCCCATAACTACCAGAGAACGGTGTTGTCCGTCCAGGGTGGTATGCCCAGTGCAGTCAGATGAGCACAGAGGGGAATGCATGTTTGTATGAGTGTACAAATACAATAAAAGGGCAGCAGAAGTGAACATCAAGGTGCATCCAGCTGTTCCAGTAAAGTTCTTCTCCTTTTCTCCAGCTCTCCCTCACTCAGCTCACTGCCTGATGTATCCCAGCCGCCCTGACCGTAAGACACAAAACAAAGACTCAGTAATAGATCAACAACGACAAAGGAAACTTAACTTGTGTAAATATGAAAGTGAGTCACTGAGTTTTCACAACACAACCTGTAAATGATACTTTTATGGACCATAGAAAACCAACCTCCTCTTTTGCTGCTTTTCTTTTAGGAGACTTCTGTTTGGAGTCTGAGCGAGATTTCCCCCGAGACTTGTCGTTCTCTTTATCTTTCTCCAAGTCCTTTTCACGCTTTCCATCACGCTCTCTTCCTTTCTTCTCAGTGTCGGAGTCTGGCGATGCCTGGTTGTGCACATACCAATACAACATGCACATTCAGATTATACATACAAAAACACAATGAATGTACAGCACCAGTTAAACGTTTGGACGCGCTCTCATTCACTGGTACTGTATTTGGGGTCTTTCTGTATACTCACAGACTTATGGCGTCTCTTCTTGCCCTTCTTCTTGTGCTTCTTGGATTTTTTATAGCTTCTCTCTATAGGCAGAAAAATATTAATAAATGTCAATAGTGCTGCCCTTTTTCTATATACAATGTAACGCTAGTATATGTTTGCGTTAACTATTAACTAGTTGTGATTACATATTAGTACTTTCGAGGCGTGGGTAGAGAAAGAGCACGGAGACAGCTTCGACGGTAACTTGGTCCATTACTTTAATCACACTTCCTTCAGTGCCGAACAACTCAAAACTCAACATACATGCCTCAGTATCAACTCATATCCCTCCGCCAACCTGACAACTGAATTACACGCAGGGTAGGCCTACAACACCCCAAATAGCTCCCTGGTTAAATCAATACACAGAATACACTGTGACGCTACAACTGATGGAAATATATTTGTTAACTAAATATTCACAAAATAAATCTCATCTTACATACAATGATATATAGATCTAACGATTTGGAAGCCACTCACCAGATTCTCCACTTGACGAGCGTTCGGAAGGAGATTTGGACGGTGACCTCTTTTTCTTCTTGTGGTACTCCTCGTCCTCAGACTCTGAGCCCTGTCAAAGTGGAGTAACTCAAGAGATTAACCAGGCATGAAATGGAGTATTGAGATAAAGGCAAAGGTATTCTTGTAGATAATTAACGGCTAAATTGTTTGCCTGCAGCTTGTTGCCTTGTCTAAGCACAATGCTCTGGACTACTAACCGATCGAGAGCGGGATCGTTTCCTGTGGTGCTTCTTAGACTTCTTTGAGTGCTTCTTAGTCTTAGAGTGGTGATGTTGGCACTCATGCTTAAAAAAAATAAAAAAAATAAAAAAATAAAAATGACATACCATGTTTAACAACATCACCTTTATTTAGCCCATTTACACTGTCCTAAAAGACTTACCTCCAAGACATGCATGAAGTCTTTGAATATCCTTTTCCTCTCTGACTCCAGAGTCACGTCTTCAAAGGCAGATTCTTTTAAAAATCTCTCCCTGATCTGAAATCATCACAAAAGTAAAATGACATGATACTTAGTGCAATCAAATCAAACAGAATAGACAAGCTACTACATATTGCATAGAAAGGCGTACCCCCTCCCATGTAGTCTCTGGCTCCAGGGGTGGTGTGGCCTGCTTCAGCATGTTTTTAAAGGCTGCTTCTTTCCTTTTCATCTTCCTGGCCTCCTCCTTCTCTCGCTCTCTCTCTCGGGCTTCTGCCTTCTCCAGTAACTATACAGCAAGAGGTTGCAAAATGGGTTAACCTAATAAATATAAATCAATGAAAATATAAAAACAAGTAAAAAAATTTTTTTTAAGCCTGACATACAAAGACACAAATGAACTTTGCTCATGAATCAGTTTAACTAGTAATTAACTATAACACCTAACAGTTAAAATACTTAAACCTTAAGCTAAGTTACACAAAATGATCGGCAGTCAATATTCTTGTTACCAGCCTCTGTGTTCTTCTTGAAAAACTATGTAAGGTGGGAGAAAAGGCAAAAAGAAAAGTGTGTGTGTGTGTATATATATATATATATATATATATATATATATATATATATATATGAACAGAGTCTTACACTGTTGAAAGCCAGCTTTATGTTTCCTGCATCCAGTGTGGTGGCTCTCTTGTCTGAGCTGATCACTGACCCAAAGTCATCAAAGCTAGTGTTGACTTCCACCAGAAAACCTTTGTCCTGGCAGCACAAGGGAAGCCGGAGATTTACAAGTTGTATGACATAAAATAATAAAATGTACCAATAAACAGTGAACAGTTTGTCCTATGACAATATGCCAGATATAAATGAGATTTTCACCAGAGGTAAAACAATCTTACCTTGAGAATATCTTTAATGATCCTCTTCTCATCATGGTAGCGGGCCTTCAAGTCTTCAACATAGAATTTGAACAGATCTAGGGGAGTGGAACCTGCAGAATAGACAGGATAAGTCAAACGTAGACAATGGCTTTTATACTGCAAAAACAAAAATGTTAAATTAACAGGGTCCAATGGAGGACCACAACAGGGATGCAAAAAACAATTAAGCAATAACAAAATGTTAAAAATTTATAAAAACAAAAATAATCTAAAGTAATTGGGGTGAGAAAAAAACATATGCATGAGTACACTGATGCATAGTTTTGTAGTTCATACAGTATTCAAAAACTGAGCTGTGTATGCTTTATGTTTGTGTTCATGTCATGTTCTGTCGTCTGCATATCACATCCACGTGTTTCAGAGCATTCAGCACATGTGGACGTGTGAAGCAGTATGTGCTGTGGCCTGCTGTCCTACCCGGCTGGCCCAGCATGTTGGCAAAGCGGATGTCTGAGCTCAGGGTCGGGTACATCTCCATCCAGGCAGACATGGAATGCAGCTGACCGTGATCGTGGAGCTCATCCAGGAATTTCTGAGAGAAAACACAATATGATTTCAGGACAGCATTTCAGCACAGTTTGTCCCTTCTGTGACTTAGATTTAGTTAATTTGTAACCTTTTCAACAGAAACAGAAAATACACAAACTTAACATTCATTTGGGACAGCATTTCTATCCTTGGCACGGTGACATTTTGAGGTGCACTTGTTTTGGCCCACATACCTGGAAGGCCTCTCTGTTCTTGCGTTGCCGTCTTCTCTCTCTGAGAAGAGTCTTCTGTTTCTCCTCTTCTTCCTCCTTCTCCAGAGCCCGGATATGCTCCTCAAAACAAATGAGGGCATCTTCTTTGTCCATATCTGTCAGCAGGGAACAACACTATCAACAGGGAGAACTGAGAATGGTTTACACACCGAACCTAGTGAACATTTTAAATAAAGTGAGGTAGAAACTTTGTCTTCTCACTTCTACCATCAGTTTCAAACTAAAGTTGGTAAATAAAGACATTAATTTCTGCTTTCATACTCTGCAGCTCTTCATCCTCTGCAAAGGTAGGGTTGTCCAGCAGGTACTGCTGGGCCTCTGACCAGGTGGTGCGGTATGTGACGTTGGCCATGTTGTCCAAAATGTTCTTCAGAGCTTCCCAGTTCCTCTTTCTTAGCTGCTTGGCTTGCTCCTGGAAACATTTTGTAGAGGAGGAAACCAGGATGGTAATTGTGCCAGTGTTCACAAAGCCAAAAAATGAACATAATATGGGCGCTTTAAAATAACATCATTTACAAGACTGGCAGATAAACACTAAAAGTTGAATGATTCTACATCATTATGATAAACATGCAGACAAAAAATCTTCACAAACTGAAACTCTGAGGGAGTTTTTGCTCAACTGTAGAACAAAGCCTAACCTTTTCTTTCTTAGCAAGGTAGAACAATACATCTTCATAGATCTCCAGCCGGTCTCTCTCTGGTACACAGCTCCACACCTCAAGCTCATTAAACATCTGTTCTGCTTTCCTGGAAGGCAAAAACACACACACACACATATATTCTTATACAATAACCCACATGAGGGCAGCATTTCATAGGCCAAATTTATCTGCACCACATTAATGCTTAGTGCAAGCGAGCAGAGGAGTGAAGAGTTAATAAAAAAACTCATTACATTTTAATAAAAATGGAAAAAGCATAGTTGAACTTTTTGTACAGCTTTACAAGTCAGAAGCAGTGGTTGACTGTAGGGAAATAAGGACAGAGACACACATGCACAACTGCCTGTTGGGTGCCATCCCAGATTATAGCTCCGATCGCCACAACAACCCCAGTGCCAGAAAAACCCAGGAAAAGGCTCGTTGTCAAGGTTACAAGCGGTTCAGTCCGTCACACTGACTTTTACAAAAATGCCAGACCAAAGATGGTGGACTGGACCTCTCATAAGACCAAGGACCAAAACTGAAGTATTATAAATGTTGTAGGCATAACTTCTAATGCGTAACTGCTTGCAACAGATTATTAGCTTAAAAAAAACCCTGAACTGAATTAGTACATATTTAGCAAAAAAGATGCTATTTCTAGTTGTAGTTTCTAGCATCTCTGTTGTAGTCATATGTGTGATATTCTTTGAAAATGGCAAGAAAGGGGATAATAAACAGAACATCAAGGATGTGTATTATATAAAAATCTAATAAGTCTTAACATTAGAACCAACAAATCACGATGTTCCTTAGGGCTGCACGATTATGGCCAAAATGATAATCACGATTATTTTGATCAATATTGAGATCACAAGATTACCTATCCTGCTTAACAATACACAGCTGTGTTAATAATAACTGTGTTAATAATAATTTAAACTGTAGACAAATGTCAGAAGTGTGGACCGGCGTTGTCGCTGCTCTATCTCTGTTGCCGGGAGCCGTGTGTGAGTGAATGGGGGCGGGGCTGCGCAGAAAGTAAGAGGAGAGATCCAAACGTAGCCACGGTTTTACAGAAGAAATGGGTAATGTAACGCAAAACTAAACCATATTGATATAAACAACATTGCTTCGTTTGTGGGGAGGAAGCGGATGCAATGACATTAAGTGCACCAGTGCAACCTAGCAAAAATGTTAGTTGCACCCTAGAGCCCTGTGAGCTAACAAACGCTAACTAGCACCGACTAGCACTGGTCACTGCTGTTGTCTAAAAAACAACGCAGATGGGACAAAATATTGCATTTACTAGTAAACTGGTAAACCTTGTGACCGACGTATAATCGACTGCTATCTGTTGTTGAATTTTCCTCACGTTACTCTGTCCTCTGTGACTGCCTACATCTAGAAACTAAGCTGTGCGGTGCAGGGAACCACTCTGACTGGCACATGAGCAGACAGTGGTTTACAGAGCGGTAGATTGGCTTTGCAAAAAAAATGGAATGACACATTTAAAATTAGAATTAAAATTAGATTAATTGTGCTGCCCTAATTTTCTTTACATCCTCACTCACTAAATTGTGACCAAACAACATTATGTCAACATTGTGACCAGAGCTTATGGGTCAAAGCATTTTAAGAGGAAGCCAACAGTGCTGTAACTGCATGATGGTATGCACAACCTATAGGTGACCTTTCACTGATCCCATCTGCATAACTATATTGACGATTCAGGGAACCATGAATCAATACAAAAAAAAAAAAAAAAAAAACTTTGTGAGATCACTGAAGCACTTACTTGTATCTGGTGGTAGATGTCATCTTCTCGTGGTTCTCCAAGAACCTCTGAAAGGTCTCTTTGGACTCCTTGTATTTAATTCTGGCCTCTTCTTTTTCTTCCTTCTCTGTCTGGACTTTGTAAGCATTGAACGCCTGTTTCTTCTCACTCAGTTTGGGTAGTGCGCTTTGTTGACAAGAAAAAGTGAGAATTTGATGTCAGATGGACATTGTTATCACTTCCTATTGTACATAGGATAAACAAATCCCAGGAGAATAGTGTACCTGTAGCGAGGATCATTGATAATCATTTTCATAGCCTGTTCCCAAGAGGAGTTTGACGACACACCCTGAAAAACAGAGAATACAATTCAAAGTAATGATGGCCTGTACTTAAACTGACAAGTTAAATTGACGTGTGAAATTTCCAACATATTCAAAAAAACATACCTTTTATTAGAAAAAGCATGCAAGACAGACAAAGGAACAATAAGCTGTGCTGCTTTGTCTCCTAGAAGTCAACGCATTTTCTTAATTACTAATAGATGCCTGGTTAAGAGGTGTGGAGAAGCAATAAATTAAAGAAGTGCCACGGAGGACTTATGTAAGCACCCTTTTGCCACTTGCCTCTCTCAGGGAGCGACTCCTTTATCCATCATGAACTGATTCCACCACGTGCCTCTGTCTTGTAAATTGTCACAGTTATTCTAACTCACTGATGCATGTCATTTACTCTCACCGTCTTAATCCCAGCCAACCCTGTGCCTTTGATCCAATAAAGCTAATCATAAAGACAGAGCCATTAAGATATTGAAGGAAATAGCAAGCAATCTCAGAGGAGAGCTGTGTGCACAAAATTAAAAAGAGCCTAAATATAGCAGCATTCAAGGTGGGGGTGCTAGGCTGCCTTGCAACACAACAACATCCACAGCAACAGGAGGTGAAGCTTAACAATTGAGCTAAGACCTTCCAGGGGCTCATCAAGAGGGACAAGGATTAGATCCAGGTCACAATGCAAAAGATTTGCTGGTAAACACATCAGTAAAACAGACCTACTATGGTTAATGGTGTACAACGCAATCATCAAAGCCAATATTGTTTGATGAAAAAAGCCGCATCATTTATTAACAAAATGGAACTTACTACAAACTACAGCCACCTTCCTGATATTTTGCATTGCAAACTGCTCCACTCCAAGTGATGACAGTCAACTCTACAGTCTTTGTAGCTGTGATGGCACATGCAAAATTATGTCTGAAGTATTCATGGTGCTGGTCACAGCTACAGTAAAAGCACATTATGGTTACTAATCTATGTCTACAAAAGCACACAGATTTCTTTTGTATTTGACATGCTAAATGTCTAGTAACGTGAACCGGCACTACAGGCTGATAGAGACAACACATCCTCTACATCCTTTTATAGTGTGTGGCAATGTTAACTCCATTTGACAGCCTGACTCACCTTCTCCTTTAGAAGTTCTTTGAAAGCCTGCTTGGCCTCCTCTTTCGTGTTCCATTTGTACGTTTTCTTCTGAATTTCTGGCCGTTCTTCTTTTGTAACTTCAATACTGAGGGCCAAGGAAGATGTTTATACATTTATTTAGCTATGTTTGCATGGAGCATTTAAGACATTGAGTATTTATTACATTGGGTGATGCAAGACAAAAATAGACCTGGTCCATTAATACATTAAGCTTAAAAGGGTGCAGTGTACATAAACCAAGTGCTATTATGAGTATGGTTTTGGCTTGATGTATATGGTGCATCTCTGAGTATTGGAGACCGTACCCATCTCTATATCTAACATAACTGTTTACCTGGCTGTGGCCTCTGTGACGGCTGAGCTCTCAGAGGAAGCCACAGGTGCATCTGCAGTCTTGACCTCAGCTGTGTGATGCATGGCCGCCTGAGACAGGTGTTCCTCTGAGACTGCTGTTGCAGTTTCCGCCTCAATCATGGTTGCCATAGTGGCTGTATTATCTGCTTGCACAGCAGGAGCTGCTGTGATGCCAGGAGCCATTGCCTCTGCCGTTCTGAAATCAGACCATGACGGGTAAAACCACTACACATGATTAGAAGAATACCAGGACAATGTAGCTGACTGGAACATAAAGGGTCACTACATGAAATGGAAAAACTGGCAAATTAATAAAATAAAAGGTTTTTCATCAAAGAGGGAGAAATCACGTTCAACAAGCGCTGTATTTGTTAATAATACATGATGCAGCAGTAAAGAGTAACCAAAGGTAAACAGGAAGCTCTTACCCATTCTCCTCTGCTTTGATCATAGCTAGAATAGACAAAAGGAGACAGCAGTTAGGGTACTTGTTTTCATTTCAAAGCATGCTGCAGATAAGAGACAGCACAGATACAAATGTACTGCCTGAGCTACATTGTGTTCCTGTATTATTTATGCTTCCTGTGTTTGTACATTAATGACATACCAAACCCCCTCTAATGCGTGGCATTATTTGTAAAACAAGCCAGCAGCCTACCATTCATGATGCTGTTAAAGGATCATCCAAGGAGCGCAGCATGGCTCATTGTGAAACATTACTGCCTTTCTTAGAACAGGTTTGTCATCATCAGAGCAGCTCTTTACCTTCCAGATCCTCCAGCTCTTTGGGCTTTGTCCATCTGGACTCCTTCGTCTGAGAGTTATAGTAATAAGGCTTCCCTGTGTCTGACTTGTACTCCTTCCAAGGGCATTTAGACAGCATTTGCTAAAATTAGAAAAAAAAAGAAGGAAAAATATTTCAGTTGTGATACAATGTACAAAGATGACTAGTGTGAGGTTAGAACCATATTAATAAATTCTGGTAAATTTACAATTTAATTAATTTTGATTCATGTGCACAGCCCCTGATAAAAACTAAAATAAAAACATTGTATAAGTTATGCTATGAATTATCTGTGTAAAGATTAGATTAAGTGACTATGTGACAAATGTTACCTGGGGGAACTTTACAAGTAGATGTTTAAGAGCCCTATTATTTACGACCATTTTCAGATTCTTGTATTTTGTGATTCTACTGGAACGTGTTAACATGCTTTAATGTTCCAAAAACACTATTTTTCCTCATACTGCCAATGGCTGCAGCACCTTTATTCACCCTCAGTCTGTGACGCTCCGTATGAGCGCCTGTCTCTTTAAGCTTTTCCACATGTCTGTGGAGTCTCTGCTGTTGTAGCACTCTGTAGAACCTGAGACTAACTGCAACAAAGTTCATAAGAGAACTTTGTACCATAAAAAAATCACCAATAAAGGCTTCTAAAACAAATACAACACAACCAGACATGTTTCAGCAAAATTGCAGATAAACGCTTCTGAACCAAATAACTTAATACCTAACCAGATATGTTTCAGAAGTAATGTGACCCAAAATGAGGGAAAAATTAACAACAATGGTAGCCAAGATTACAGTTTTCCCTGATTTAGTATGTAGCTAGTCCAAAGTAAACACACCAGCAGCCTTAAAAAAACTGCAATAGCCTGTCTGGACCAATCATAGAAACTCTGCTTGCTGTTAAACATTCCCTTTAAACATGGTATGTACCTCTGCAGGAGATTTGAGATCATCTGGTTTTTCCCATGTGGATTGCTTGGTCTCTGTATTGTAAAAATATGTCTTCCCATCCAGTGATTTGTGTTCTGTCCACAGGGACTTCTAAGGCAAAGAAAAAACAAACAAACACATAAATCAGTTGTTTTAGTAAAGGCACCACTTTGGTTTCATTTAATATGCTTTTGCAGCTCCTAGATATTATTATCTTTTTGTTTTCAAATGTGCACAAACCTTCTTTGGCTGTTCTTCCTGTGGAGATCCATTTGTGGTGCTCTGCAGGGACAAAGAAACAAATGAAATGTTGGTAGACTGCAGTTATTAAGAAGACAGAAAAATGTCTGGAGCGAATGATGAGAACTCTAAATTGTTGAATTTGAAAAATGCAATTACTGCATATAAACAAAAATTATACACTTACAACAGTACCAGGTGCAGCAGCTGTGAGAATAAAAACACAAATCATTCAGATGCTGTACTTTTGATGAATACAAAATATGCAAGAATATGATTTGTAAGTAACATGACAAATCAAGGATCTTACCTGTCAAATCAACACCAGGCTTTGGGAAAAAACAGATTTTGTTAGCGATTATTTCCCCCAAAATTAAAAGTTCCCATTAGTATATCTCTATCACTGAATGATAAATTCAGCTGGTAAAACAGACTCATCATTCACAACACACAGTAACTGACAAATCTTTCTAATTAGTTAAAAACTCCACACCCTCAAGATGCAAAACTATACTTGATGCTTAAGAGGTCTTATGATCTCCAAAGCAGCGTGGATGTTGTCACAATAAATATATCAGATTGCTTTTTTATATAACTTGCTTACCCCTCAGCATAAACGAAAAATAAACAGAAGATCAACATTGAAGGGCTCATGTGTTTCATTACATTTACAGTGAGCCACAGCTGAATCAAAGCCAAAACAAAAAAGTGACAATAAGGGACATATTGCACGCAGGTGCTTATTTTACTTGTAATCACTGTTTTTCTCAGCTGTTTAAGTTTATTGTGTGGTGAAAAACGGAATGACATCAATTCACATTCAACTTTTACAATTTGGCAATGTAAATGATTCCCTTAGCATTTCACAGATCCAAGTGTATTCTTAAGAAGTGTGAAGCAAAGCACTGATGGTAAAGATAGTGAGGAGAGTTACCGGTCCCGTTGGTTGTACAGCCGCAGCTGGCATGCGAGGGGGCATCATCATCCCTGGTATCATAGGTGGCATCATGCCTGGCATCTAATAAAAGAAGCATCATAAAATATTCATCTGGCATTTCCATACCACACAGTGCAGGAAGATGTATTGAGAGAGTGTGAGACAGGGTGTTGGCGTCTGTGTGGAAGGCTGCGAGCAACCGAGAACTGAGTCTGCTGTGTTTATTTAATGATGTGATGCCACAGCTTGAGATCTGTGAAGCTGAAATACACCAAACTACATCCCCTTACCCACCTTTTTAGACTTGTGTGGCTGGCACCTTAATCAAACACCCCCCAATACCACATCTATTTATAAGACTGACAGGACCACATATGCTTGCTAAAAGTGACCCATTTTTGCTGTATAAAAAAAAGAAAAAAAGAGAGTTTAGCTGTATACAATCATCCAATGGTAGATGTTCTAAATGATGCACAAGCATCTTCAGTTAAGTGGTATCTCTTTAAAAACGACTATGAGCGTTCTAGCTTCCTTCAACTGATATTTTTTAAAATGCTAAACATATCTTCTGTGCAGAAGTTCGACACAAAACAAGGAAGTTAAAATGAATGTTTCTTACAACTAAGGTTTTACTTTTTGTTTATATCACCCTACAGTGGGTCAAAGTTGAGTCAGGAAGTTGGTCTGTGATGAATGATGTTTAGCATAAGTTTGACTAACCTGGAGGTTTGTTTGTCTGACTGTTCATGTGTCATGCCCAGTCTAATCATTTTTAATGATGTTGCGGCTTTCTATTATCTCAGCTATTACTTTGGTAAATCCGAAGTTATCACTCAAATAAAACCAAAGTAGTAATGACACATGAGTTCCCTAGAATTGTCTAACATGTTCTAAGGGTCACTTCTCAATGCTGTAAGGCTACACATGGTTAACAGCAGAGTTGGAAGACACTTGTCAGAAGCAGTTATGTAAAAAAACTAGTTTCTTCTTTAAGTATTGTAGTTTGAAAAACATTTACCTAATATACGGTGGACTGTGCACTCTAGAGCATCTCCAAATGTCTTATTCTTTCTTAAATTATAGCATCTGACCCGTATCTTTTTCATTTGGCTGTGTCAAAGGCAACTTAGCCCTTAGAACAAACAAATCCAACAAAATACAGACAAACCTACAAGCTTCCTACAAGGCTCACCTGTCCCATTGGTGGTGCCCCCATTGGTGGCATTATACCGGGGGGAATTATACCAGGAGGCATTGGAGTCATGCTGGATGGTCGCTGTCCCATAGGGGGCATTCCAATAGGAGGGAAATGAGGCGGTATTCCTGGTGGTCCCATCTAGACAAATTAATATAGAGAGAAATAGAAAAGATGCATTAGATTAGATTAAACATCAATGAAGACAACTTCAAATTTACCACTGAGTTCAACCCTACATGACGACTGGCAACAAGAAGTGAAAAGCTAATTATCATATCTGTCACTGACTTACAAATGGGGGAGGTATCCCTGAGGGCGGTACACCTGGATAAGGGGGCGCTTGGCTCGGGCCATTATTAGCGTCCGATGAAGACTGTGATGAATAAGAAACACCACACAGAATTAGTGAACAGCCTGTGGCGTAACGCATAATTAGCAGCGTGCTTAGTTCAATAAAGCCACCACTGCTGTTTCTCCAAATATCTCCTTAAGTTTTAGAATGTTGTTTAGATTTTCTAGCTACAATTCTACAGTTAACACTATAGTTAAGTTTTAACATGACGACATGCACAACCTAACCCGCACTATTAGTTTAAACAAGTGTAGTCTTCATAAAAGGAAGGGTGGACAAACTATAAGAAGTGCATTTCAGTAAAAAGGCAGAACAATTTAACAGCACTACTAACTCTAGCCTTTAAAAAGTCAACACCTCTCTAAAACGATTTTAACAAAAACTCAACTTAAGCTTCATGATGATTTGTTGCAGGGCTGTTGTATTAACCTGCATTCGTTTTTAGCTTGGTGCACCTAGGCCTATATGGAAGTGTAGTCACAACCTCACATTTTGAGCGCACAAGCACGGATTCGTAAGAGCAGAGTCAGAGTTGGGAGCGCAATCACGGTCATTTTCTCCAGCTTTTTGGCAGCTTCTAAGCACCTGATATTGCAAAAGGTATCTTGCCAACCATTGTTTTAACTAGCAAGCTGCAACAGGACACATCTGGATGTTAGAGGCAGGTCTTTTCCACAGTCCACACAAGGAAAAACGTCACATTTTCAATGTATTATTTTTCTGTAAGGTGTTTATAAGCGACAATATGACTATTACAGCAGCCAAGCTCATTCATGATCATAAAGGTATACCAAAATACGCATATGTAGTGACTCTGTATCGTTAAGAACTACAGAGGACTATTAATTTAGGTTTAAGGGCATACAGGGATATTCAATTAGCGTTTTATGTAGCTAACGTTAAGCGCTATCTGAACCTTACTAGCTAACGTTAACTTAACGCTAGTGTTAGCTGTGGCTGACAGGCTCTATAACAGTTTACTTTCGTTTGTCTTCGTCCATTTTACTTGACTTTAACTCTCAGTAAAAACACACATGGATTATAAAAATAAAAACTTCTCATCTGAGTAATGCTCATTTGCTACGTAGCTAACTTCTACCGTCTGAAATGCTGTTCGTAATGAATGACTCCAGACTCGGTCTAACCCCTGGTGTAGAATAATGGTTTATGTATGAGCTAACGTGAGAGTTTAGCTAGCTAGTTAGCCAACTATTCAGCTAGCTGAACACGTCTTTTATCAGCATTAAGTTTACGTTTAAAAATACAATGAGACGAATGTACTAATGTTATATCTTATCGAAGCTAACTGCATGTTAGTGGTATCAATCTTTATTTTATAATAAGCTTCAGTTCCAGGACATAGTCGGAACCATGACGATATGTGTGTGGCGCTATCTTAGCTCAGCGCTAACACGACATGCTAACCTGGGGTGTTACAGAACGTGCAACATTATTAAAGCATCATGAAGAAAAGGAGCCAGTCATTAGCCAAAACGTTCAATATGTACGCCTACACTTTTCACAGTTATACTTTTACTTTCTGGTAATAATCTATTCTTTTAAATGGTTGTACTCACCATGTTGACGAGATGGTATGCCTCCGAGAAACTTGAGCACCTCTCAATAACGAGCAAAACGATTGGCTCAACTCCCTCCGCATGCGGAGAGGTCAAAGGTAAAGATTCTGTAGCGTCATTATGCGGTAGTAATGTGCAGAAATGCGCAATGACACACAGAGTGATTATGTTATGATCCTGTAATTGTATGGAAACGTAAGCGGCGAAAAAAATATGCCACAACTGATTCCATTATCAAACTCCATCTGCCGAGGGAAGACCGTGAGATGCGAAAAGCCAGTAAGTGGACGGTCCACTAACTGTGGACCTTTATTTTTTTTCTTTTGAAAATGTGTGCTGGAAAAAAAAGAAGACAAACAAATTACTAAGTGATTAAGCACCAATAACATCAAATGCAACATGTAATGCTGCTAATAAAATAAGTTAACATATAGTAAAATAAATATAGTAAACTTATTTACAATATGATAACGCAATTGTAACAAGTATATTCAAAAGCCAGATTTGATTCTTTTTGTATATAGCTATCCCAACTTCCAAGATTAGACAGAAAATACATTAACATAGACAGCCTACTGCTAAGAAAGATACAGCTATACTAGATTAAAAGCACATACAAAGCATACTGAATAGTTAGAGCTATATTGTATTGACAATTAGGTTTTAAGCGGACCATAAGGGCTACCGCAGGCCTACTGATATATATGCAGGTCAAATTCTAACAGTATAGGCCTACTATACAGTACTGTATTATAGTGTAGCTGTAAACTGTTCTTTGTTGCACAAAGACCATTGGCATGTATATGTGCATGTATTTATATATATACTGAACAAGATTATAAATGCAACACTTGCACCCATTTTTTATGAGCTGACCAGTCTCAAATATCAAAGATGTTTTCTATGTACACAAAAGGCTTATTTTTCTCAAATATTGTTCACAAATCTGTCAAAATCTGTGTTAGTTAGCACATCTACTTTGCCAAGATAATTCTAATTACATATACCTTAATCACAATCAGATAACACAACAACAATCAGATAATTCTGACTGCAGAAAAAGTCTTAGATCTTTGACTTCAGCTCATGAAAAATGGGGGCAAAAACAACAGAGTTGCATTTATAATTTTGGTCAGTGTATGTTGAATGGGCAATACAATAAGGCAATGTACTGTATACACAGGGATGGCTTTTGTGCATCTATTGCTAGATTAAGTATATGTGCAGTAGTTTATACAGTGTGCACAGACTAGCAATGTTATCACTTTCCTATTACCCCTTTCACTGACTGTAAGGGAACTGTTCCCTTACAGTCAGTGAAAGGGGTCTATTGTTTAGAAAGGTGTATGTAAGAGATATTTTTGGTGTTTTTGTTTTGTTTGTTTTCAACCTCCTGTCACTTGGGGCAGTGGTTCTTGTCAATTAGATGTAAGGTAGTTTAATCAAGAGGTACCTGCACTCAGGTGTTGCATGCAAGCAAACGTTTTTTTGACCGTGTGGTAGATGGTTGTTACATTTGTCGTTTATCATAAGAAAGTAGTAGAATACAAGAGGAACAAATTGGCTGTATTTTGTTGTAGGAAATAAATACATTGTGTTTATTGCAAACACTGGACATTTGGTCATTTACTACACACGTCTAAAATAAATTGACTAAGCAACCATTGTGGCGTTTTATTGAAAGGCAAATGGGTCACTACAGTGGATATAACGTCATGAATACAATTGGAAACAACATTAAATAGTATTTTTAAATGTCATTATGACCCTAACTACATTCTGTGTTAGATAATCCGTCCCCTTATATGCAATCCTCACCCTGCACTTACATGCTCATAATACAGAATTCGTTGCCAAAGAGGAGTTACTTTCTCCCCTGTTATTTTAGAATATAACAAGTGTCCATTTCTGAAGCTGGACTATACCTGTAGCTAGACACAGCAAAATAACCTTAGTGTATTGGGGATCATTTTGCGAAGTGGCTGTGATTTTTCCAATTATTGGCTTCTGTGACACAATTCTCCTGGCAGTTTGCAGCTGGAATGAGTCCTACTGATGTTTTTTCTTTACCTCTTTAAGTGCCACACACATGGCTGTGCTCTTCATTATTTCCCTGTTCCTCTTGCTCCTGCAGTCTGGTCATATGTTTTTCACACAAACAAGGTTAAGCAGTAGCTCATCCATTATGAAGGTTATTGAAACAGAAAATTAGCTTGATGGCTTAATAAACACATTGATTTTCATTTATTGCTGTTAGTGTTCTGTAGAGATGCCATGTACACCATCTTAAACATTTTGAAGGACCAGGGTATTCAACACAGATATTAGACGTACGTGATGGGCATCTTACCTATAGGCTGCTCAGCGCTGTTGTTTACTGTGGAGTTGTCCCTGGGATTTAAAATCTCTTTGGAGTGTGAAGAATGCAACAAAGACTTGGGAAATAAATGAGCCTACACTCGAGGTAGACTGCAAAAAAACTCTGATAAATTTACTGACAAGTGCGTGAAATTTCCCTATCCATTCTCTTAACAAGCCAAAAAGACAACAAGGCCACAGTGAGGGCCAGTGATGGATTGAGCCTTGATCTAATGATGAGAGTCAGTCAACCACAGAGCATTACTTCTTCTTCAGAGAAACAAACATATAAAACAAGCTATAAATCAACACCATTGCATAGCGCCAAATGTTTTTGGTTTAACTGAATGATTAAAAAGAGATTGTAAATGTTAAACTTAGGCCTACTAGAGAAAAAGTTGAAATGGTGTCAGAAGTGGAAGACTTTTCCTTAACCCAGTGGTCTTGAAAGGTATGATATTGTAAACAGTTTTATCCATAGACTGTATAAAGAAAGTTTTCATTTTTATTTTTCCGACAAACTCTCTTTTTACTCATTAAAAATATCAGTTTAATACCAGAAATTCTATTACAAAAAGCAAAACATATTTTAACTTAAACTAGATAAACTAGATAACAGATACATCCTATTTATCAGGAAATAATAAATGGTTGATAATATAAATGAATATTACTTTTTCAACTCTTATATGTACATTTAATGTGGATTTTGTGAAATTCTTAGTATGAAAAATTACAATAATTATTTCATAAAATGTAAACAATTACAGTTCTGATCTAACAATACAAATTTCATATAAAGAATTAACAAGAATTTTAGACTTTAATTAAGGACATTAATTAAGGAAATTTTTCACTTCTTTAAGTAAATATGTGATATAAAAGACAATTTTTCCCCAACAGAAATCAATAAAAGATATCTAACCCAACTCAAATATCACTCTGGTTAAGTTTATCTTTTATTTATCATAATTTTCTTGTATGATTAATGTTGATCAGATGCTGATACCATTTGTCAAGCGTTTCCATACACTTCAGTATTCAGTACAGCTTGTTTATATGTTTGGTGTTCCATTTTTACATCCTAACACAGTTAGCCTATGCCTCATTGTTGTGTGTGATTGATTAACAATATATGAGATGATCAATGTTTGCCTCTGGCCATTTTACCCAGTGAGCTTTGAGTCCACCATGCTGCAGAACTGCCTTACAACCACTCTTCTCTCATCCAACAATTGGATTCATGTCGGCCACGGTCACATCATCAATGGACATTACACATTATTACATTTACAGTCTGCCTTTCTCTTCCCCTTTTAAAAAAATAAATACATGAATGTAGTCTTATGAGTCTGTTTAGATCTTTTCTTTCAACTGGAGAGCTTTTACAAAACAAAGGTTTGTTGCAAGGAACAGTTTTCTTTTGATGATTCATAAAACTTTCTTTCATGTGCAGATTTCCGTGTTCACGTGGTTTAAGATTATTCTCTCTCTGACTTAAGCCACAATCAAATGGTTGATATGATTACTGATTTACTAGTATATTTTGTGTAAATGAAAACGTGGTGCGGTAAATTTTTAAAAGGATGCACTTTATATCTGTATGCAATAATCTGCTCTCAGGAAATGATTTGTCCACCTCTCTATTTTTATGTTGCTTGAGGGGAACATGTTTTGTCTAAAAGCATATTTGTCCTCAGGGTGATTATTGACCACTGTGCCACATAATCAATGAAACCATGACCTCTGAGCCAAAAAAATCAAACATTATCCATTTACTACATAGCCTACTACATGCAGTCTGGTTTATCTATGACTTTACATGGCACTGGCTTCTATACAATCCTGAGTTCACAAATGTCAACCTCGGCTACTTTGAGCTCTGCACAGCAAATTTGTATCAAGAGGCGAGACATTCTTCTCTTGGTTGTAATTATCTATCATGAACACACAAAGCTGTTGATTGCTGAGTACCAGCTTTTCAGAGTCTCTTGTTCTGAAAGAGTTGCCGATTTTATGGATATCAGGCATTTAGGTCAAAGGGTCTACTGTACTTCCTCTTTGCAATGACACACACACACACACACACACACACACACACACACACACACACACACACACACACACACACACCACACACACAAGATGACAGAAAACCTTTGAGCATGACGTCAGAACACAGCAAGAAAAAAGTATGAATAAGACATGCCTACTGAATGTCATAGTAAATGTCAGACACTGTATTTTGAGACTCTAAAAACTCTCTAAAAATGTGTCTTCTGAACAACTCTGGAAGATCCCCCAGATATGACTATCTCCTGTCTGATAAACCTGTCATTTTGCTCAACACTTGTAAGCTTTTGCTGATTGTGTTGTTCTGTGGCCTGCGAGGACGTAACCACTTTGAGAGGATCTGAGATGCATTGTCATCTGTCAGAAAATGAATTGGTTAGGCTTCTGCTGACAGGTTGTCACTCAGAAAAGACTGTGTCCACACACCACACACAACACCACACACCACACACACACACACACACACACACACACACACACACACACACACACACACGCTGGCTTAGGGCTGAAATGAAAAAAAATTAATACAATCCTTGGCCCTACATGATTGATAAGGGTTAGGGTTAGGGTTAATCTAACTGCAAGAAAGTGAATCAGCGTATTTCCCAAAATGTCAAACCACTCCTTTAAGTTTAGGCTGCTAAAGTTATTTGACATTTCTTGACACAAGTAGGCTATGGGAATTTTTACCCACAAAGCCCCACCATCAACTATTGACACACTGAAAAAAGAAGACGTGTAGCAAGGGAGATAAAGGTCTGGGGATTCATTTCCAGCCTAGCAGAGCCACACATACTGTATGTCTCTTCATGTGGCAGATCCAACCACTCCCGTATTCTGTGTATTAGCAAAAGCATAGGTTTGATTCAATGACTGGCTTTAGACATGTAGTAAACCTTGCACTTGAGTCGTAATCACTCAGCACATGCAATATTTCAGTCCGGCTCCATTTAAAAAAAAAAAAAAATCTACATATATAGTTTCTCTACTGATGCATGTAGGTAGGAGAGAAGATGGTGAGTGGTTTTAATTTGAGGACTGATGTCCAGCTGTGGGCATTCGCTGTGTGTGTGGCCTATAATGAGAGGAAATGGCTGGAGAAAGAGAGGGGAGCAGAGGGATCACAAAGAAGATGTCAGGGGATTTATGTGTAATAGCAGTCCACAAAATGGGACTTTATGCTTCATGTCCTTCGTTTCAAATTTCCTAAAGAATATCCTGTTTCTGCAATGTGTTTTTATGATAGTGCTCGCTGCTAGAAAATAACTTGGCTTACATTGAAAAAGTGGTGTTATATCTGAATGTAACATGGCTGCTAAAATTTCTTAGATGTTACATTTGATTTTCAAATGAATGCAACCTATGAAGTAGTAGCCACCTGTGTTGCGTTGGTGTTGTTTGTCTTTAAAATGCCATTTTCATATCTTTTACGAAAGGCAACAACAAAACAAAACGCAGTTCCATGAGCTCACAATGATTTACATTTGAGGACATAGAATACAACACAACATATCCAAAAAAGCCAAAACAACCCATAATATTTTCATAAATGTTTTAATTAAATTATTTTTTATAATTGATTACAAAGTGGAAATGTTTGGCTTCAGCAAATATTGTCCCTCACCCTCTATACATTGTATATAGCTATGTATTGTAATAGCCTGCCTGTCTCCTTGCTTGTTTACCCCATCACGCAATTAACAACATGAATAAAGCTCATTTTCATTCCTTCTGTGCAGCCTTTCAAATCATTTTAGCAGCTCTGTACAGTATCTTATATGAAAGACACTTTACATTAAATGTGTGCATTATGCAGCCACATACAGCTTTGAACTAGCATCACATATACTAATAGTTATGGGAATTTTGCTCAAATGCAGGATGAATATTTAGCCACCGGATTTTTTCAGCTTATCTTGACGAAGAGCGAGTGGGTTACGGTGTAATCTTTGGATCAGCTATGGCTTTTAACTACACTCACTACTCTACTCTAGCAAGATTACTTTGAAATATAGACTTTCAAGAGAGTAGCCCATTTAAACACATCTGATATTAGTCCTATCTCCAAGGAACAGCATAGGACTGTCTTACCCAAAGGAAGAGAAAAAATACAGAATCAATGATCACATAGACTTGAATGTAGATGCTGTTACACACTCCCTCCCTTCTTTACAGAACATTTTGTTCAGGACATGAATGAGCGGTCAATTAGCAATTACAGTGCTCATTTGTCTGTGTGTAATACCCTGCTTGTCATTCAGACAGAGTGCCTCTACGGAGATGATTCTAACTAAACTTTGTGAATCTAAATGCATGTTAGTCATCTCGGCACAGTGCAAACAATCAGAGGAAAAAGATCTGAACTATCTGTAGGTCTGCTATGGCATCTGTTTGTGCAACTGAGAATGTTTTTTTTGAAAGACTGCCGACGTCAGGTGGCGAATCAACATCAGGTGTGGAATGAGACACAGATCCCAGAGGGGGGGCTGCTGTGGGAAGTCTACTGTAAAAAAAGGCAGCGATGGCAGGTTCACCACACCTTGTTGAATCCCACAGTACTTGACAAATTGGAGACATATACCTCCCAAAAAAGAAGGTTATTCGGAAGAAACATTTGACATCTGTTTTGCAGGAGTAATCTTGTAACACACTGGAATGCTTCTAAACATCTGGCGATTCCAATTAGACATGCAAGATAGGCCACATGGGCCACAAGAGAGAACATTTTGTTTCTTAAGTTTTGTTGTAAGAAGTTCTTTGAATGTATTTTCTGTATTGGACTGACAAATATAGAAAAGGATTTCAGATAAATGGTTCAGTTTTGGCTGTTTTGGTAAATAAATCGTCATCAAAGTCTTTTTTTGTCACACTAGCGGTGTGGCTATTGGGATTGAAACGTTCTGTTGGTCGGTCCAGACATACAGACATTCTTGGTCCCCAGACAATGTGTCCTGGTGACTTTGGTGAGACAATTCCTCTAGCTCCTGCATGAGGTTGACATTTGGGCTTCTGTGTGAAGTGGCCCGACAACTGTTGGATGAACTGCCATGACATTTGAAACAGACATTCATGGTCCCCAGAGAAGGAATTTGAGATAAATTTAAGATCTCGATGTACTAAGATACATTTTTTGCCTCTGATGGTGTGTGGCTCTTGGGTTTATCATTAAAATGCACAGTCAATGACGGTGATTTTAATTTAAATGTCACTTTAAATAAAAATAATACTAATAAATGTTGCTGTTTTTATCTCAGATATTCTTATTCATATAAAAAGTGGACTGAAAATGAATTCCTGATGTCACATTAAATTTATCTGAAAAATTAAAAAGTAAATATGAAATTTTTCATCAATTTTATGACTTCCATACAATAATTTGTTTTAACGTATTTATAGGGAGGTTTTTTGCAGCTCTATTTTTCTGGCCTATATTGAATACTCAATTTCAAAGCCTCCCTGGGACCCAAGTGACTCCGAATGAGTCAGACAGACTCATTGTACCCCCAGATGTGGTGTGACTGACACAGCCGCATTATGATATCCAGTTAGCTGAAAGCACCTGCTCCCAGTCTGTAATGAGTATGCAGAGTTTGCTACACATGAACCAAATTGCAAAAACCTGATTGAAACGGTGTGCCCAGGCAAAGAATAATAACCTCATGTCTGAAGCTCAGGTGGGGGGGGGGGGGGCCTCCATTTAAAAATCCCCCACCGCTTTAACTCTCTGACACATTTGATATTTTATTAAATTAATGCCTTAAGCCGCCACTGGAATGTGATGAACTGATCTCATGTTGATCTCATGTCTTTCTAAGTTTGTTTTCATAATTATTCCAACTTGAAAAGCAATTACTCACCATGTAGTGAAAGGTCATTATTATTCTGTGATCAAAATTTAGTAAACAATAAGTACATAAAGGGTCCTACATTTTCACAATAGAATCACATTATAATCTCAGCACAGAGTATGATTTCTTTACTGGGCACATCTGTGTATCAAATTAGGCACTTAGAGGTTGTTTATGTCTTGGCATAATGAAGGACATAATTAATTAATTAAATATGTTTTTTAATATGTAAACATGATTACAGACGCTATGTCCTGTGTAGCTAAATGTAGAGCCATAGTGGTTAATGAGGAAAGTGTTTATAGTGCATTGATGATATCTACTTTTGTACTGACTCATTACATAATTACACCCATTTATGTTGACCATTATATCCTCTGATAACCTCTGAAACTTTAAAGGTTTTCAGGAAAATAGGGTGCATTTTTCCTGTGATAATAAATAGCTGCTAACGATGGGGGGAATTTTATAATTCCTCCTACATTTCAGCCAATTTGACACTTCTGAATGTGTCTGCATCTGGCAATCCCTGATTGCTAATTAGATATCATGTTAAACCGTCATTCTCTGTTTGCCTGACTTATTTAACTTTCTCCATCCTAAATGCTCTGTTCCCCCTTATCTCCAGGAAACAGTTGGGCTGAAGCCATCACTCTGCTGGCTCTCATTTAGGCTGCTGCAATCCTGTTGACTTCACACTTGGAGCAATCCTTTGTGCTCTTTTCTGAAGCTCTGATACCACAAGTCTATCCTGTCAGACTTGAGAAAACCATTCAATTAAAAGTGCATTGCTGAATTGTTTTTCACTGTCTTGTATTGAGCCACAGTACTCCCACTTCACTAGAAGTATCTGAGGCACTAACGTTTGCTATATTATGGTATTTATTAAAAAAATAATATCTTCATTGCAGGTCAACATTGGGTACAGTCCGCACTGGTTCGTACAAGCAATATTATTATTTTTTCATTTTCTTTTCCATACAATAACAACAATAAAGCAGCTATCAAGAACATTATTAACTAAATACATTACTGGTGAGATAGTAAATAGCAAAACACATGATAAGAAACTAGAGTACAAACTAAAAGAGCAAAATGAGGAAAGAAAAAATAGTTTAGATCTACTAATGTTACAGTGTCAATATACTCAACCTCTCATGGTATTTCATCTTTTTTAAATGAAGAAAGAAACTAATGAACCTCTAGGCCTCTTTTGAATGGTCTCTGAGTCAAGTCTATGATGATTTAAAGTTACCCGTGATCACTGATGTGAATAAAGGTGTGAATATGTCACAAGATTTGGGGGATATTTAAGAGAGTTGTCGAAATAAAGGGAATGAAATGAGGTTGCCATGGAGAAACATTGATGGAGATTTTTATTTCACTGGATTGTATAAACGGCTAATTAAGAAAAACAATAAAATGCGTCCTGTGGTACCATTTCCTCTAGTGGTCATTTACTTGGATTGGATTGAAGACATTGGATCACTGAAAAATGCAAAATGGACCTCAAACAGAGTTAGCTTGAGATTTTAAAATTCCCATTCAGCGATTATTTTCAGCATCTCAATTTTTGAAATACAAAACAAATCTCAAATTTCGAATCATTTTTTCCCGGATTTGTAATCACAATCATTTAATAGGCCTTTTCACAAGAGATATTTTGGCATTGGAAGTTGGATATTTTAGCATGGAAAGTCACAAGTGTAATCAAAGGGATAAATGATGGATGCATGCTATTTGGATGTGGTAGTTTGTGCATCCTCTCTAAATGTTTGGGACTTAAGTAAAATTTAGTCGTTTTTGGTATTTGCCAGTGTTAATTACATCTGTGGGTTACCAGCCATGACAAGTCAAAATGTTTTACAAAGAGTTCACTAAAGTACGATTTAGGAAGTTGTATTTTCCTTGTCTTCCCCCTCCCTCCCATTCTCTGTTGTGTGGATGTCTGTGTCTGTTCCACAGCTCCAGAGTAATACTGTCTTGGGACTTCATCAGTACAGCAACCACGAAGTAGAGATGTCAGAGCACAGAAATACCATATTTTCAGCTTTATTACATTCGGGAAACAGGTGTACTCAAAAATGTAGTATATGTCAGACATGCCAAAACTACATTCTAGCAATGCCATTCAGTCATAGTAGTTATATTGCATTTAATTGGGATTTTAAGCCAAGTTAAATAGCATTGCCCAATGACTGACTATTGTGATTGCACAATATTCACACATCCTAAAAAAAATTACTGTTGTTGTATAGCTACACTGATAAAAAAGACAATATCACAGCAAGCATATCATATAACATATAAATTACGAGAGCTTAGAGCTATAATTTCAGAAAACCACTCTATGTAGCACCAATCACGTGTTACAGAGGGTCCAGCTCTGATGGAGGAAATAACCCATAGAACTAGTGAGTTATCTATTCGCCACTGGTTTTTAACGAACAAACAATTTCAACAATGTGGTTCTGATGTTTATGTCAGAAGATATAGGACCATTTATAGCATAAATGATTGGCAGAATGTTCTCTGCTCCTATGGGTGCTCCCTAAGATCTAAGCAGTGCTGGGTTTATCTGGGACCGTGTAGTGCACAATTCTTTGCCAGCTGAACCCAGCTGACACATCGCTGAGATATTAAACACGTGCACAGAACATCAGATGCCTTCAGTTAGTATGGTAATAAGAAACTATTACAGGAAGAGCTGGAGATATCAGTCAACACAAGTAATTGTGTGAAACACGTACAGCAAAATGAATGAAACGTCAGAAAATAAGACTGCCTCATTAACTTTATGTCTGTGATTGGTATGTTGTTTGAACATGATTAGTAATTAACATTGTGTTGATTCTGATGATGTGTACAACACGAATGTGATACTTCATGGTCTTACTCCCTTGCAGTGGTGCCAGCCTTAGACTCCCGCTTCCTCCACAGTAGCTACAGACAAGTCCACAAGGCCAGCTAAAGTTGGTGACAATGACAGCTTCCTATTGTGGCAATGTAGCAGGTGTGCAAGGCCTCCCAGCTTGCACTGGGGCAACAAACATTTGTGTGTGTTCCTGCATTTTTAATGGTGTTTGTTTTGTTTCCACACTATTTTTCCACAATTAGTCAGAGAAGCGAATGGGATTACACCATAAGAGCAGTTGTGTTTACAGCAGTTGATGGTCTCCTCAATGTGGATGAGAAAGTAGTTCCACAACAGCATTGACTTGCCACTGCCCATATAGCATACAAATTTAACTAATCACTTAGTTGAGATCCCCCTACCTGTAAACCCATGCTTACCACAGAATATATAACATAATATAATGAAAACACATGAAACTAAACAAAATTGAATTGGATTATACAAATGATAAATAAACACAATAAGTTAAATATAAGTACAAGACATAATATACAGTATTTTGTCAATATAGTTACCAGTGTATTTAACTTTAGGATAATCACATTGGTTCAAAGTAAAATAATCAGTTTTTGATATCAATGTTTGGGTCAATATTTCTACACCAAGCAAACATTCTGAGTCGTCTAAAATAGACATTTTCTCCCACATCTGTTTTTCCTGATGCCTCTTGTTTTTGCACATTTTCCTAAATGTGCGTTCATCTTTGTAATCAGATACACTGCAACCCCCCTATAATATCCCTCTTTACTGCATGTTATTGCTGACTGTCTGATCACGTTTTCATCTTCTGTCTTTCTTTACAGATCACGTCTTTCACATTGATACAAATGAAGATATTACTCCACTGTTCCTGTTGAAACGCTAGCCAGTTAAGCGGTTTGTGTGACTGAAACTCCTGCCATTCATTAAAGAACCGTCTATCTCTTACCCTGATCCATTGTGATCCAAAATTGAGATAAATGGGGCCAGCTCAGCCTTTTTATGTATGTTACAGAGCATGTTAATATGTTACTTGTGTAATTGCATCATGCAGTACACTCAGCACACATTACTTAGGCAGTTGCATTTACCTCTACTAAGGAAATGACTACAAAATAACTACTAAATTAAATGTTACGGAATGAACAATGCAGTCATTTAACATGAGTGTGTTTGTAACTGATTAAAATGAGACTGTTAGTCTCAGGCACTGATTGGAATTTCATGCGATACCAGTGATTGTGGTGTAAATGTTTGAGTGGCAGCTGCTCCTTGTTAAAGTCACATATTAAATCTGTAAGCCCACTCACAAGTCCATTATCCTGCTCATTTTCATAATAAGAATCTTTGAAGGATGTGATGCCTATTATCTCTAGACTTGAACATGGAAGTAAAGGTCAGGAGCTGGGGACATTCATTCATTTATAAAGGATGGAAAAGAAAAGAACTCTTTTTAAGATACTCTTTTGAACAGGAATTTGTTGCTGTGCATGTGATGCTTTGACCAGATCAAAACTATGTTTGTGAGAGACACAGGCCACAGCTAAGTATTTATCAACCAGCTCTCAGATTCCACTTCCTTGTCTTGGCTCATCTCAAAGTGTCAGTTGCCTTATGTCAAATCTGTCCAACCTGCCAGAAATCAGAACCTGCATTCTAAGGCTAATACAATGTGACAGTTGTCAAATCCATGCAGCATGTCACCCCCCACATCCCTCTAGGAAAACACAGTACACTGCTCACAGCTATTTTTGGTATCTCTGTTAAGAAATGTGAGCATGTCCATCTCTACAACATGTCTTTATGGTCTTTGTTCAGACCATAAAGACAGAGATGTTGGTTGTATGCTGACAGCTGTTGTGGAGTCTGTCAAGTATTGAATAGAGAATACTTAACATGATGAGGAATGTAAAATGTAAAAGATTGAAGATGGAACATGAACGATTTTTAAACGATAGTGAGTTTAGAATTTAGGACAAAATAGTGTTTGCCATCAGTTTGTCTGAAATATTCTATGTAAACCGGATATCCATAATAGGTACACCGTTCTTCATTCTCTCTTTGTGTTTTTTTTAACTTTAAAGGGGCTGTACTAGATATTTAGAACATTAATAAAACAACAAACAAAATTTTTTTCTATGTAAAGTTATAGTAAAGTAACAGTGACCTGAAAAGAGAATGAAGTCACACCCCCTCTGTGTGTTGAAATGTGAGCTTCTCTGTTCTTTGTTTTGATACCCGGTCCCCCCACTCGTGCATATTAGTACTTGTGAGTGCCTTGTGCGTCGGTATTAGCCGCTGAGGGCTGTGACAAAGCGTTGATGTATAACAGACTCTGTAGAGCTGAGAGAAACTAAAGAGTCAGGCAATGGTAGGAATTGTCTGTGTGTTCATTACTGTGAGCAAGCCCTTTAACAAAACATACAGTAGTTGTTGAGTCTGTTCTTAAGATAAACTATGATTAGTGCAGCTTTGAGTAGAAGATTTTGGCAGGTGTACAGGAATTACTTTAATGGTCTAACTTATAATTACATTTTTCATAAACTGTAAACCTTTTTAATACCTGATAATCATGCATGATGTAAGTTTTGCTTTTATTTATTGAATGGCACTAATTCAACCTCGTCCAAGTCTGCACCCTCAAGCACCCCATCTGTAAAATAAGTTCTAATTCTAAAATTCAACCCATGTGCTTTTTATAGACCAAAATACAATTAGTAGTTTCTATATTCATCCTCATTTACATGTTAAAAGCTGCAGTTGTCCTTTTTTTTGTCATGATGTTGTCATGGTAGCCAGTTTTTTGTCTTTGTTTTGTGTGCCTTGTCTGTTTCCCCTCTTCTTTTTTTCCCCCTCCTGTGCCATCTGTGAGCTGTGGGCGTGGTTTAGCTGGCAGGTGGCACCAGGTGAAGCTCATGATTTAATTATCTTGCTGCAGTACTTAAAGGAAAATTCCGGTCAATTGTAACATGTGGCTCTGTTGTTTGTAAATTTGGAGCGCTGCCAGTAGCGAGAAAAATGAAACCGATCGGTGCTGCCTACATCGAGTTATCCAGTTTGCACCCAACAGGCTTAACAGGGCAAGTTTTAAACTTGTTTTTAGCCTCTAAACATGCTTGAAATGTCTTGCAAGTGCCTACCCATGTGCAGTCATTCCTTCCAAGTGAACACTGCAAATTTGACTGCAGTGGATGTGACAGTAAGGCATAAAAGTTGTGTTAATTCAACCAGTGCACATACATCTGTCTATTTCCTGTTTTCCATTGAAGTCCACACTAGTCAAAACATGCCTTTCTGTCACATCTACTGCAGTCAAATTTGCTGTGTTCTCTCAGAAGGAATCACTGCACGTAGGTTGGCACTGGTAATGACATTTTGAACAGGTTTAAAGGCTAAAAACATGTTTAAAACTTGCCCTGTTTAAGCCTGTTGGGTGCTAACTCTAGCAGGAGGATAACACGGTGTAGGCAGCACCAATTGGTTTCATTTTTCTTGCTACTGACAGCACTCCACATTTACAAACAACAGAGCCAAATTGAAATGGACTGGAATTCTCCTTTAAGGCCAGCTCTGTGATTACTCGTCACCAGATCGTACAGTCTACTAGCGTGGTATAGTTGCACTCCTGGCTCCCCGTGTTAATCTGTTTCTGGTGTTTTTGCTTGTGTAGCTAAACATGTTCTGTGTTCTCTCTTGTTGCAGCCTGCCTTGCTTACTTATGCTCATGTTTCCTGTCTGCCTGCTTGCTCCCCGCTCACTCCACACTGATTACTAGGATTGTATTCAGCCTTGAATTGTTTGTTAGACTCTGGAAGATTCCTCGTTATTACCGAGTCATGGGCACGCTCTAGAGAGCGAACTGCATCTACCACTCACCACTGGATCTCCTCGATGCACTCCCCTCCTGTTGTCACCAACACAATTATTGTGTATATAGATTCAGAAATTAAATCGCTTTATCGTATATCCTGTTGTGTCATCTGCTTTTGGGTCCAACCTCCAGTGCCGTTCCGTAACGTTTCTCTTCTTTTAGATCTCTATGAGGGCAGTACCCTCCAAGGAGTATTTCGAGATAGCCTCTGAAATTGGATGCCACTAAATAAAGTGGGGATTATGAGGCTTACCACTACTGTGACACTCAACAGCAGTGTACACGTGTGTCATTACATTTCCAACCAGATGCCTGAGCTGAACATTTACATTCACCCGCATTGAGAATGATTGACTGCAGACCGATTGCCCAATGTTTGCAAAAACCAACTGCGTTGCATTGTTCTCTGAGACACAATAAGCCAGTTCACCAGAAAAAGAAATGTGCTGGTTGTTAATGGCAAAGTTAATCACACTACCTGTTATGACAGTTCCGCTATCTTTTACATTTCTCCCTGTTCTTGTCTCCAAGGGTCTTGTTGCTATGTACATTGCATCTTCAGACCCAGGATTCTTCAGTAAACACATTATCACATTTATGAGTTCAATTTATGTTCCTCTTAGCCCAGAGCAGTCTGTCACTGATTATAAAAACAATGCATTTTTTTTGTCGGGTGTGGGAGTTGCTTTAATGTTGTGGTTTTAAGGAAAGATGAGGGTGTATGTAACCCCGTAAGAAATATTTCATTTGCATTCACAGGACCAGGTGGTAGAGCCTGGTGGCACTGAAACCTGCTCCACTTCGGATATTTGTTTTGACACTGCTCTCACCAAAATGCAGGCTGAAAGCAAGAAGAGGGACACTGAGGACTAAGTGACACTCCCAAAAAGATGGATAAAGGTAGAGAGAAGATTGAAGATAATTGCAAACCAGAGGGACACACACAGTAGACAGAGAGAGATGCAGGAAAGTTTATGACAAAAGTTCTCATATTTTCCTGCTTAAACAAGCTCCATTTCAGTCCTGTCTACCTCAAGATTGGCAGCTGACATATCCTGTTATTACATTTTTATCATAAAAAGAACAATTTTCTAAATGCCACCTATAGTTTTCTGGGCTTTCATCCATCAGCTGCTGACCACCAGAACTAGACTGTAATGGAGACAGCTTGTCATACACTCCCAGAAGTCATCAAAGTCATCACCTCGTCCGACAGCTTATTTGTGTATGTGTGCATGTACTTATTTATTGCATTTGTGTGTTGCTTGTATCTAGAGTGCTTGGAGTTCACTGACCCTCAATATGCCCACCGTTTCAGGGCTTCCTGGGTGACTGCTGTCACTTAACTGTCAGAGGGCATTAATCCTAAAAACTCATACAATGTCATGCCTGAGAAGAAAAGTGCATTTCTTTCTAGTCCTTTCACCACAACCACTGTTGTGGACTGATATAATTTTAAGATTAAAGAAGGTGGCATTATTATCAGCCCATTTCAAGTCAGTTCCATCCATTTTGTGCCATGACACTAGTCCCCGTGCTTCACATCTGCAGTGTAAAAATAACCCAACATGGCAGGGCACCACACTGACTGAGCTATTTTTAGAGAAAACCTTTGGAAACCAATTTTCCTCTCCAATAATCTTTTAAATACCCAGACAAACTAATGTGCATGTCTGACATATGACGAAAGGCCCCCTCAGAAGATGCCTGTTTTGAGATGCTCTGATGTGCGTGATGAAAGGGGGGGGGGCGGGCAGACTGCTGCTTTCTCTCTCTCTACCCTGTGGTCGCTCCAACAGGGACCTGCCTAGCCTTTACTGGCGGGAAGCTAAGGGAGTTATGTTAAACTGGTCTAACATGGTCCCTTACTGTGCTGGCTTCTGATTTATAAATGTCTTTGCCAGTGTACTATAAACTTGTTTGTGCTGTTATCAATCTGCCAAATTGGACAGGCATTTGGTGAAACAGGGATGTTCCTGTCTGCTTGAGCAAAACATGTGACCGGCTGCGTGTTGCTGTTCAGAAGTGGAAATGGAAAATCCCATGGACTCATACACATTGATTTTAATTCTGTCTCATGAATGAAAACTGCTGGGTCAATGTGAGGGATGGGGACAGGGCTTTGTTTGGGCAGTGTGTGAACTGAAGTTTGAATCCAGAAACCAGCAAGCACAACAGGCAGTGACCAGAGTCTCAAACTTTCTGATTTGTTGTTTACAGGAATAAGAAAATTTCAATTTAGTAGACAAGTTAGCATGCAGCATGGTGCTCTCTCAAGTATTCAAATGATTGTTTTTTCAAAAGTTCAATGGTAATAGTAATTTAAGATATTTACCAAGTTGCGGGTAAACAATCTATTATTTGAACAATAAATAAACTTTCAGTATATATGTAAAAACGTATATATTTATTTGTTACATTTAGTTTATACAGTTTGTAAAGCAATGTTTAGGTCAAGCCCTGATATACACATAAAATAATGATCCCAGTCATTTTCACACAGTGAGACATACAGCTTATTAATTATTACAATAAAATGTTGTGCACCCCTAGTTTTGGAAAATACACATATTTGCATTCATGCTGAGAAGATTGATACCACTCTGATCTGTGTAGTAAATTTGAAGCTACAGTAAAAAAAGGTAACACAATCCAGTTTTTTCACTAACTAAAATGCTTGGTGAGGAGATTTTGTTACTTTTGTTTTGTTAACCATCTCCTGGATGTAAATTCATGTTGACTGTACAAACATGATAATTTAGCAACATTGAAAAATAATAATTGTAAGTTGTCAACAAAACTTCAGCTGCTATTGCTTTAACAGGCTTGGAAATGACGCAGACAGGACAGATGCTCTGTGTCAGGCACCAGAGCAAGTCCCATTGATGGATGAGCGTGTGATGAGAGGTGTAGTGAAAGGCACCATCAGTCAGGTGAAGCCCTGAGGCGTTGTGATCAGGTCTCTATGTGGTGGAGGGGAGGTGTCAGATTCAGAGTTAAACTAAAATGATGCACACCAGTTGTAGCTGCTGAGATTGGCTGTGAGGTTCTCACGCCTCTCTCACAACAGCAGTAGCGCGGTTGGCTGTTGGCACCCTAAACACCTTTATTTCCACAGTTTATGAGTATGTCCACATTAGAGCTCCCTCACATTCATAGACCTGACTGGTTTATGCAAATCCTGCATGAGCTAAGCCATCTGAATTTGAAAAGGCATCCATTTTCCTCCATTTTGGCCTTCCATCCACATGAAGCTGACTTTTCTTCTCATCGGAAATTGGTCATCACATGAATTTAACTATGGATGGGGAAAACAAAGCCTTCTGAAAAAAAAGACACCTATGCCTGCCCAGATACTGCCATAGACTTTGTAAACTTAGAAGACACATTTCTGTTCACAAGCACGCCCACGCCCACACACACGCACAAACACACACACGCACAAACACACACACGCACACATCCACGAATGTGTTCAGACAGAAAGCAATACAAATGTTTGCCTGGCGTTATTTGTGTGAATTTGACCACTGGACCGTCTCTGCAGTCTGTTTATTCGCCCTAGACCAGCCGACTGCACAGATATTAGCTGTAATCTAGCTAGCAAAGGGCACACCTACTATGTGTGTGTCGGACAGCTGTGTTTGTGTTAACCAAACCTGTTACTAATCTCAGAACTCTCTAGTTCTCTTTTTCCTCCTGTCATTGTACTTCATAATGCCCAATGATAATTGTACATTTTTTGCTCAATTTGAAACATTCAACTCGCATGGATGTTTCTTTGCCCTTGTGCTGCCTCTGGGGGAATTTGTGTCTGATTCCGTCCATTCTATCTATCCATTGACTTTAGGTAAAAGCAATCACTCCGTGTCTATTATTACATCGCATTCTGTCTGAACACACGTAAAATTATTGCCTGGTTGTTTCTCCATTGACCGTTAATCTCTTCTTAGTACAACTTCAATGAAAGAAATGAGGATTAATATCAAAAGTCAACGTTTTAAATGTGAAACTTTGACAGTTGGCCAAATCAAACGTGTGTCTACCAAAAGTCTTTTAGCTCCTCTTTTGACACGCATATTGGCATGATTATTACTTAAAAGGAACAATGTGTAGAATGAAGTGGTATCTAGCAGTGACATTGCAGATTGCAACCAACTGAATACTCCTTTCCTCACAATTATTCTGCACTCTTTTCCCCTACCTTTCCAATCATGTAGTAGGATATAACCTAAAGTGCCTTCATAACATAAAAATGTGAAAGGCCCTCTCTAACCGCAGTGTTTTGGTCTGTAGAAAGATGGAGGTGCAACATGGCAAGCTCTGTGGAGAAGGACCCACTAGGGCTCATTCTAAACGAACAAAAACATGATTCTTAGTTTTGGGTAATTGTACACTAATGAAAACAGCATTTCTGCCAATAGAGCTCCTTCAGTCCTAAACATTGGTCCTTTAAGACTTGAAAAACTGTGGACCTATTTTGTCTGTTAATTTTGTCAGATGGCTTTCATAATTTAGTGATTGACATCTCAGTAAAGCAGTGCAGAATATACAGTTTGCCTGGTCAACAAATAAGGAGATTTATTTTGGACAGTTATTGAAGATTTTTACAAAAACAATACAAAACAATACTTAAACTGCACTTTCAGATTTAGCTTTCTTAATGTTGACGTCAACTGTCACAGCCATAGCTACTCTCTAAGCCACACACACAACTTGACACAAATACACCTCTCTCATCCTCTATCCTCTTTCTTTTTTTTTAATCACGAATCAATTTCCTCTCACAGGGACCAGAAAGGTGTTTAATGGTTACAAAGAGGAGAAACAAGTAGGGAAATAGATCAAAGCATCTCTGACACTAGCCAGGTGCAAAGCCCTGAGATCCAACCATTTATATGGCGATTTAAGCAGCTGCATGGGTAATTCACAGTATTAAAGCCAGGCTTTGTTTTTCAAATGTGTGGTTTTGCAGCTCAGTCCCAATGTAAATGGAAGGAGGTCACATCGGATAGTCATGTATAGGCTAATCATATCTGAAATGCTTGATTAGATGACTGGTGCATGCTTTAGAGGAGTCATGGTTCATAGCTCATTTATGACATCTAATAAGAGCTACTTAGGAGCTAAATGGCATGTTTGTGAACACTGAGGATGTTACATGGGAACTAGTGCCATTTTTGTATGTAAAAAGTTGTTGATTTGTGGGTTGGGAACTCAAATAGTTTCCTCATTTTAACTGAAAGGCCTTTTACCTTAAATAACCCATGAAAATCCGCTTTGTGAAATGCTAACCTGAACTGATCCAAACTGACACACTCAAACAGGCGGGACTTTAGTGGTCATGTGATGCAGCTGACCTTTCATTTGTAAGAATAAACAGTGAGGACAACAGAACAGCAGAGGTCTTTTAGAAAGAGGCTCCTGGAGTGTGGCGGGCTGGATGCTGATCCTTTGTGACAGCTGTTGTGTTGTAAGGTGTGCCTCTGCTAGGCTGGGATGTCATTTCACACACACTGCTGCAACACTCTTGCACCTGTGATGCTGACCCTCATAGCATTTATAAGCACAGCAGACAAAGATGCTACACAGACAGACCACACAGTAGAGATAACAAAAGAACCCAGAAAGGAACATGTTATTGGGATGTTTTTGTTGTTAACAAACTCCATTTCTTAGATTATTTACTGTCATTTTGGCAGGTAGTGCTCTGAAATAACACCAGATTCAGCTTGTATAGGTACTGTAAATTACAGTTGGTTCCTTGGCTGCTGTACATACAGTACATTGACTCTAACTGGGGCCGGTGATGCTATATTAGTGACATTTTCGAATGTCATTCTGTTCAGTGGCTGTTAAACTGCACACAGATTGGGAAGTTAAGTGGATTATTCTGACACTGAGTGAGTGACACTCTTTTTTGTGCTCGGAAAACATATTTGTCATAGAGTAATTTGGGGTGGCAGTAGCTCAGTCAGTGGGGAGTTAGGTTGGCAATTAAAGAGTTGCTGGTTCAAGTCCCCATGTGGACCAAAGTATGGTGATGGACTGGTAACTGGAGAGGTGCCAGTTCACCTTATGGGCACTGCCAAGGTGCTCCTGAGCAAGGCACCGAACCCTGAACTGCTCGGGGCGCCTTTCCATGGGCAGCCCCTTCACTCTGACATCTCTCCATTTAGTGCATGTACAGGTACTGAGCATGTAAGTACTGAGTGTGTGTAATAACAACAAAATGTACATTTTTAATGAAGTATACATTATTATAATCATTATTTTTATTATTATTATTGGTAATAATATTGTCATTCATTCATTTCAAGTCACCTTTATTTCTAACTCATTTGCTTAAATTTCCTTCTTCAAATCTTTACTCTCTCTCTCTGTCTCCATGCATCTCTTCTGCTTTATGATAGATCTGTTCTGTCAGTGCAACTGCTTAGCTTTGCTAACCAAGTCTTCCCTTTATGGATTCTGTCTTTTATAAAATATGATACATGGGAGTAACTGTTGTCATTCACAAAGCTAGTTAATGTACGTACCTTACCGAAATGCCATTGAAACTTTATAACTCTCATTATGATTATTACTTCCATTGGTGAAATTGCTAATTTGCCTTTTTGGAGATTATCAGCAGCATGCAGTATTGTTGTTTTCTCTGGAGCTAAGCTGCAGCATAGTGGAGAGAGTCAGTGATGTGACCAAAACACACCTGCAGACAGAGCCAGGCGATAATGGAGCCAAGCCTGAGGGAGGAAGAGCTTGCAGCACTATGAGAAGCAATTTGAGGAAGCTCAATAACTTAGGACCCTATAGAGGTTTTATCATACAGCACTCAGGTTTACTTTCATGTGCTGTGACAGAACCAGGAAGTGCACCATTAGGCATAAATTCCTAAGTATAGCATTAGATCTGAAATATGGGACACTGCTTAACTGGCAAATAAGATTACCACTTGTATAATACGTCAATAGTATAGTTTGTGAAATTCTGAGTTGAGGTTTCCTATGTAGACTGTAAAGCATTCTACAATAATGATTTTCAATGTAAATATGTTATTTTATTTTGGAATAAAAACATAATTAGGCATAAATCCTGTAAGTGTAGAAACAAGGCTGTGATTAGAGGATGATGTCAGGGGAAGACATACTGTATGTAGTGGTAAAGCCCTGCTTAGCCAAAGGTGGTTCATAACTAGTACAGTGACTGAGTGCAGCTGACAGCTGGGGCACAGGAGTTGTCCACATAGGCCGACAGGACACTGCTACTTGGCAGGCAGGTCCAAACTGTCACTGCTGATTTCTACAGTCAGGTCTGAAGAGAATGCTTCTCATCAGTGTACCTTTGCTCAGCCAAGGAAACTGGAAAAGACTTTGCAATAATAATTACTTTTTACGAAGTGATTTATTTTGTGGTATGTAAGAATCTCCAAAGGTTACACACAGACAGAGGCATATTGAATCAGGTGATGTTAGGCTTTACAGCATTGCCACAAGTATCTCTTGTTGTGGCAGTGTATTCGCTGTACAGTTAACCCCATCTTGCATCTTGTATTCAACCACAACAAGGGGGATGGATTGAGCTTAGCTTGGTTGCATAGATGCTAGAAAATGAAGAACAGCAGTAATAAAACATGGAGGCTCTATGATAGAAACAGCCAACAGATGCGTGCAGAAATAAAGCTGTTGGTTAAATAATGTAACGTAATATTTGTATTAAACATCTTGCTGAATGATTAGGAAGCTTTGCTCCTCACAATTGCCATTCATTAGTGATGGCTGTCCCCAAGTTAACAGGCTGTTATGTATTAAAATGTGATTTGCAAAGTCAAAGTGGATTTAGCAAATGGCAGCTAATGACATCTTTGCTTAGGTTCAAGGGCATTAAACTGAATAGTGGCAGAGTATGCTTACAACATAACAGTCATCTTAAGCTCATGGTGGCCAAGGAATATTTGTGATTAGGATTTCACTGAGATAAAAATGATCTACAAAACACTCTACATGGGAAATAGTGTGGCTTCATACTACAAAAAAATGGTAGCAAAGTATTCACAATCTTCAGCAGTGAGTTTGAAAGCTCCCTTGAAAGTTTTTTTTCTTTTTTTTACTGTAGAAAAAAAAACACTTGAAATTCCATCTGTGATCTTGAGTGCTTTCATGAAAAGGTTATTACCTTTGTGGTAATGGTGTATGGAGAAAACCTTCCTCTTAAAACAAAAGTAATAGTTCACTTTCAGAGACAAGGCTGTGCTGAAGCTGACATAGCTGCCAGAGAGCTGCATGATTAGAAGGTCAATAAAGCCTGAAACACGCTCACGCAAAAATTGAAATGGATTTCAGGGTCAATATCACATCATCACAGCTATTATTTCTAAAGCAAGCAACACTCATTACACAATTGCATGACTGCAATGAATAATGAGTTCCTTCTGGTTGTCTATAATGATGCTGCATAGTGTTACTCTTTTATTCAAATGGAAAATTATTTAGTTTAAAATCTGCCAAAGCCTCTCATTACAAGAGTTCATTTGCATCTTAGACAACTGACTTCTGTCACTTATATCCATCTCCTGAAGTATAACCCTAACTTTACTACATGTGCAACCCTTCCTAATCCTAATCCTAACCTTAAACATGCATCAATTCATTATTTTTGACCATTTGGTGGCAGAACTCTAACTTGTTGCCTAAAATGGTTTGTTGACACAAAATAACCCGAGAAGCCGTCATTGGAAACTGTTTGGAAAAGGGCAGGCACATTAAAAAAAAATCTGGCAGGGCTCTGGATTAACCATCCTGCTGTTAATGGAAATGTCAGCGAACTCTTGCCAGAGTCAGTTGCGGGGGAATGCGAAAACATATTTTCCAACAAGAAAAGCCTTCAGCTTTCAGCACCGTTCGTTTCTCTTCTTTCAATAAAGAAATACTGTCCAGGAGTTAAGATTCCATACTACTAGGCTAGTTAATGTAAGTGCAATAATCACATCTCCTTTAAACTCTATTTTGGTCTCCACCAATTCCTGAGGAAAATATCTGGATTAGATTGTAGCAGCTATTCCTAAATCCATTACAAGGTCTGTGTGTACATACCTCCTAAATTCTTAGGAGGTATGTACACACTTAGGATTCTAAATTATTAGGATTCTAAATTCTTAAACTAGCTGGTTTAAAACTAGCTAGTTTTAAACTAGTAATTCAGTAAATTAGATTGCAGCATTAAAATTTAAGGAATGTCTTAGCTAGTGAAAACGTTTGTGGTGTGTTACTTTTTTTGTACAGAAAGAACACACACACACAGACACACACACACAGACACACACACACAGACACACACACACACACACACACACACACACACACACACACACACACACACACACACACACACACACACACTGGATTACAGTGTAAGTGGCAGGTGTTAAATCTCTGTGAAGTTTGAGTGTGAAACAATCAGTGGTACAGAGCCATGACTCATCCCATAACTGCAATCAAACATGTCAACTAAGGGAATCATTCTTCAAAACCAGCCTGCATGGATTTATCACAGCTTGACTTTCACAATTACTGCTGCTGTCGTAGAACCCTGACGCCACATGATGTCGGCATCAGCTTGGTTCAGACTGAATAGGCATTGCTGTTAATGGAAATGTCAGGATTTCATAGCCTGCATTCACTTTTTAAAGAAAATCTATTGAGTTTCCTTTTACGTAAAAGGGTAGTTCCCACTGGGGTCAAAGATCTAACTTAAGCCAAAATTGGCTTTGATGGAACCACAGTAGAAAATCAATATGGTGTGCATCAAATATTATTTTTTATGAAAAGACATACAGTGAAAACATAATATAAAACAACCACAATCTAATAACATAAACCACATTAGGAGATGTGTATCTCCCAAGTAATGTAAGAAGCGAGCAAGGGAAGGATGAATGAGGAGCTGTGGGAGAAAAAGAGTAAACGGGAGAACATTGCAGCTGCCTTGCTGCTATTTGGAGCTTTTATTCACTATCCAGTTCATTGACTGGACCTCCGCTCGATAGCCAATCACATGAGAGTAAGCCAGGACCTGAAGCCTCTTTTAGCCCACAATCAACACCCTGCAGATGCTTTAACAGTTGAACACAGCACACATGCAGTAAACTTTATATATTGTACAGTTATGCTATTTTGACCTGTGCTATAGTGGTGAGATACGTTTCTCTACCCAGATTGCAGCTGCACAATAAAAATGTGATTATTTAGTTTTTCTTTTTTGTCCCATCACACTTTCTGCTAAGGGAAGTAATGTGAGAACACACTGTACACACAAACAAAAGTTCTGAATTGAATCATTTGTTTTGTTTTCCCTGTCTTTTGTTTTATTGCAGAATAAAATTAAATTCCTGAATGTCTGAGGATGAGTTGCTCTGAGAAGGAGCCCTGCAGAGGACTATCGGTTTGTTGATAGCAGGACTGCCAGGTGTCTACGTAGATGACTATTTGCTGTTAATATCTCCTAAATCTCTCTGAACATTGGTGTGAGACAGGTGTGTGCAATTTTTAATTTGGCAGTACCAACTGTCCATCAAGAAACTGACTACAGAATGTATTAACTTTAATCTGCAACTTTACATTTCCCTCGTACAGGCTCTCTAAAATCGATCAGAATCAGGTCTCAATGAATAAATGTGTATGAGACACCACAGCATGACCTAACAATGGTTCAGCTGCAGAAAGAAGATTGTTCTCCGCTTGATATTAAACTGTCTCTTCAACATTTTCCTGGGAGCTATTCTGGGTCCCCTCTAATGAAAGCAATCACACAAAGCAGAGAGAATCGTAGTGTGACATATAGAAAGAAATTCTCCCTTTTGCACTGTGTTAAAATTGTTCTTACTCTTCTATACTCACTGCAACATAGCATATGTAATCAAGTTAATGATTTTGTTTTTAGGAATTAGGTTTTATTCGGTAATTTAGAAAGCCAGAAATGTTTTTCGGATTTATATTAGGTTTAGATTTGTTTTTTGTACTACCAACTGAATCTAATTTATATCAGTCTGAATTTTAGATAATTGGTTACATTTGTAATGTGTTATTCCATGTGTTATAACTACAGAAGATGTGAAAATGAGGCACACACATTGCACAGCTATGAGCTCATCACACATAGACTTAATGTATCTGCTTGTTTAGGTGGCAGTGAGAGCTCGATACATGAGTGTATTCAGTTTGATTTTATGCTTGTATAGAATCAATTTTACTTGCCATTTTTAATCCGCTTTGACAGGACCTGTTAAGGACCTGTGAAAATATCATGCGTCAATAGATCGTAGATGTCATGCATCATGGCAACCTTTTTCCTGTTGGATGTTTGAATAAGGAATAAGGCAAGAAAAAAGGGGATTGAAATTAATTTAACAAATGGACAGTAAAATGACCTAACTGAAAGTCCTAAAGGTTTGACACAATAAATACATCTGTAAAATGCAATATAATCCAGTACAGTAGACACGCAATGAATACTTTTCCGTGTTTGTTAGGTTTATTTGAGTTACAGAGGAGACTGTGCCAGAGAGGTATTGATACAAGTGTGTTTTTTTAAGCCATTGATGCTGTGTTGTATTATATTATACTGTTATGCAAAATTTACCTAACATGTATTAACTATATTTATATATTAATATATTTTGAACAGGACTTGTTTCAACTGTGTCCACCCCAGGTACATGTGATAGATTTTGCCCACCACTAAAAAAATGTGGAAATTCAAATATTACTCATTAGACTACTTGAATGAATTTACATCTTTTTGCATCCTCCAATTTGTGATTTGGTTGATTTCTTCAAATCCAACATGACGACATCAAGTGTGTGACCTGAGACAGCAGTTAGGGTTACTTGACAAGCTGCAGCCATCGATCATCAGACAGAATGAGGGCTTGATAAGCGGGACATGGAAGGGAGAACAGAAGGAGGGGGAAAGGGAGGTGAAGGACTTTTATTTATTTATTTTTTTTTTTTAAGAAAAAGCTAGACTTGGGCGATTTAACAGGTGGGCGAGGGTTTCATCCTCCCTGGGTTGACAAGAGAAGTCATTTCTGAAGCTACTGGTTTCACCCTGGGGAGCATGGTTTCCAGGTGAGCCAGGAGTAATGCACAACAGATGCTTTGACTGGAAGGAGAAGGGATTTAAAACGTTTAGACACAACACCCTCAGATAAGGGGAATGTTGCATTTTGGGAGTGCCTTTTTCGGGTCGATTAAAGAAAAATGATTTTCAGTTCATTTAGATAAATTAACATTTTGACTGACTATTAATGGAGAATTGAGAGGGGAAATGTTTTTGTGGAAAGCCATTTCTTCTCCATTTAACACTCACTGCATGCCAGAGAAAACACACGTCTTGATATCCGTTTGATTAAATACATGCTCCTAATACTGCCAATTTCCTGTTGGATTCAATAGCAAATAACCTACATTTGTCTTATCAACATGTTTTTTTTTAATAATTACCACAATAGGCTAATATCTGAATTAAATAGCTCTTAAGGTCGTTAGTTTCTGAAATCTAAATCCCTTTGGCAGAGGGCTTGGCGGGGACCGATATTCAAGAAAAATAGACTTTAATTAAGAGGAAAACTTTAATTACAGAACAGATTTATTCCAATTAACAGGATACATGGCATGTTGGGCTTTTTTTTTCTCTCCACCGCCCACGTAGACACTCATACAGTTATCACCATGAAATTCCGGAGAAATACACCGATTAATAGATTGCATATTGTATGCAAAAACACATACAACATTTAGTACATGTTTAAATATGTATTTCTCCCTTGCATTAGCAACATGAGAGGGTGTTTTAAGCAGCAAATGCGAATACTTTGCCACTTCCTTGACAAAGGATGCCGCATGACACACGGTGCTCCAAAGTACAACAGTGCTCGATTGAATACTTTTAAACAAAGAGGCTTAAAAACGCATACCTCTTGAAGATGCGTACGTCTTTGCTGGCATTTAAAAGCCACAAGGAATAAGGTGAACACCTGTGAGCCGCAGTCACCAGCAGGGTTATTACCTTTGAGGTTTTTCTAAATACCAATATGAAAACAGGGGCTTGTTCAGGCAATTGATCATAGCATTTGTCTTCATTCTGTCTCCACCGAACTTCCGATCTGTTTCAATACAAAGGTCCTCGTCAGTCAGTAGGCTCCAACAATAACTGCCTCCGTTTCTTTAGACGGTCTCCTGTCCGTCACTAAAAAGTTTATCATTCCTTCTGACTTTATGAGAAGGTTGCAACCCAGGAAAAATATGCCAAAAACCACCGTGAGGGACAAAACGCACATGACGGCTATCTGGACCACCCGCATGACGAAGAGACTCCTCTCATCCGGAGCGGCGGCCACAAAGCCGTTATCAGTCACCACGGAGGAAAAGTTGCAGCAAAATAACTCCTCGGTCGTGTTGAGCAGTCCTCCCTCCGTTCGGTTGAACCCGGTGGTATTCATTTCCACTTTAAAAAGAATCTAACTTTCAGTGCGAAAGATCTGAGAAGCAGAGAGGGAAACACGCGCCTGGAACAAACAATCCCTGAGAAAGGTGTGTTCAAGTGAAAAGTAAAGATGATGATGATGAGGAGGAGGAGGAGGAGGAGGAGGCGCTGAATTGAATAAGTTCCGTCAGATCAGACAGGTAGTGGCGCACTTCTGGAGTTTAACAAGCTGCTTTGGCATCGCATTACTGGAGATTTCATGTGGTCTGTAGCCAGATTCACAGCGGAATGAATCCACCAACCCGCGGTTAAAGCCAGTACCTGCATATCTGCTTTAAAGCGCTCAAGTGGCAGGACGACACAGCAAGAGCGCCACCATACGACCAGACTGCACGCGTGTCATGAGTGTCCACCAAAGCATTTAGTAGCCTAGGTCTATGTAGTGGTAAAGGGGTCTTCAATCTTTTTTTAAGCCAAGGACCCCTGACTTGAGAGGGAGACGGATCAGGCCCCCCTACTGCATAACCTAATGCAAAAACAACAACAACATGTGGGTGGCCTAAAGACTTCACATTTACCTTTTTACTGTTAAATGTGGCAAAGTAACGTTAGATCTTTAGGAATAACTGTATCTGTGGATGACTAAGCCAATGTGTTTCTTCACAAATAGACAGATTTATATTTACTTATAATAATAAATTGGGTTAGATTTGAGACATTCTAGTTAAAGATAAACCCAATTAACAATAATTTGGTGGCCACCCTGCAGTAACTCTGAGGACCCACTAGGGGTCCCGGACTCCCCGTTGAAGATCTCTGTAATAGTAGGCTACATTATGATTTGTTTGTGTTCTGTATATTTGTCTGTGTGCAACCTGCTATGTGTTGGTTTGTGTGTATTCATGCAAACATGAATATAGCCTGATGTGTATGGAGTTCCCAGTGTTTTAGGCAGGCAATAACAATATACAGCCAGCAATAAATCCCATCATTATTTATATGGTTTTTAGCTTTTATATTTTAAGTGTCCCAGAAAGCCATGCCAGTGTGACAGTAAGTCAGCGTGCATTCCAGGACCTGGAAACTGAAGAAACTAAATAAAATTCAGCCATTGTTAATTGTAATATTTACATTTTTGGTTTAACTACTCTGTCAAAGTGTCCTGAAGAAGAAAGCAACAACTGCTGTCTTCCATACTGAACAAGTAAAACAAAAGCTATTCGACATCAATCAGAGGCTGAAGTCATTCTTTGATGTTGGTGGTAAACAAATTATAATCAGACATAATTTCACCCAAAATTATGACTTATACTGTACATAAAAACAAGTGGAAGTGTTCACCACCCAAATGTTGTTTTTATGTTTTTTAAATTTCTAACTAAAGTTCCAGCCAACTGCATAAAGTCTTACCCCTTTTTTGGAACTAAGAGTAACCAGGACATGCGCCAACATCTAGTAGAGGCTTTGTAAACAGCAGACTTTGTTAGTTTGCTTTGGACACAATGTATGTTCATACATATCTGCACAGTGTATTAGTCAGCTATTGCATTACAATTGATTTTAATGAACTAACAATGAGCGCTTCAAATAAAAAGGTGGTTTACAGTCTGTGACAGTTCTTCGTTGACAGTGCATCCGCGTTATCATGAACTGCTGAATGCTAACTAAATAGGCTTAGATTTTTGTGTACTACATTGCCCAGAGGCCAATGCAACACTGAATGTCTTTCATAAATAGCAGCAGATGGCAGCATTGTTCAGTATAACTCTCTGAAGGTCTGCCTTAAACAGCTGTGATGTAGACAACAGCATGAATATGATAATTTAATTTCATGTACACCAACTTGTGTGGTGTCGATTTCTGCCTGACTGTAAATTACTTTACAGTATACTACAACCTTCTGACTCCCTGTTTTTCTTATATGAACTAATGAGAACCAAACATCAACAGTTTGAAGACTGCATGGTTTTTTATATGCCTCATGATGGTAAAACATTTATTGTTGACAAAAAAACTCCATGATTTTTTTTTTTACAGCAAGTGAGAGGCCCAAAGCCATTTACTCTTATCTTGAGATGACCAAAGGGTCAGAATATGATGTTATTGTAGCTGACCTTAGCTAAATGACGAGCTAAATTGAAAATATTAAGATGCTCTTAATTTACTGGATTTATCTCATTATGACAATCAAGAATACAAAAACGTAATCTTAAAGCAAACAATTCTGAAAGCTAGAAACCGAAATGTGTACAATTCAATTAAAAGAGTTTTGAGACATGGATACTTTCCTGGCAAGAAGTCCCGAACCAAAACAAAAACAACAACCTAATATAATGCTAATCGTTTCCCTTCCCTTTCTCCTGTATGTTTTTTTTTTTTTTTTCAAGCCACTTACAGGGACATTTAAACATAAAAAATAAAAATTTAAATTTAAATGAAAAATAAATTGGTATGCATGTATTACGCTAAACTCGCAGTAGTAGGCTATCCTGCCTATGGTGGTCGGTGCGGGTGCACGCGCCTACGTTTACCAGACGCCCGTGACGGTTTTTATGACTTCGACAGGATTTCATGAGCGACGACGCTTTCAACCAATCAGAGAGGAGAAACGAGACATTTTGAAGGTCGGTCTGAGTCGAGGTTAGATTGTGCTGAATATCATCTCTCCTGTCCTCTTACCGTCATAGTGTTCAGTCGGAGAACAGGTGCGGGACTGAAGACGTTACGTTGTATTGACAGCATCAGCGTTAAAACGAATTGGAAAAATTAATGGAGACTGGTCGTGTTCGCCGGTTTACTGCGGCTCAACTAGGGACACATCATATTAAGGAGTCCAAACAGGTTCCACTGGAGGCTTTACTGGACGGACAGTATCACACTGCATTTTGGACTACTCCGTATTGAGATGGAATGGAACTTAGGTGTCGTTTTTACACGTTGCGTGTTTTGCAGGAGCTAATTACCCAGTTTAATTTGGCCATTAAATGTACTGTGTATTGAGTCATGTGTCTGCGTTCAACACGTTGCCTGAGAGCGAGGCTGGAATCCACAAATTAGGTAAGCAGAGAGAATCCGGATTTTTCTGACGCGTTCATACACCTTCCACAACATGTCAGTAGATGTAATGATGATGATGCTTTTTGATATTAAAAGTAAATCAAGGTTACCATGTTGAGTAGATGTACAAGTGAGGAAGAGTTCATTGGTTCATTCACTTAAATGCTGTAAAGTGTTTTTCTTTCATTTCACTCCTGTCACAACCCATTAAATAATCAATATAGCATTATGTACATCAATGAAATATTGTGTGTGTGTGTGGCTACATGTACGTCACACCTTTTAAAACCACCACAGTGTAAATGTAATCTTTTCGTGTTTGGGTTATAAATAAGCTGCAGTCACTCGCCTAATGGGTTTATTGGGATCAGCCCTATAATTACCTCCTGTTCCTTTTAGGGCTCGGTATAGATTGGCATTTTTCAGTACTTGTGCCAATGCTAATATGTGTTTTAGTACCAGTAGCAAAACAATACATTTTTTAGTGTTTCTTTTTCTAAAAATCCCAGTATTTACTTTGTTGTTTAATAGATGTTGACTAATTGCTCAATGCCAACTTTCCAGTCTTGACGGTTTATAACACTAGATGCCATAAATACTTTGTTTTGAAGTTAAAAAGTATTGATGTCCGACACACAGCTACACTTCCTGCTTGTGAGAATAGATACATAGTTGACAAGAAAATTGCTGATTTGAATCCCTTACCTGATAGGTCTGAGCATATGAGTGCTCTCTGTTATCTTCGATCCACACATAGGTAATTTCTTATCTAAATAACGATATGTATCATCATATAGCATGTTTTTGGGTAATTCAATAAATAAATAGTTTATGATTAAACCACATGGTATAGCCTATTTTTGTATACTCCTGTGTGAATACTTGACAAATGAAAAATACTGAGTATTTTCTCATTTCATTAAGATCTTTAGTGCAAAATTAACACAAGGTGCAAGGATCAGAATGTAAAGCGTCGTCCAAATGAAGTAAATACTGCTGCAACACAGTTGGGCCTCTGGTTTTTCAAAATTGTGATATAAACTAAATAGACAAATATTTGTGATAGACAATTTCATATAGTTTTTGATGATACATATCATAATATTGCCCGGCCCTTGTCTCTCTGAAGTACCCAGAACAGCAATTAGTTAACAGTTTGGCAATTGCATACAGTGCAAGCACTCCTATTGAATTAATGAGGAATAGGTCTACATAATTTAGCACATAGCACTGCACCAATTATTTCACAACAGAGGGTGTTGCTAACAGCACAATTAACTGTCACTTCATGAAGCAAATAAACATGCCTGGTGGTTTACACTTGTCTTAAATACTGGAAAAAGTGTCTTGTAAAGACCTGGAGGGACCTGATTTAGCACCCTGTACAGCACAGAAGAAATATTCCTTGGTGCAGATGGTTAGACTAATTGACTAAGACTACCTTCGGACGAGACGCCAGGAAGCTGCCGGCAGCACGGTTAATGGTACCAAACCCAAACATGTCTGCCACTGATGCACCAAAGCAGATGGTTATAAATGCAAACAGACCTCAGACAGAAACATCATTGATCTGTCTACGATGTGAGCGGCGGTGATGTGCTACACACAGATTTGGATTCCAGCAGAGTTTTTCTGAGACTATTACTCTTCATTGGACTCATTATCTGGTAGTGTAGATCACATCCATGCAAGATCTGTCTGTCTGAAATCATCTGCCACGCTGTAATCTGAGTCTGAATCTCTTGATGCAGCTGGATGGAGGCTGCCTTCTTTTTGAATAAGAAAGGAGTTAGCCCAGGAAGCGGTGTCAGACCCTGTGATGGACATTTAGACAGGGTGCAAAGAGGTGTTTGTGGGTGTGTGGGTGTGAGTGTGGGGTTGTGGAGTGCAAAAAACATTACCAAGCAAAAGATGAGGGACTCAAATTCCCCACAGGAGATGCTTCAGCCGGTTTTCACTAGATGCCCAAGAGTGAGGTGAGTTGTTAAACATAAATGCATTTACAATCAGATACAGAATGTATATGCACATTATGTTTTATTATTTTTTATAAAAATGTTACATTTTGCATGTGCAGGCGCTCAGTTGGCTTTAACACATGTCCTGTATCATACAGTTTTTGGTAATCTCTCTTTAGAATAAACTTAAATGTACTATACTACGCGGTGTATATTATGAATGCCTAAAAGGCTGGGTATATGTGTGTTTGATCCTCTATGGCTGAAAGTTTTTTTTTCCTTTTTATTCCATTTCCATTCTGATTAAATTTTCATAAGCCTCTCAGTTTACAAAAACCTCTAATTTCAGTCAAGTAGAAATCCTGTTTGATGGAAAATTGTTTTTCTTCAGAAATATTGTGAGGCATACATTCCATGGCAAGAGATATTTAACCTCCACAAGTTGCCTCTGGTGTGAAAGCTTCGCAGATGGTCCGAGCAGCACTACTGTTGAAGTGGGAGAAGTCTGTAAAGAGGAAATAAGCATACACTCATTCTTTTGAATGGAAAAAAACGTTAAAGGTTTGGGATTGGTCCAATACGGGAAGTTGAGTGTGACCTCTAATAGACCATCCGTCTCGTAAATGCACGCCATGCACACGTGGGCAACGATAACCTCACCAGATCAAGGTGGCCGCAGGTTTAAGACTCGGGCAGCCCAGTTGCTTTTCACCGACTGCAAGACCCAGGTGGACCCAGGGCAGGATGGGATACACCTAGCTCTCAGCTGATCTGACAGCTGTTTGGTTCAGAATCGACTCAACATGACATTTTTTAAAAACCTTTTTTTATTTTTAAAATGGAGGTTTTTTTGCTATTTGTCTGATTAAAACAAATCGTAAGAAAATGTTGGGGGAAAATTTACATTAAGAAATCAGAGAGATTAAATCGTTCAGTTTAAGATATTACATCGTTTATTAAAATCAGAAAACATCGATGTAGGCTTTTTACAGTCCCTTGCTTAATAAAACCACTGGGGCCCGGGGTCAGCGAATGGGGGGTTGATAAAAATTTTTAAATCAAAAGGGGGACCAAACGGATGGGGGTTTTTTTGTGACTTCCGTTCCTTTTTAAGGCTTTTGGGAAAAAGCTGTAAACGTCCAACTCATGAGTTTTGCACCCCCCCCGGCTGGCCCCCGCCTTTTCCGCCCCCTTATAGCGAGGCGCATTTCATTTTGAAAAAGCTAGTGAAACCCGAACCCCCCGAAGGGCAGGTTTTTTTGTTTTTTTTAAAAAATCACCATTTAAAATTTCTTTTGGGGGTTTAAAGGTTTACATAATCAGGGCTCGCCCCAACTCTATCCATGATCCACCTCTTTGACCATTTTTGGATTAGCCGGAAGGTAGCTTATGTCAGGCTCTTCATTTTATCTATAAATGACGTCAAGGAGACTACGTCCATATTTTATACAGTCTATGGGTAGACCTTACTTCTGGCTGTCTCTGTCTTCTGCATGCCGTTTAAAGTTAAATAACCCAGTGTATATATACATAAATATGTATATATATTATGAGATTATCAGGCATATGTCGGTATATCTGATTGATTTCAGACCACTTCTTCTCTCTTTCCCAAAATGTAAAAGCTGTTTACCTCCCTAAAGTGGAACTCACTGGGATCATTTTTATGTAAGGTAACATGATGCCAGGTATAGCTGTAGCACAAACAAACTGAGTTGGCTACCAGACATGACTTAATGATGGATGGATGGATGGATGGATAGATAGATGTTTATTGATCCCAAGAAAAATGGGAAATTCCTGTGTTACAGCAGCAAAATCAGTCACAAAGCACAAAATATAAATGATAGTGGAAACACTGAATTTTATGATGACACTGTCAAAGCAACTTTTTTCATTGTGGAACAGTTACATCTGGCCTATTTACCGGATTCGGTAAATATTTGTTTAACCCCTAACGAAGCAACCTAGGCACCTCATTATCCCTAAACTTATCTAGTATGGTATCTGGCTCTGAAAAATCCAGTATAGATTAGGTCATACTGTATGTGTTTTTCTTTTCACTTTTCCTCTTACTGTCTCTTTTTGTCTTCTTACTCAACTGCACATCTGTTTCAAATCTAACTCATAACCTCTGTTTTGTTCTGCAAAACACACTATCACAGTGTCTGTTTTGGCGTGTTTGTTCTTTTTTTTGCACCTTGTTGTGTCTGTCTATATTCTAATAATTCTACTGACTATTTCTCTGACAATATAAAAACATAAGTCACATAAAAAAATAAATGCTTTGTAATCTCTTATGTATAGCTATGAAAACATAAAGGTAAAGCCTTCATAAGAGACAAATGGATCCAGTTAATGTGGTTTCTCACTGATTTTGCTGACACATTGGTTGTTTTAGATCATCATTGACTTTCATCCCCAATTATAGCAGGTTGGCTGCAATAATGATCATGATTCCTGTCATTAGATTTAGATTTCCACCTACTCATTTTGGGCTTTCTCTGTCCTGTAGGATGATGCCTCCTGGTCAAAACTACATGGTGTCCTCCTTGTTTCCTCGTCCCGTCTTCAGAGTTCAACCGTCTAGCCAGCAGACTGAGCGCTCCTGAGCACTGTCGTGACCCTCCCCTTGTTTGGCTTTTCCTGGCTGACGTCCCAGGGAGGTGATGCGACGGTTTGTCTACTGTAAGGTGGTGCTGACCACCTCTTTAGTGTGGGTGCTGGTGGATGTGTTCTTGCTGCTCTACTTCAGCGAGTGCAATAAATGTGATGAAAGGAAAGACCGCTCGCTGCTCCCTGCTCTGCGAGGTGAGTCCACACCATTGCTGCCACACCTTTCATTCACAGGAGAGACGTGATAGGACACAAAGCTTTCAGGGGTCAATTAAGTATGAACCAAAGGAAAAAATCCTGTACTCTGCTTTTGCTAAAGCATCACTTTTTTATTTGTATGTAAAAAATTCTAAATAAAAAGGGACGCTTTAGCAAGAGCAGAGTACGTTTTTTTTTCTTTTCTTTTGGTTTGTAGTTCATTGTCCAACAAACCTGCACAGTAGAATGTGTTGTTGGATGTTTTCTACTCTCTTGTCTTTCAGTTTTGATCCAAGTTTTTCAGTTTTCATGATTTTCTATTGAAATATTTGGTTTAATTTTTATAAAAAAAAGAGCAGTAAGGTGACAAAGGAACTTCCAATGAGTGAATTGTAAGACCTCTCAGAGAATGTTAAAATTTTTAGGTTTTTGATCAGATGTTTTGGAGAATTATTGAGAGTAGAAAATCAAGTTTAGTTTAATTTGTGATGTCCAAAACTGCTTTGAGGAAAATAAATAATAATCCTATCTTTAGAGTCAGACATTTTAATTCCTAAAATTACGTCCATGTGTGTGGTATTGCATGTTTCAAGTAATGACATGACACACTGCTTTACATTTTTATATATTGTACAGTAAACTACATCTAGCACATCATCTACAACTATACAGTTTTTTCTAAATTCATCACTGAATTATTTATTTTTTATCAAGGTAACATTTACATTGTGTGGTAGTGCAGCTTGATTTGAACATAGTTTTCTGCATTTCAGTTTTGTAGTAGTAGGGGAAGGTAGATTTCTCTCCTGGTGCTCAGACAATCTCAACTACATTAATGTTCATGTAGAATAACATGAAATGAAGCTTTGATTTAGTTTTTTTCTTTCATATACTTGGATGGAGAATAAAATTGGTTTCAAGACTATAATCAAAAAACAACCTATTTTTAGGATTACATGTCTTAAGAAAAGGACTTTGCAGAAATTGTTGGAAAATTTAACAACTTTCCTTTTTTGTTTAGGGTCTCTGCATTTTTGATCTTGTAGAATCTAACTTTTTGGCATTGAGTCAAAACAGCTTGTGGATATAAACTGTAGACTTAAAACGTTCCATCATTTCTCTAGATTGTTTAACTCGATGATGTTTGCTGTATTTTCAATCATCAACAATAATGGAACATGCAAAAGCACCAGTATGATTATTACAGTAGTTTTGTGAAGTACTGAATCTCTTCCAGCCCAATTGGATTGTCAAATAGGACTGTTAAAGATCTAGTTAATTTACCTGTAGCAAGCACTTTATGCTTGAAATGATCTCTGTTCATGCGTTTGTTACAGAGGTCCTCCTAAACCACAGTAGTTAATTTCTTCACTTGCCCTGCAGTAAGCAGGTTTTCAAGAGGCTTGCTAAGCTGCTTTTAAGAAAGAGCCAAAGCTGCCAGCTTCTGAGACTGATTACCATACCAAAGTCTAATGTTAAGTAGGAGTTGCTTTGAAATAGCTTAAATATGATGATTTGCTAAATATATGTTTAGAATTTGTCCGTGAAACTGCAGGTGTTTTAGTTGAATCTTATTCATTCAGCATAAAACTGAACAGCCTCCACTTAATCTGGCACTTATTCACATTTTACACTTTTTGATTGTAATCAATTTACCCCATATGATTTGTATAAAACCTTCTGAAAGGTCACACTAATTACCATTCAGTCAATTATTATGTAGCCAAAATTAATGGACTCCTTAAAGCTACAGGACTCCTGATGAATGGATGTTGATTTAGTTTTTAGTTTTTTTTTTTTTTTTAATGGTCTCCACAAAAAATATCTTGGGCCATAGCTGCTAAATGTTTGACTTTGTTCACCAGTAACTTAACTACGGTGACAGGGGCAAACGCCCTGCAACTTAACAAAAAAACATGCAAATAAACAAGACATAAGCAAATTAAGAAAACAACTTCATTAATTTGACAACAAACGTGCAGCAATTAGCAAACGCGCTGTCAATACGCAACCAAATACACAAACACGCTGCAAATATAGAAACGATGCAAAACGTAAACCACACAAACCCCCAAAAAAGAAGCAATACAAAAAGAAAATCAGATTGCAACAAATAAACACTCCATCCAGATTACACAACTGAAGTTCTCCAGGCCTCTAGAGGGAGCGCTAAGTGGAACAGCTGGATCTTCGACCCCACAGGGAGCGAGCATTCTGCCTTTTTTATTAGAGTTGGGTATGGCTGCAGCCTGGAGCCTGGAGCGCTCCCGTCTCATGCCTGCTGTCCATAGCCTGTATATTAAATTAACATTATTATTATTAATATATAGTATATTAATAATATATAGTCTAATAATATAGTAACATTGCATTAATGTTGCTACAGCACAGAGCTGAGGTGAGAACACATCAAAGGGTTTGTTGAATGTTACTTTTAGCTGAGGACAAAAATATAATTCTTATTGTGAATTATTATTATTTATAGACAGATATTACACTAAGAAGTTGTACAAGACTTCTGATCTTAATTACCACGAATCTTTGTTTTTTGCGAAAGCATCGCTCAACTTGGTCCTGTCGAAAAAACGCACGTTGCAGTTAGGGTGAAGGTGCGCATCAAAACAACATAGTCATACTCTGCAGGGTGGTTTTTGTTTCCAGCCTGCTGTGGTTTTGTGTTCAACAGGAGCTTTTCTGATATATAATGTAATGCCAGCTGGGTCAGACTCACAGGAAGAAAGCGTAGCAGTAGAGGGACGAGGTGAGGTAAAGTATGCAGGAAAGAGAATGGATCAAGTTTGTGATAGAACCTCCAACTGGGCACCACTACACAGACCTTTTCCTGCAAATATAACGAGAATGGAAAGAGCTAGAGGACAATCTTCATGCAGATTAGTGTCTTAATCCACGTCAACAAGAAGAATCTGGGATCAAGAGTTCAGCTCAGCTCTTACAAGACATGTCAATAATGGAAAATAGGATAGAATAGGCTAACAGCTAACGTGGCAAATGTTTGGCGAGTCTACAGTTGCATATATTGCTAATTTGTCAGAATTTTGGAGTTTATAATCACATAACGGACAGGTTGATAGAGATGTGAATGTTTAGTTGAGCACTGAAATGTGAGTGATTGTGTCTCAGAAGACTCATTACCTGTGAGCGCCAGGGCAACCTTTTCACTGTAATTGATTGGGATAAAGCTACAGGCAGCGACAATGCATTAGACTGATTGACCCGAGGACAGACCGAGCCACTGTTTTCTTCCCACACAATCGCTATCATCTTTTATAATGAATGCTCTGTGTCAGGGGGAGGGTGTGCCAGGCTTCAAAAATGTTTCCTATGCTACCTTCTGTGTTGCTAAGCAAAACAAGTTAATTTGAGTTTCTAGAAGTTTTTATATTCAATAGTATCATATCATATATGAAGAATTTTGAAACAAGGAGGGTGAGAAATTATGTTTATGGGAGCTAAGTTGTAAACTAGTCATATTACTTCAAACATGATGTAATAAGTTTTTACAAGAAAAATAACTGGCTCCCTAATGCAGCATAAATATGCTAACATTTGGTATAAATAATGAAAAATAGTAATAAATGAAGTTAACAGCTTAAAAACAAAATCTTCGTTCGGTCCTTGATGTATCAGCTTAATTAAATGTTTTATCAGTGGCATGAAATTCACCCTGAAAGCTCAAATAATACATGCTTTAGTTAAAACAAGCCTAAGAGTAGCTATACTATGCTGTCCTTAGGCACAGCAGTGTTTTGAGTTAAAAGCTAATGTCAACCTGCTAAAATGCAAATGTTTAGCCAATTACATGTTTGCTATGTTTACTGTTGTAGTTTAATTTTAGTGTGTTTATATATGGATGCCCTAAGAGGCAAATGAGACTTTCCCTGGTGATCATCTTCTAAGTCTGATCAAAGTTTTCTTTAATTAGTTTTTCTCCTAAGTTTATGAGATAAGAACAGGTGAACATTTTTGTTGTTATGATCAGTTTTGTTTTTCGTTGTAATACTCAGTTTGGCCACAGGCGGAAGTGCCCCACAACCCCTTGTTCTAAATAGGACTAAAGGCATTCATCAGCCGTTCACTTTAGCAAAATTCATGCTACCTTAAAGGAGAATCAAATTATTCTGACAAAGTCACAGTTACTTTTGACTGTTTAGTGTATCACATAATGCTATTTGGAACATTGAATTTGTTATGAAGCTACCAGAAATGTAGTGGTAAAGTAGGAATGACAGTTTTCCTTGTTATTTCAAGGCCCGAGGACTGTCTTCTAGAAAATTCTGAAACTATTCCGCCCTCTGCAGTTTTCACATCTGACAGTACTGCTCCACACATTATTCAGAAACCCACTCTCACAGTCAGGTTACAATACTGTATGATATAATTTGACACTTTTAAAATTTGACTGGTGTTAATGGTTTGAGTATAATTTGTCCTGAAAATTCATACCCCGTCTTTATCTGTAGCTGTAGACTGATGTATTGGAGAGGCTGAGCCTGTGTTTGATGGACACTTTGTTCAATCATCCAGCTCAACTCTCGAGCTGTGTCCATCAGATTTAAGCCAGAGTCCAAATGAAGAATGTCAGCAGCGCCATAAACAAAAGATGATCAGTTGAGGTTAACAGTCCAGCAGGTATCAACCGGTCTCCCTGATGGGTTGTAGGGAATCCTCTTAACCTGGGACCATGCAGCAAATGTGAACTGTGTGTCTTCCTTTTCATGGAAATCGCTGCCTCTGCTCTTAGAGATTATTAAAGAGAGCACAGTCATAAATCTGTGGGAGGTTATTTACCTTTGGTGAAAGGAGCTGGCTTTGCCCAGCAGCAGCAACGCTGATGTTTTGCAGGCATTTGAATGCAGCAGCATAGAGCTAAGAAAACTGAAAGTAATTCTAGAAAAGATTTTGCTTTCATATTACTTTTTCATTGATTCATTAATACGTTCTCCCAAATCTTAGAAAAAGACCTCCTAATCAATAAAAATTAAAATGAAATAGCTGCCAGACTATGCAGAGCTTCATACCCACTCAGCCCAAGCCATAGCCACCAGGAGAAGGCTTAAGCGGAAGTCTGTATTAAATGTCTGTTTCCACATTCACTTATGTGTGAGGAAAATCTAACGGTGCAAGCGAGAATGCGATTACATTGTCTGTATGTAGAGTTATTGATGGAATATGACACACTGTTCATATGTGGTCATCCTGCATGCCGCCAGTACATGAATTTGTCTTGAAACACCTGTTTTGTACATGCTCATTGATCTGGAAAATTACATCTATGCTTTGTTTTTTTTCCCACCAGCATAGAAAATTTCACTTCACCCTTTAGTGTACAGAGATAGAACTAGCATGCTTTGCTGCACTCTCCTCAGCCCGAAGAGTAAAAAATAATAAACCCTGCCCAATATTTTCACTACAAAACTGATCTCTCAGAATTTATCTGTAGTTCATTCCCTTTGTCATGGACCAATTAAAAAAGATTAGAGACCCACTTTTTTCTCTCACAACATCAGATTATATATTTGCCAAAGAAGTACATTTTTAACATGTATTATAAAAACCTTTGTCTATATTATTTGTATAGCACTTTTCAAATCAAAGTTACAAAGTGTTGTACAGTAACAACAATAAATGAAAACAAGATCTATAATTGTAATATTGAGGAAATAAAATACTTAAGATTTAACTAAGATTCAACAATAAATAAAACGACAATATTAGCAATATATAAAAAAGTTAAGAAAAGGCCAAACGATAAAAGTGAGTCTTTAAAGGAGATTTAAAGAAGCCACTGAGTTTGCCTGCCTATTTGGATCATTATCCTTCATTAAAGCTTTATTTGCAGTCAACATAACACTACATTTATCACATATATATTTCACTTTTGCAATCTTGCTTCTTTAAGTTCTTGACAAACCACCAAAACATTTTCTCTCTCCACTTGTTAGAACAGTGCACACAGCCAACAGACTGGGATCAGGGAGGAGCATTCTCTAGTTCTTCTTATATGATTTCCCTATCAAGAAATTACTGTACAAACAAAGTGATTTATTTTACAATGCAATTTGTTACGTTTGTTTGTTTTTGTGTCTGCTATGTTTCAGCTGTGATATCTCGGAGCCATGAGGGTCCAGGGGAGATGGGCAAAGCAGTGAATGTCCCCAAGGATGACCAGGAGAAAATGAAGGAGCTCTTTAAGATTAACCAGTTCAATCTAATGGCCAGCGATATAATCGCACTTAACAGGAGTCTACCGGATGTGAGGTTGGATGGGTACGTAAGCTTGGGTGTCTTTCAGATGCATGCCGTGAATCACACAACTGACCCTTTTAACACCGACACACCCACACAAACATCTGCTTTCAAGCAGACCAGCATTATACAGTCCTCACCCTGCTCTTCCACTGCCGGCAAACCTTTGAGACCCATCACACATTGCAAGGTGCTGCAGTTTCTTTATTAAGAAGATGACATTCCAGCTGATTTTTTTATTTCTTGGGATTTAATTTCTGTGTACAGAGCAGACTTGGATGGCGGGTTCACTACAAACTGTTCCAGGATTCAGACAAATGTGTTGGATGGCTTATCAAGGAAGCAGGTATAAATTCTCTTGTCAAAAGAGTCTCAACAGCATTGCAGATAGAATACTCTAAACTATCAAAGCATTATATTCTGAGGGTTAAAGAAATTTTGGCCATTGTTTCACTGCCAAATCCATTAGATCCCTAAAGTGTATACATTTCCCCTGACATTTGAATGGGAGTAGGGTTTTGTTAACTGTCACTCAAAAATAACTTGAGCACTTAACCCTCATGTTGTCCTCGGGTCAAATTGACTTGTCTTCCTATAGCAATGTTCTTTTTAACTACCCAATTACCCAAAATAACATGATTGATTCCACACAACGCTCTTTAGCAAGTACAGATCTCTACTTTCATTAAATTTGGGGTGTCTTATTCAATTTTATGGCCTTTGGAGAAAATAGTGCTTTTGAAATAGTATTGATTAAAAGTTGACATATTCCAGTCGGTGACTATCCATCAACATACATTCCTTTAATTTTAGTCTATATAATTCCTAATTTCTGCTTTTCTAACTCAAACATTAGGTATATATTTCCTAGGTTTATTGACCATCAATTCCAAAAATAACTGTAAAACTAAAGTGTGTTTTTTTTTTTTTTTTTTTAAGTTATTTTTTCTGGGTTTTTTCCCTTTATTAGATAGATAGCCAGACAGAGTGAAAGGGGGAAAGAGAGAGGGGGGTGACATGCAGCAAAGGGGCCACAGGCTGGATTCGAACCCGGGCCCGCTGCGTCGAGGAGCAAGCCTCTGTACATGGGCACCCGCTCAACCCACTGAGCTATCTGGGTGCCCAAACTAAAGTGTTTAAAAAAAGGGACAAAAACATAAGAAAGATTTAAAAACATTGATCATCCAGGGTGCAATTTGTGTGAAACATAAGCACATTCATCCAAGGCTGCTGATATGCACCAGCATTCGCCTCTCGTGGAGACATTATCTATGTGATTCATGTTTAAATATTCGAACCAAGCTCTAGTTCACCACAGCACTTTCATTAAGTGAATGCCAAAGGCTCTGCCAGTCCGATACACCATGAGAAATAGGCCACAGGAATGTCTTTTTTTCACTCCCACAGTTCCACAGTTTTTATGCTATTCTTGCCTATACCAAGAAAACACCAACTAAGACTTTTTGCAGTGTGGAGATGCACATTTAAAAATCTTTTGTCTGCAAAGTGCAGATAAACCCTTTTTTTTACTGAACATTCAGCTGTTTGCAACATTTTTTTTCTGTCCACTATGGCTCTATCCTTTACTCAATATAAATATTAAAGCAGCTTTATTACAGCTTAGCTTGCACAATCTCTTCAGCTGTGTAGTGAAAAATATTCAGAGCCATGCAGAATTGCCGGTCGTTGCCTCTGAACGGCAGTAACATTTTGCCTTCAAGGCAACCTCCTGGCCTAATTGTGTCAGTCAGTGTTGTCACTTTGAATAAATAGGACTGAACTAGCAATGCTGTCTGCTCCGATGGCTTCTTTCACCCTCCGTCACCTCCCACAGCCCCTCCTTCTGCCCCGGCTATCCACTTCCTCCTCCACCTCTGAAACGCAGCTCATTCTTTATTCAAAATCATCCATGACGGCGCCGTCCCAAGTTGTGCCAGATACTCACTCTTGGCTTTGACAGACAGCCCATCAAGCCGAGGACATGCTGACATAGCTGTCAATACTGCTTTCACTTTTTCTACCTTCTTTGGTGATATTTGTCAGTGAATCCCATATGACAATGTTCTGCACTGACGGTTGCATTGGATAACAGTAGGACACACTCAGATTTCCACCTCAGACACTTTTCATACAATATAATGGGCTGCCGGTGAACCACTGTGACTTCAGTTTCAAAACAATACTGTTGTCTTAGACCAACACATTTAGCCCAGGTATGGTTTAGGTATAAGGATACAAATGATTATGTTCAGGTGTTATTGGTCATGGTTAAGTTTAGTTTAGCCACTATGATTTTTTTTTTTTTAATGTGTGTAGAATTAATGAATCGTTTAGTCTATAAAATGTGTGTTCAAAATATCCATGGATGGGTGTGTGTCCTTGACCAACTGCCACTTTGCTCGTTTGAAATCCATAATGTCTCTCTCTCATGGGTGGGCTAATTTCTTTTGGGTGGGCAAAGCAGAGGAAAGGGGAGGAAACCTTGCCACTTATGACCTCATAAGGGGTGCACAACCTTGAGGCGGATGGGCTACAACAGCAGAACCACTCATCTCCACTACAAATAGGAAAAAGAGGCTACAATTTGCAAGAGCTCACCAAAATTGGACAGTTGAAGACTGGAAAAATGTTGCCTGGTCTGATGAGTCTCGATTTCTGTTGAGACATTCAGATGGTAGAGTCAGAATTTGGCGTAAACAGAATGAGAACATGGATCCATCATGCCTTGTTACCACTGTGCAGGCTGGTGGTGGTGGTGTAATGGTGTGGGGGATGTTTTCTTAGCACACTTTAGGCCCCTTAGTGCCAATTGGGCATCGTTTAAATGCCACAGGAAACGGAAAGGGGGTCAAACACAGTATTAGTATGGTGTTCCTAATAATCCTATAGGTGAGTGTATATGCAACCTGTCATGAGAGGTCATAAATTGAGCTGCATATTAACTTTCCTCATATCTGTGGCTCAGTGATACTCAAACGTTGTTTAACTTTGCTCTGTTCAATTTTACTTTGATCGTTTCATTTTGTTTTTACTGTTGCTCCATCAGCTGTAAGACCAAGCTGTATCCAGATGACCTGCCAAACACCAGCATTGTCATTGTGTTTCACAACGAGGCTTGGAGCACCTTGCTGCGGACAGTTCACAGTGTCATCAACCGCTCTCCCAGACACCTGCTAATGGAGGTCGTGCTAGTCGACGATGCCAGCGAGCGAGGTTTGGAGTCTACGCTTAACAGCTTTTGTAGTCAAGTATACAGGATGTACATTTTGAACTAAGGTAGGCTGATGATCAATGTGACCAACATGGGACACAAAACTCTAAACTAAGCTTAGTGGATCACCAAACATGGAATATAAGAAACACGGCGTAGCTTTTTACTAAGATTACTTACATTAAAACCACCAACTACATTGAGATATAATCCTACAAGTCACAGTTGCTTGTGTTATCAATTAATCACCCAATTATATTCTGGATTAATAGATTATACATGGATATTAACCAACCTTTTGTTACAAAATTAGTTGACGATAATTTTGAAAATCAATTTATATTTTGAGTCATATTTCAGTTTATTGACTAATGGCTATTTGACGTATTCTTTAAGTTCTGTTGAATTGCATTACTTTGCAAGAGCACTCTTGCTGGAATGTCTGTTCTTTTGTTTCAGACTTCCTGCAGAAGAAACTGGAGAACTATGTGCGGACTCTGGAGGTGCCAGTGAGGATCTTGAGGATGGAGCAGCGATCAGGTCTAATCAGAGCCAGGTTGAGGGGGGCAGCCGCCACCAAAGGTCAGGTCATCACCTTCCTGGACGCTCACTGCGAGTGTACTGTTGGTTGGCTGGAGCCCCTGCTGGCACGCATCAAAGAAGACAGGTAGGAGCCAAAATAGACCACACGGAATATTTCAAATAGAATAACGACATTTAAGACGCTGATATTACAACAACTGGATTCTACTTTTGAGGAGCATGTTGCTACAGTGCTTATGAGCTTCTCATTGTTAAGCTTCTGCCTGTTCCGTCCTGAAGCATGCTTTAATATTACTGACATCATCACATTTCACTTCAGTTGCATCATCGCATGCTTGAGCCAAAGCTCTATCTGAATATTGTAGAGAAAGCAAAGTATCAGTAAGAATACACTGTTTGAGCCTGACACTGCTGATAAGGGAAGATAATCATTTTGCATCGTCTGCTTCTGCCATAGAGGGAAAAGTTTGCTCCAGTTACCAAAGCTTTGTTCATGACAAGTGACAAGATGTTTATTTGGTGAGATGGTGCACATAGTATAGAGTCAGTTGACTGCTAGTTGACATGATTAATCATACAGGTTGTTTAGGTAAATCAATGAAGGGTCGAAAGGGCTGGTTCATATCAGGTTTGTGATATCAGGACATTTTTTCCAATTCTGAGATACACTGTCACGATATGACACTTGTTTAAAATGCGTTTGATTGTGTTTTCACTGTTGTGCATTTAATCAGGAAAAAAAAAAATCGAAGTGTTTATATTATTTTTAAATCTTTAGCAGTGCTGCATTTATTATAGAATCTATGTCAACATTAAATCTTGTGCTGTATTTGACTTTCAGGACATCAGTGGTGTGCCCTATCATCGATGTCATCAGTGACGAGACGTTTGAATACATGGCAGGCTCAGATATGACCTATGGTGGATTCAACTGGAAGCTGAATTTTCGCTGGTACCCTGTTCCTCAGCGGGAGATGGATCGACGCAAGGGGGACAGAACACTTCCTGTCAGGTACTCAATGAAAATGTCCTCCTTTTGAAGCTAAATTGAGATCATTTTAGAGGAATGTGTTTCTGACGTTCCACTTGTGGGATGATTTTTGATTAAGAATTAAGAGAAAGTAGGTCAAATTATACAAAAAAGAGCAAGAGTGAGTTTCTCTGTGGCGGCAGCAGGCTACAGGGAAGACATGGATAGTTAGATTTCTTCACACATTGTGAAAAGTGCCATTTTTATCCTGCAGATAGAAATAGATCTTTCTTTTATCTCTGTATCTCACTGATGCAGGCAACTGCCTAAATAGCACCCTGATAGAGTGATTGGGCTCTGTTATGGTCCTAGTATGCATGACCTCCTTTATTTAAAAAATAGAAAAACAGAAACTCTGCTGACAGTTGCCTTTTTTTGGATACACAAAGCAAGGCACACTTTGTCATCTGGATGCAAATCACTCCCAGCAACAAACAAAATCCTTAATTAAGTGCCAACTTTAACATAGGGTAATTTAAAAGATAAAAGTAATTACCCCTTTAAGGCTTTGTTTCAGATTGTCAAACAAATTGGTCTTTATTATATTCTTGTTCCTCAGAGCTACACTATGGTACTAATAAATACAACAGGAAGAGATGCAATATTGCAAAAGGATTTTTCGGGCTTTTCTTGCAGGACTCCCACCATGGCAGGAGGATTATTCTCCATAGACAAAACATACTTTGAAGAAATAGGAAGCTACGATCCAGGGATGGATATCTGGGGCGGAGAGAACCTGGAAATGTCTTTTCGAGTGAGTGACAGACGCTATCTCGATGCTATCATGCCACCACAGTTGGTTGATATCAGCGGGTATATGCCATCTCCCTTTATAGTGTTAACGTTTCACTCACTTGCATCTTTTCCTTGAATCATAACCACTTCTACTTAAGATTCAAGGGAGAGATGCAAAGAAAGATGAATTATGGAAATATAAGTTTTGTGAAATATGATGCCCTTACTTCTCCAAAATCCACATTAGGATTAGAATGTCTCAATGTTTTAGAGGGAGAAAAGGAAAAGAGGTTATTAATAGCTCACATCAGATTGCACATTGATTGATTTGCAGCTTCACGCATGACTAAATGGAAATGACAGTGGTAGACAATAAAATGTTTATTGCTACAAGCAGCAGTGACAAGGGGAAATAAAGTCCAGGCTTAAGACCACCTCCTGCTCTCTTGGACTATAAGATGCAGGTTAAAAGGGAAAGGGAAAAGAGAGATTTTAAAAAGAAACCTCTTAATGAATGAAACACAAGAAGGGCATAAAAGTTGTTTAATGCTTTCTTTCTTAGGTCTCAGGTCTACAGTTGACACAGTGACCACTGTCGTAGCTAGATGTTGTAGAAGAAAACACAAAATGTAGATAGTGGGGAATAATCAGGTCTCTTGCTACTGGAAGTCTTCTTTGTTTCAGAATTGAAAGCATTTATGGTTCCTATTGATGACAGATTTGATTCAATTTCTGTGTTACTTCAAGGTGAGGAACAATCACATAAGGGAACTGGCATTTACCAACTGTTGAATCAGTTTGTATTGACTGTATTTGTCTGCTTTCATGCCACGCTATATATATATATATTATTATATTATTATATAATATATTATAATATATATATATTATATATAATTAATATACTATATACTTATATACCAAACTACATGGTTCATGTGTCTGCAGATCTGCAGTGCGAGGCTCATTGGAAATTGTAACATGTTCGCACGTGGGCCACGTTTTCGGAAGGCCACCCCGACGTTCCCGAGGAACGGGCCAGTCTCACAAGAACACAGCGCCTGGCTGAAGTCTGGTGGATGATTTCACAGGATTCTTCTATCTACACCGGTACAGAGCTGCAGGCCACAGCATTTCTGCCAAAGGACTAAAAGTGTCACATGTGGACACTTAGCTAAAATGGCATGGATTCTGCATGTTTTAAAAGTTTTAGGGAATGTGTAGTTCAGTCAGGGATTTGATAGATGTTTATTCATTACACCACGTCAAAGCGATATGACATCCTCATTACTCATGCTTCTGTATTACATTAGCAAATTGTGTGAAAAGGAAGACTCGTCTGCCCTTTATCTTTCATTTCTGCCATGGTTTTTTAATCTCACTCATTAGAATTATATTCTCTTTACATCCCTCGGTCAATTGAATGAATCTGTTTTGTACACCCAAACGGGATTAATTAGTTCCTTATTTCAGACACATTTTTTAAGTGCTCCTCTAACATTAAGTTCAGAACTTTGTCAAAGATGGTCTCCTTTAAACAGACTTCTCTCTGAAAGAGCTCAGGACAGTGCGGATTGTCCATCTGTTGACTTAGTAATGTGATTACTCTTTAGCAGACATCAGTGGTCCGTAAATCTCTGAAGTGTTTTAGATGCCAACCTATAGGGATCATCAAAGACTGCCATCTTTATGGCTCAAATTATGTCCTTCTCCTCCTAACAGTTTGGCAGGATTCTCAGGTCCTGGAGGTGTGCAGATGGAGCCACGGTTGTGATGGATGAGTATTTCTGCGTATTGTGACCCCACAATGACAGTCTGTTCCTCCAGAACGTTAGGGAGAATGATCTGGGCCACACTGCTGTCAGACCTCACTTATTAGAGCAGAGGAAGACAGTATGTTGCTCAGGCTGAGTTTGGTGGTGGCATATAGTGATCCTATTTAAAGTGCATCTCCCTCCTTGTCCCTTTTCTGCACTGGTGATTTTAAGATCAAACAGACTATTCATCTGTAACGTGTGATGCTCTGGCCCTACAAAGAGGGAGAGAAAGAAGGGGATGTAGAGAGCCAGGGGAGGAAGCGATGTCTTCAGCTCTTAGCTTTTATCCACCAATTTTGAGAATTTTTATTTCCCAGATTAAAAGTGTAAAATGGGATTGGTGTTGCAGAAGGTGCTGTTTGCATTGTCTGGCTGGTGTTTGATAGATAAATACACAACACTGTACTAGGTCTTACATGTTGGCTGGTTTTGAATAATTCATACTATTTTACCTTATTGCAATCCCAATCTTTCCTTATAATGTACTACCCTGGATCTATCTACATGCAAGCTATGAGTCCATAAGTGGCACTCTGGGAAGAAACCATCTGCCTAATGTGTTTGTAAGTGTCTGTGCCCAGTCACTATCTAATTTCTTCCTCAGTCTTCTGTTAGATCAAGGCTAATACATCATGCTGTTTCCATTTTGGCTAAAATGAAATACAGCATGACACGCAGTATTCCACAATTGATGCATTTGTTCGTTTCTGAAGTAGATGCCTTATTATAAATAGGATTTGACTTACCGTAGTTTCCTTTTACATTCCCTCTTTGCAAAAATTAAGTGATTTATGTGTTACTTAATAGAAAATCCTTCCATTACCACCCAAAAAGCCCGTATTACCAGGTAGGGTTGCAAATTATTTTTATATTATTTATTTTTTTATATATAAAAGGTCCCTCTGGTGTTTAATATTGGTGGTGCAGGAAAACAGAACTGTGCTTCTAAAAATGTAAACACTGACTGATAATGTTCAGTGATACATATGCCTGAATCCTTGTCTTGGCATTTTGTCTGCAGGTGTTATGCGCGTGGACTACGGAGACGTTTCTTCCCGCAAAGACCTCCGCGAGGCCTTGAAGTGCAAATCGTTCTCTTGGTATCTAGAGAACATCTACCCAGACTCCCAGATCCCGAGAAGATACTACTCACTTGGTGAAGTATGAGCTTTCTCATACTCTAATCCCCCATGATGCAGCATATGCAGACTGCCTCCCTCTGCATTCAGTCAGATACTGTGTGTCCTTGTAGCTTCCAGGTTATATTTTCAGAAAGACTCAATATCAATCCGAGATAAATCAGGAAATCTCAGGATCCAGCAAAAGCTGAACGAACTGAGATAAAACCAAATATCCAAAGCTGTTCATATTAAACGTGTAGGATAAACAAACAAGGGTATGTTCATGCAGTCGGTATTGATCCCACATGTTTACACAGTTCTGCTATGAATGCTGGGTAGCTGAGATAAGGCTCATGTATACAGTCTCATGGCCCAGTTTTTTGTTGTACTAAGCAAGCATGAATGATTAAAGGCAGAATTAAGTGCAAATTTGAGTCTCTGAATTTACAGAGATTTAAATATCTTTAAATTGTTAACCAGCAAATTGTGCAGTTATTAAAAGATGTATTCCCCTTTCTATTAATCTGAAAAAACAGGATATTTTTCAGCAAATGATTATTTTAATAGGCAGAGATGGCGCATACAAAGTAGTTTCTTAAGAAATGAGAAAGGGAATTGTGGGAACTGTGTGATAATTTGAAGCTAAGCCGTAATGATTCATCGTTAATTGTTTTTAAGATAACAGAAGTTTGAGTTTCTTATTAGTTAGTTTCCCCCTCACACAGAAAAGTTTTAAAGAGACCTGAATTTGCTTCTTGATGCCCGTGGCTCCGTGTCGACATCAGTGCAGCATGGTGTAAAGTCATATCTGACATGTAGGGCTCAGTCTGTACAGTAGACGGGGGCCATATAAAAGTAATGACAGTTGAAGAACTGGTGAAAGAGGTTGTAATCCTGCAGCATAGAGCTGAGGAGTGGAAGATTGTATGTATTTGGGCTGCTCTGCTTTACTGCACTACCAGCAGATTCTCTCTCTCTTTTACCACTGCAGCACCTCAGCTCCAATCTTCCTCTACACCAGAACTCTGCCGACTGATTCTCATCCTCCATAACACACAGTCAGCCCTTATTTAACAGCTGGAACCATTAGCTTTTTTATCACTTAATTATGAAGGCCATTCTGTTCCTGCATGATAGACATATTAGGCAACATATAGAGCCTGCTGAGCTTTAGCTCTGTGGAAGCATTAGTTCACTAAAAAGCTGAGTTGACTGTGAAGTCAGTCAGGCTGTGCAGTCAGATCACATATCCAGCTGTAAAAGTGAAGATAATGTGTGGAATATGGATAACTTTGTGACATGATATACTGTACGTTATGTAGAGAAGGATTTTGTTAATTAATCATTTTTACATATAAAATGTCAAAAAAGAAAAAAAAATGCCTGCTGTCCAAAGCCCAAAGATATTCAGTTTATAATGATATATGACAAAGCCTCAAATCCTGATATTTAAGAAATGGGAATTGACAAATAGTTGGCATGTTTGCTAATAAAATGACTAAAGTTATTATTGGCTTATCAAAATAGTTGCAGATTAATATTCTGATGATCAACATGGTGATAAACATGCATTTGTTCATGATTGCAATTTGGAAATGAATCACTAGTCACTAAAATTGTCTGTGATGACTACTGTATATGTCAGTTTTGTTGCCACGTGAAGTTTCCACAACCCCAAAGCTGTGACTTGTGTTTGATCAGTTATTTATTGTATAGCATAAGTTCTTGTTTTAAGCAACAAACTATCCAAACCCCAAAGATATTTTGTTTCATTTCATGTATGACAAAGAAAAGACATACTGGAACCAAAAAATTATATATAATATAAAATCAAAAACAATATAAAATCTGAGATAATATAAAATCTGAGTGTAACACTAAAAGTTCCCTGGATAATAAAACGTCAGCAGTAGCAATAAAAAGAAGAAAGTAATGAACACTAAGAGAACGGGGGGGGTTTAGAGAAGATGATTATTTTTTTTAATGAGACACAGGACCTGACTGGCTTCTGTTTGGTTAAATTGCTAATAAGTATGAAATTAGTCTACTGTATCTAGAGACAGAAAGTTAATTTCAAATTAGAGTTACATTAACTTACGTAATGTTTCGTTTTCTTCCTGCCTGTAGATCAGAAATGTTGAGACCAACCAGTGTGTGGATAACATGGGAAGAAAAGAGAACGAGAAAGTTGGCTTTTTCAACTGTCACGGAATGGGTGGAAACCAGGTGAGGGGAAAAGTAACACTTTTACTGTTCGTAATCTCAATTCTGTTTTTAAAAGTATCTACACACAATGTGCTACAAACACTAACTGGAAACTTTTCAAGGTATTTAGTGTTATAAGTGGAATGTAGAATAAATCTCTTTTAGATTAATTTTAAACAAGCCAAGCCTTTGATTCTTCTTTATCCTCAATACATGAGCTTTGGGATTTCTTTTTCCCTCGAAAGCTTGAGCTCAATCAGGTTGGATGCAAAGTGTGTTTGTATTGCCAACTTTTAAGTCAATCTACAGATTTTCAATACAATTCAAGTTTGTTTTTTTGCCAAGTTTTTCTTTCTCGTTTGTGAAGTCCTTTGTCGATTTGGCTCCATGCTGTGGGTCATTACGAAGTCTTGGGCATTTTAAGATGGTGTGTGCCAAGAATTTGATTGTACTTTGGTCTAATCATTGTTCCTGCTGTCCTTGCATATTGTGTGTTGCTGCACTGCATGACACAGCATCTCAATGTAACCCTGAACTAACAGAACAACATGGAAAATGGGGTAGAAAGCACTAAAACTGTGCTAATGTTGTACAGTAAATTATACAAATCAGGTTTGGCAGACACAGAGCTGCAGCACAGCCAAAGTAGCACACTTTTTAATTCATTGACTTTGTCGGTTATCAGGCAGATAAAACATTGATACAGACGATCTTCAAACTGCCAACTGCATAATTGGTGTGTCCCTAGCAAAAACCATGAAGGCTGTAAATCCAAAATAAATCACGGATAAATATATGTAAATTATTCAGATGTCCTCTCATCAAAGACACTTTTTAGCACTATGACTGCATACATTTCTTGAAAGGTAAGCTAATGATGTTGATGCTTCATCCTCTGATAGAGACGTCTTGATTCCCAGGTGTTTTCTTACACGGCGGATAAAGAAATTAGGACAGACGACCTCTGTCTGGACGTTTCTCGCATCAACGGACCCGTCGTCATGCTCAAGTGTCATCACATGAAGGGCAATCAGATGTTCGAGTACGATGCCGAGGTAGGATCCCTATTCCCCCAAAGCCGCCAAATAATCCACAACCTGGCTGCAATTGCAGGTGGCCATTCTCTGCTTCCTGATGCCTGATGTTTGGAAAAAGGACTTTGAAGAACGGCTGATTGATTGTTTGCATTTGTGTCATTGGGAAAGATTTGGGTTGTGCAAAGTAGGGAAAGGAGTACCTGTTTGCTGCCACCAGATGGTGCTGTGTGTCAGTTGTTTTAGCAGCACACAAGTTGAGTTGCTTTTTCCACCCTAAGCAGCTGAGTCTCTTCTCTCACGTTCTCTTCTTTCACGTAGTATGTTGGCAAGTGGGAATATGATTTTGAGGTAAGCTGTTAAAGTCGCTGTTCCTGGATATTGCCCCATAGTTTGAGTCTTTGAGTGTTGTGATTTCTCCCAAAACTGTGTGTGTCAGTGGTTATTAGAGTAGATTATTTATGGTTTATTATATTTTGTTAGATGAGTGAAGTCAAATCTGTGTTTTGATTCTTTATTCTTTAAAATTATAGTTCTTTTACTCATCACATAAAATTAAGTAAAGCAAATACAGTCCGTCAGTAACGTGCATCTTAAACAAATGCAGTCTACTGCAACAGTCTTGCAAAAAAAATTATGTTAGAGATGTACTCTACATATGAATGTGTGAGTGAGCCACAGTTTATTTATAGAAGCACCAAAATGACAAAGATTAACTGAAAGATTAGCTGGATATCAAAGTAAAAAAACTGCAGAGGTTAATTTTACTTAATAGTCCTGGTTATGCAAACTGTCTTACAATATCAATATTCTGTCAAAGGCAGAAAGAGATGTTGCCGGTTCTTTAAACAAAAATTTTACATCGTAGCAGAATGACGATATTCTCCTCAAGCCCTGTGGACTCAAAACAAAAAGCATCTTTTACATTAACAATTTATGTGATTTCTTTTAAACCACTGGGAGACCGTTAGAAAAGACTGCACTGAATACAGTGTTATCTATCAGTGATTGAGATGTCATATCGCTGACATGTAGATATAACAAGGTGAGGAAGCCTGGAGGCCTTTTCATCAAGCATGGAACAAACCCTAGGAGAAGTCCTTTCATTACACGTTGTTCTCTGGGTGCATTCTTAATATGGAAGAATTGAATAATTCATAAACGAAGAGGACTGGTCTCTGTTGTAAACAGCATTGGGGTTTCATCGCTGACAGAGGCCGAGGTTATTTTAAGCCCAAGTGTGATGGACAGGGACCGAATCCTGGGTGATTACAGTACCATTAACATTTCATCTGGTCAACAGTTTCACTTTCACAGGAATACCTGACTCTTCCGTATTCCTGCTGTATTCATTACCAGCTGTAACAGATAACTTTCATTCTTTTTCACCTGCTCTGCTGTTTCAGCCAGAAATAAGATGTGTCCAACAATCACTCATGAATATACCAGTTACATACATTGAGGCAGTTAAACTCATTCCCCTAATCTTATTCACACAGAGAGAAAATCTACTGAATTTATCCAGCTCTGCTTTTTCCTTTGGTATACCTAAGTTTGGTCTTAGTGTAGTAGAGACTAATGGTTTAGTTACTGTATCTTTCCAGCAACAAAGAGGTCAGCTATGATCTTCCATGTTATTTAATTCACAACTGGAAAGATGTGTTGGAAAATGCAATCGCATGAAAAAAAGGTTGAATTCCTGCCCACTGTGAGCACCATTAAGAGACATAACAATTTCATCATGGACATCAAATTCACAATATGAAACAGCAAATTTATAGTAATGTCGTCTTCATGCCATATGGGATGGATGGCAGAGAAAGATTCCCATGTTGATGACTTTGAGCGTTCTGTGACAGAATGACACCATATCTATTAATTTTGGGTTTAATTATGTTGAATGACAGTCTTTGGCAATGTGTGAGGCACCCATGTTATCTGTTCTGTTTTCTGAGTTTTTGGGATGCTATTTATACTCAAAAACTCATAAATGAAATAATCCCGATATGAAATAAACGCGGCATATTTCCACAAGTTGTAAAATAAACCAATCAAAAAAGGGAGCAAACATCCAAACATCTGAGCCATATTTCAACTCAATTACCATATAAATAACTGATAAAAAAATCCTTAAAGTAAGACAAACCATACATGTCAAAATCCATACAATACAAAAATAAATATAAGGTTTATTCTGCCAAAGATTAAATGGGTGTAATATTAACAAACAAAGTTTAAAGGGGGGTAAAGGGGACTGATCAGACAATAACCACTAACCAACAATAAAAAAAAAGGTTGTGAATTTAATCTTTTATAGTATAAACAAGAAATTAGATGTTACTATTTATATCTGTATTAAAATACTGTGTGCAATGTTAATGTCTTATTTTAAGGTGATGGTGATTTGTACAAACATTTTTATGTGGTAATTCAGGTAGAGTTTGGCTCAGATGTTTTGATATGTGCTTCCCCTGTTTGATTGGTTGTGTCATCCTTAAGGTTTAAAGATTACATTTTTTTATACCGGGAATTTGGTGCCTGACACAATCATGATTAAAACGTTATCTCTCATAAACTCAGTGTTGACAATATGATGAAATTAAGTCCAGGTTTTGAACACCTTAAATAAATTTTATGTTTTTCTATTTAAATTCACTGTCATTAAAAATAATCACCTCATATTAAACTGGAAAAGTTGTCTGTGAAGAACAGATGGATTAATTTAACAATAACCTATTGACTGACTCTCGGAATTACCTTCACCACCATCTGTTCCTTTCAATCCCGGCTTGTCACAGAAGCACACCTTCCTCCACATCATCACCCAATCATGTCTGACCATCAACCGTCTGGACGACGGCACCTACGGCCCCACAGTGCAGTACTGTGACAACAGTCCCTTACAGGCCTGGGTCCTCCACAACTACACACGTCTGGACGTTGCAAGACGCTTTTACTTCAGTCCCACTGATTATTCACTCTAAGCTCTTGGGTCTGAGGTGAGCAAGTACAATTTAGCTGAGAGTAGAAGCCAGTGGTCATTTTAGCTGCTGTGTAGTAGTGGTGTAGTTTGTCATTAGCATTGTTAGAAGTAGATTTGTTTGACCTTTTCAGGCCTTATTAGACACCCATTGTATGTAGCTGATTGTTGTGTCTGATTTTTAGAGGATATTTTATTTTCTTATTTTTGTCAGGGAAGGCAGATGAATGCAGAGCTTGTTATAATGTTGATCTTTCAGATATTAGTCAGAATGTGGATGCATATTGTTTTAGGAAGCATTAAGTAGCTTTTAGCGGTGACCTTTCAGGGTGAACGTATGACAACGGGCAGAGGCACACGACAGATGTCCCATTAAGACGGCTCTGTGTATAATATGCTATATGCAAGACCTTTAGCCAGTCTTCATGCTAAATTAGTTCTCATTTGACATTTATTTTCCAACATAAATATTTTCTTTTGATTTGAAAATCCACTGGCTGTCCCCTGGACTGCCTGCGTTTGGGGAATGATTCCTGAGATGGAGGGCGTGTTATTTTCAGCTGATTTATCTAAGTGCATGGCTGATTTGAAATGTGCTTACTATTGTTTACAAGTTCTTTTGAAGTGATCCTTCATTACGAACCTGCCTTTCATGTCCCTGTCCTCTCAGGCCACTCTCCTATTGGCCTGAAGCAGCTGTGTACACCGTCTGCCATGTACACTCTGCCTTCTTATTTACATACTTCTGTAGGGGAACGTTTTTTTTGACTCAGTATTTCTGTCTGTTTTAAGGTTGTTTTGTCCGTCATTGTCCAGTCTGTCCTTTTGTCCGTAGTCTATACTGTTCTACTGCGTTATATGCTGTTTGCACCTCAGTCTTGCACTGTTGTATTTCTCAAAAAGCTAACGAGCAATTTCATTGTCACATGACACAGTTTTTGTGTGCAAGCAGGGTAAATTGGGTAAGAAGCTCCAAGGGCTGCTGGTGTGTGTCAGAGTTGCGGCAGTAAAGTGACCTGCTGTTAGATGGCCTGATTTGCTGTTCACACTCAGAGGTCCTCGTGGTACAGCCAGCTCCAGAGGAGGGCGCATACACAAGAACAGGGCACCATTAGAGCAAATGAGACTGTTGCCTGACTCTGCCTTGAGATAAAAGGAATCTGCTGTTTTTGTATTTCCCACAAAAAGCAGCCCAGCCCTCTGGATAATCAGAGTCAGCACAAGATCACGTCAAACAGGTACTCTTGTGCCTTTCAACAGGTCCACTGTGCTGCTTGGTGACAAAGAGGATAATGTTCCACAACCGGGGCTTACGGTTAGAAACCGTCCTCATTTAATTAGCTCGTCTCAGCTGTGCACACACTCAGCGACTTTCTCCGGAGACTCTGGTTGGTTTGCTGGAAGGCTGAGATGGGAGTTTTCTCTGCCCCAAAGGAGGCATGAAATAATTATGAGCAAAGGACAAGACCTCCACATTTCTAGTATTTTCATAAAATGTGGAATGGTTTTTCTACTCTCCGTCGTTACACTCTTCTTCTGTCATCTCTGCCACTATAGGTTTGGATCTTTGAATAACTAAAAATTATCTCGTTATTGGCTAAACCAGGTTCATATGATTTAGAGTAGATCTACCTCCAATTTAGAGAAGCTCCTTGAACAAGTACCTTTTTAAATTAAATTAATTCTGATTTAATAAACCTACTCTTAAAACTAACACGTTTTTGAATTCTCTTTTTAACAAAGCAAGAAAATTGAAATGTTTAAAGTGTAGGGCTATCCCTTTCTGTTCTTGTCTTCAGTTTTTTTGGAGGGTGTGTAAGGTTGATCGCCACCTGGTCTCTTTGTTCTTGTTCTGTTTGAACAAATGTGGCCTGTAGTGTGGTCTGTACTTCAAGGGAGATGTGTGTGTATTTCTCCGTATCCAGGCAGCCAATGTCAGGCACTTGTGTTTTATAGCTTAAGATCAAACATGGCCTGAGCGTCTCTGTGTGCTCATTAGTCTGAATATTCTCTGTCAACAGTCGGAGCACAATCTTGTTTTAATATAGAATTATCCCTAAACTGCAAGATAAATCATGCCAATGCTCATGTTTAAAGGTGTTTTTTTTTTTTACAAAATAAATTATGTGTAATTTACAAACATTACAACACCTAATGGTATCTAAGTGGCACTTAGCATTTTATTTTTTAACATAATTTTCAAAGTTTCTGTCATGCCATTGTTCTCCCCTCTGCTTCTCCTCACAAACTAACTCCAGCTTTCCTACTTCTCTTCTACTTCTCTGCATGTGATCATTAGGACGAGAAAACCAACTCAAGTGAGCAGCTAAATTGCGGAAGCATGTTACTTTGAAGGAATGAACATAAATGGTTAATCAAGGCCATTGAGAGCTCTTTTACAGTTGTTAGTGAGCGGGTGGGGGGGGGGATCACTAGATTCTTGGTGGCATATAGCCTCCAATTTCTCTCGTACTTGCTCATGTGGTACTACACAACAGGTATGTTTCCCAGTCTGGACATTTTAAAAGTGCTTGTTCTGTCTTTTATAGCCTATGCAGACATGTATTAAGTTAGACATTAGTACTAGAGACCCAGATTTGAGTACATGTACAAGCACTCTTATCAAAAAAGTGACTTGAGTAGAAGTTGAAGTGTTCTTTAAGCACCACATTTAAGTGGAACATTTTTTGTATTTTGTATTTTTTTAAATGTACTACTCAAGTACCGAAAGTATTGTGTTATGTAGCTATTAAAGAAAGCAGTCAAAAGTTTGAATATCGTTTATATTATTTCAAATATTTCACTCACAATTCCTTTTGCCTGTAGCAGCAGGACAAGGACAGGAATGTACAACGCTGCAGCATGTCATGAATAGATAGAATAGATAGAATGCCTTTATTGTCATTATACACAAGTACACGGTACTTGTGCAACGAGATTAAAGCAATCCCTTTGCAGTGTTGACACAAAAAATATAAGAATATAACAGTATAAAATATAACAGTATAAAATATCAAAAATGAACCGTGGGTAGCTAGTTCGCTAGCGCTTACTGATAGCTCAAGCTGGTGTGCCATTTGTGTATTATATTTGTAACTTACCTTGATAGGTTTCTTGAAATTCAACGGTGAATTTGAAGGCCCTTATTTTGCAATCTTTCAGAAGGCAGAGTAGGCACTTCATTCTCTATTGTCTTTCATTCCAATAAGTGAAAAAATGGACTTTAAGAAGGGCCAGGGGTGGTCTCCTTCCTCACCGTCATGATCACTTGAGGTTGAAGGTACTGAAGATGGTGTTTCTGGTTCTTCCATCTCGAAACAAACTAACAAAGCTCAAGTTTTCTCAAGGCAGGCAGGCAGGCAGTAGAGCGAAAGGCAGAACGGGAGCATGCGCTGTCTTCTTATAAGACAGCTTGATTGCTTGATTTGCTCAATGATGAGCCAGCTTCATCAAACCTGGTGACAGAGCCATCTACCGCTCTGGCAGTGATAATGTGGGCTTGGAACATTTTTATAACTGGTACGAGTAATGATGCAGCGCAAAAAAAATGTATCGGAGGAAAAGTATTACTCATCAAAAATATGTACTGAAGTGAAAGTGGAAGTAGGAAAAATAATAATAAAAATAATACTCCAGTAGAGTACATATACAGCCTTTTAATACTTAATTACTGTAGTGAAGTAGTTCTACTTTGTTACTATACGTCTGAGTTTATGTGATAGACAAGCAAACGGGCAGACCTTACAGCGGAGAGGGGGCAATGTGTGGAATGGAACAGGAGACGTGGTATACTGCAAAGTAAACTCCAAATATAACAGGACCGTTTGAGGTCAGAAGCATTAAAATCTAAATCCACCCTTAAATAATCATCTGAGACAGTTAAGCATATTTATTAACTTTCAATGATATTGCTGAAACTGTTTGAAGATAACATTAACAATGGCTGAGTTCTATTCAAGTATCCCAGTAAGTATGTTTACTTATTTGTTATCTTCTTTTAACCTTTCATTTTGATAAAATAACTCTACTAACGCATTCTACCATTTCTTATGGAAAAGAGAAATGACTGCCCATAAGTTTTGTTTCACAGGCCAGCCAAAGGCCTCTGGGAGGTGTCACTATATAAAATATAAAGTCTATAGATTGCATAGTATTGAATGAGGTTTAAACTAATATAAGACCAATGTTATTGATGTAGTAATTACTGAGAAGCATTACCTTTTGTCACTAATGGTGTTTATTGGTCACTTTTACCAACTTTTGGGATTCACACAGAACCATTAGATGTACATGGAAGTCATTTGAACAAACTACAGGAAAAAAAGAGGTTTCGGGGGAAATATGGCTTAGCCACAATGAATAAAAGCGCCTGACACTGCAGTTGCCCCCAGTTAGTGACTAGCTGGTGAACATAGCGGAGCATTTAGTAGCCTAAGAGTCAGACATTTTTTGCATGAGATGGTGGAGACCAAAAACAGTGCTTAAAGGAGAGTAAATATTGAACTTACTATTAACCTGGATGTGTAAATAGGCCACTGTTTACTAACGTGATTGACTTAAAAATGATAATATGTCAATGTTGTTGTTTCTGCTGGGCCCAAGTGGCCAAATCATAAGCTGTTGCAGGGTCAAGTTTAGAACATGTCTGTTAAAAAGTCCTCTTCATCTTGGCCTAATATATCTTGTTCAGTCATTTCAAGAGTTTAATATGTCAAGCTGCGTGGACATTTGGCCTCCTCCTACTGTTTAGTCCCACAACCTGACTGCATGTGTCCAATGTTTGCCCGCCAACTCCAAACTACAACACTGAGCTAAAAGCAACAGAAATAATGAGCTGCAGACTGAGGTGTTGATTGTCATTGGTATTGGTGCAACTAGTAACAATTTTACATTACAACAACTCATTGGATATATCCCAAATATGACTTAATGCAGCTTAAACATAAGCATTAGAGTAAGTTTTATTCATTCTGGAGTAGAAAAATTAGTTATTTCTAGTCTCTTTATTGATTTTTTTTTTTTTTTTAATTTATTGATTTTTTTTAATGCTACTGATAGTCAACAGTATTTTACAAAAAACTCCTTCCTGTTCAGTGGCTGTGAGGACAACAGTCTCCACACTGACAAGCGCCTTAATCCTCTGAGCAGTCTCAGTGCACATTGTGTAATAAGGGGCACAACTCACCTTTTTCTCGACTAGAACATCCTGCTTTCTTGATGTGCCTATTGTTTTTTCCTGCTACAGTTACTGAGTGTAACATGCTCAGGCCATATACTTGGGTCGGAATGTATTTTTGTGAAATGTGGGAAATCAATATTTGGAAGTGTGTCTGTGAAGGTTCATCTTAGTCATCCAGGTGGATTCAACTTTCTCCTGAGAAGAGTTGAAAATAACTCAAAACAGACAATATTAGTCTAAGTATTTGTGTGTTTTTGTACGTTAATGTGTATACATTTACATGTAATGGCCTGTGTTTTCATCCTTTTCTCTCCAGCGACTCACTCTGCTGCATGTGAACAGCAACCAGTGTTTGGACATGCCTTCTGAGGAGGACAAGATGGTCCCCACCTTGAGAGACTGCAATGGCAGCCGCGCCCAGCAGTGGCTGCTCCGTAACATGACCTTAAGCGTCTGATCCTTCGCCTCATCTCTCTCTCCACCACCGCTCTATCCTCATCCTAACCGGTTCTGGTTCTCAACACCCTTGCCAGGTGGTTCCCACAGCACACCATACGCCTCTTCCTGTAACAGCCTGTCCAGCGAATACAGAGATCCAGGCAGCAGCGGCTTATCTTCCATTATGAAGGCCGTCTCTTTTTACAGCTCGCCACTGGTTTGAGAGAAGCTGCACCTGCCGTCCAGGCGGCACAACAAGCTGTGGCTTTGGGGACCTTGTCATGTCTGAGCAGGGAGAACGTTGTGTGAGGTCTGTGCAAGGAGAACATTGAAATCAAAACACTCACACTGTGTCAGCCAGCTGCTAGCCGTGCATCCACTGTGCTGCTTAGACTGCTGCTTAGCTGCTGGACAAACCAAACAAATAAACAGAAGAGCATTTATAAGAATATTGCGAGGCATGTCTCTGCGATGGTCTGCAATCTAAAAACAAGACTGTTGTCATGACTGCTGCTCATCCTCTCTCCATATCAGTGTCTCAGTTATATTCAAACAACAGGAAGTGAATAGAGCCTGACCAATACTGGATCTGTGAAGCCGATACCAATATTCATATTTCAGGGTTAAAACATTTGATAATTGGTTTTGAAGTCAAACTGAAATTCAAATTCTTATCACTTTTGGTGTAGGGAAATGTAAACTATAATGATATTTCAGCTGTTGTGTATATTTTTCCAGTATTTAAAAAGAGAATTAAGCACTGCAAACATTTGTAGAAACAGTATCCAAGCGTGGAGCCTCTTGGTGGGTTTCTAACCCTAGCTGGTGAATGATATTTGAGAGGCTGTGTTGCACCGTCAGCGTCAGTTCTGTGGTGCGCTGCTGACTGAGGAACGTCATTATGGTTTCAATATCTTTTTACAAGCCTTAAGGATTTTAGTGCTCTGTCAGACCTATTTTTTTGATAGTAAGAAACCAAATAAATACAAAATTAAAACAAACACAAAGGATATATGTATGTGGAAATAAATAAATAAATAACTATATATATAATATATACACACACACACACTATCATAATTCCTCAAATTTGACTATTAGAGAACATAATTTAGGCATTTACAAGTTTTAACTATTGGTTCTCTCTGATGGACAAACTATGTAATGGACACTTGATTATATTAAAATACTTGAAACGTATCTTTGGAGTTTCTTGTTTCCAGCTGATGTTAAGGCAGATAATATATCTGTGATAAGTTGATCTGCCAATTTATTGTTGCGCTCTAGTTGTTAAGGTGGATTTCTTGAGATTCTAACCTGAAGACTTCAAAACCATTTTCATATATATAATATATATATATATAATATATATATATATATATTATATATAAAAATGAATAGAACATCCTCCCGTATCATTCGTCTTTGGCTCTGTATGAAAGTTTATTTATAATAGGCTTTTTGAAGAAATGAAAAAAGTGTTTGAGGGAAAGGAAGGAGCATGTAATCGAATCAAAACTCTGCTATTGATTTTAAATGAATGTAGGAGTTTTCCCTAAATGATTACGACTGTGTTCAGAAATACATTAACTGCACTGTGTCATCACGGATATCCGAGAGCCTCATTACTAACGTTTCTGCGAGATTTCAAATTCCTACTACCAATGTCTTTAAAAAGTAATGATGTCTTGGAGCCGGATAGTTACGTGTGCCTTTAGAAAGTTGTTTATTTAGAATGTTTTTGGTGTTTAAAAAGAAGAATGTTCTTTTTTTTTTTTTTGTCTTCTCCTTTTGATTAAAAACAAACTGCGTATTGATAATAAATAATTGTCATATCTCATGAATATGTCACAGTCATATTAATGCTTCATCAAACACTTTGTTACAGTGAACTCAACATTCAGTTTACAACACTCACCAATGCAAATGTGACAGGCACTTTTCATTGTTCATCAGGCAACAAATGTTATTACACATAATGCTGTTAACATGTTTCTATCACCGTTGTTGTTGTTGTACATACAGAACCAATTATTTTTCTATGATGCTGTAAAACTTGAACACTGAGAAAAAAAAAATTGAATGGTTGAAAGATCACGAGGTTCAGTATTGTAGTTTTATTTGGAATTGTGGTAATAAAAACCAGTGCTTACCTTGGGTTTTAAAATTGCGGTGTGTTTTGGAAATCATCCTCGGCCCCACGTAACCAATCCTCAGACCACCTTAAGGAAGTGCTAAGTGCCTGCTCGGCATTCAGACTACAGTTCAATCCCCCCTTTCATACTATCCACACACATTTATTGTTTTTCATTATCTTAAAGTGCAAGGTGTTAAAATAGGAATCTAATACTTCAATGTATTTCTTGCAAAGTGATGTTACCTGTTTGTACAAATTGCCCTTTTTTTTGCTGATAAAAAAAAACAAGTTTGACTGAACATAGATTTAGCATTAATTTCAATGTCAAGCAAGCACATCATACCTTTACATCAGTTGTTTAATAAACCTTGTTGTTGAAGCTTTTAAGACCCCGTACATCTCATTACCAGGCTTCAGTGTGTGGGCTTTTAAGACGCTAATATCAGCTTCTTTTCCGTAGTGACCATTCGAGGACAACAACCGTACAACAGGGTGTTAGAAGAACTACATTGTAATGGGTACTCCCTTCCTCTTTTGTCCAATATCTGGGAAGGTGCCCGCTATCACCGGCTGATGAAGGTATTTCTGACACGGCTCATTACTCTGTACATGTAAGCAACAAAGGCTTGACCTTTTGGGTGGCTCTGGCTTTGTCCAAATCTGAGAGCTGCAAAAAAAAAAAGCGAGCCACGGGAGAGGGAGACAGAGAAAAGAGAATATCCAACTTGTAAATATTAAAGCTGGAACTAATTCTTACTTTCATTACAGATTAGGTTTGCTCAAAATTATGATCAATTGATTAATGGGTTAATTCTATAAAATTGGGGAAAACACCCACCACCATTTCCCCCCCAAAGAAATTGGGTGACATTTTTAAATTGGTTGTTTAGTCCGACCAAAAGTCCAAAACCCTAATCCATTCACTTCACAGTGATGATATGAGACAGAAAAAAACAACAAATCAACACTTTTAAGACTTTTATGGAACCAGCTAATGTCTGTGGCATTTTAACTTGGAAAATAAGTCATTAATCCAACTTGGGGAATAATTCTCTTGCTGGTCTAATTGATTAATGAAGGAATACTTTGACATTTTGAGAAACACCTTGAGAGTTAGATGAAAAATGCCAGTTAAACCACTGTCTTTATGCTAAATGTGAAGCTACAAGCAACTTTATCATAATTTTAACACTTTAATATTATACAATTATACTATTATTATATGATATATAAGTTATTTGGTTTATGGTAGGCCTAAATATTAAGACAAATACAAATATTGCTTTTCTGAAATAAATGCAGTATATAAGACAGCTGGAAAAGTATCCCCTTTTCTCATACTGCATTTTCTTTTTATTTCTCTCACTTAAATAAATAAATAAATACATATTTGTAAACCTCTCCAAAGTAGGCATTGCAGAGGTATTAATAGTTGTTGTGAATCTGACAACACATCAGGGCCTCACCACACCCTCAGCAGGGGCTCTGTGAGCACCGACTGTGGTTTCAGACAGTCTCACACACCTGACGCAGACTGGTTAACTGGGCCTGCGAGGATAAGATAGTGGGTCTGTGGCTGGGCCAGGGGAATCCATTAATGGGTGAGATGCTTTAAATAACAGCCCTAATGGAGGCCTTATCTGTGGCTCTCTAAGGTAGTATGTGATTAGAGTTTCTCACTATGGAGGCTGTACAGTTCTACAGGACTATATAAAGCATGGGCTCATTTAAGCTCAGTAAAATTATAACCATGGCTATGTCTCAAACCTTTAAACACATACCCCGGGTCTTCAGAGACTAAGAACATGCAGTATAATTCAACTCCTTTTATTCAGTTAACCCCTAGATTTATTCCTCAAACTATTTGTTTTAATCATTTTCTAGTGTTTGTTGTTTTTCTGGTAAACATTCATTAGGGTCTTTAGAGACCCAAGGTATGTGAGAATAATTATTTCTTTTTACCTTGTGCAGGTTTTGGAATTGCAAGTCATAATTTTTTCCTGATTAGCCTCATTGTGGGTCGCTGGTTCTACAAAACAATGCATACAAAAGGCTATAGAAGTTGCTTCATGTCACAGCGAGTGGAAGAAGAATTTCAAATCTTCACTCACTAAAAGTACCAATACAATGATTTAAAAAAATAATACTAAGTTCAATTGGGAAAGCAACTCTCCACGCTATCAGACAGCAATACTAAAATTAAGATTATCAGAAAGTAGCTGATGATGAGACTCATATTTTCTGTGCCAAGTGATAAGTCAGATCATTTAAAAGCAGAATTAGGGTATGAGTATGACAATGCTATACCTCAGATGCCGTTGAAAAATTGGACCACTGCAGGCATACAGCACAGCAATGTTTTAGTGACAACAGCTCTAAATGATTGGAAAACAACAAGTCAAAATTCAGGCAATTCAGAAAACACCCTGCTGAAGATGCTCTTATCCATCAACACTGTAGCAGGAATTAAACCTCTTTTCTGGTTGTGTGATTGTCTCTCTAACTTGTTTCCATTAGACCATCATGACAACATGACTCTCAACACTTTCGTGCCTCGTCGTCAAATACAATGCTTTACAATTTGTCCAATTTCTCCAAGTGTCTCTGATCTGCCTGTCTCTCCCTTGCTCAACATATGGTGTTCCATCAACTAAGTGAATCCAATAATAGGTAGAGGCAAACTAGGGGGAGAGATAGGGGGATAATCAACCCTCTGGATGTGCCTTTTCTTCTCGCTCGAGACCAGAGAAATCCTGTACTTAATTGTTAGGGGGACCTGAAGTTTCAGAGCGCCTGCATTGAAAAGCAGCTTTAATTAGACATGGTTTAACAACAACACCCCCCCCCCCCCCCCCCCCCCACACACACACACACACATGTTTTTAAAAGTGCTAGCCAGCCTAGGGATTAAACCAAGAAAATGTCTGTCGTATGCTTACCATCTCTTGAGTAATTTTTATTGATTTGCAGGGAGGAAGGAAGTGCCTCTATCAAGTTTCTCCTATGTGATAATCTTCTTTTAGCGATGAAAGCAGTGATTAGGAGGAAGGGCCCTGTAATTGTGTAGAAATCAATCATCAATCCCCAGGAGCTGTTCCACAAAACTCTCCTGTTCGGATGCTATTTTTGACCACAGTGACAACTAACAAGGTCTTCGCTTCAGCTGCGGAAAGAAAAACCAGCTGACTACACCAGAGCAATATTAATTTGGAATTTTTTCATTCACTTTTTTGTACCTAAATAATTCCTCATCTGACATGACTGTGTTTGGCTGTATCAACGTCATCATCAGATGCTATGTTGCCTCCAGCGACGGTTCAGTTTGTGGTTAAATGCTGCTGCTTCTTTCACAGTCACTCATGAAGAGTTGTAATGTCCTTTGATTACCACAAGATGCTGACAATTTCATGTGCCCCTTGGAGGCTTCATATTTTTACCCAATTGCTGTACCCCCATCGAAACACTGGTTTAGAGATGCTGCTCCGCTCATCCACCACATGGCTTCACATTACATGCCAAGCATGGATAGGAGAGCCTGTTAGTGCTTCAGTATCAAATGAGCGCCATGTTAAAACCTAATCTTTGTGGGAAGAAAATCATAGTGCATGTATTTCATGAGAAGAAGATTGTTGGTTTAAAATTCAAAACATCTATATTGTAGCGGCAAAATAAGATTACAGAGAAAATTCAGGGGGGAAGTCGTAAATTTGTGGCGGGGGAAATAGACGGACAAATCCATCAAAGACAACATCAAAACTGAGGCAGTTTTCTCTGCTCTGCCTCTGATTGTAGAGATTAAAGGAAGATGGAAAATTACAGAAGATTGTCTGAAGTGATTGGCTGATCTTCTCGGAGAATGACCTCAAGTGCTAGCTGAGCTGATTTGGAGAGGAGGACAAATACATCTTGTGTCCTACATTGTTCTGATTAGATTAATAAATCAATCCCCACCCGCCCCTCAGGTTTCGCCCGGGCTATTTTTATGAAATGGGTTACAGAGGATCATCAAAGTGTTCTGATCATTGACTAATGGCAGGTTGACTTACACTAGTGCAAGAAGAGCCAACCACATGCAGAGCACTGCTCAATGGTAATGATGGAAGACGATGTTTCCTTGTGGGGGGGAAAAGGCAGTCGTTGTCTGGGGATGATGCTAATAAACTTTTTTGCTTTGTAGCAACAAAATGTGCAGTTCCTCAACATCCAGCCGTTTTTAGATAAGAACTCATCTGCATATATTTTAATTTAGTGCACAGTGTTATACATCAGCTGCTTCCTGGGGTGTGACAAGAACAAGCCCGGACCTTGACCTCATTCTTGTATTTAGTTGTCAGTGACAGAGCCTGTGTCCTGAGCAGAATTAGAAAATTGTTTCTGTGGGGTCGGGAGTGTTTGAATACCGGTTCAAATGCAGGTTTCTATAGTACGGTGGCCAACACGGGCAAACGCCTGCAACTTCAGAAAACACATGCTCATAGACAAAACAAAAGCAAATTAAGAAAACAACTTAATTAATTTGACAACACATGCGCAGCATTCAGCAAACACACTACATAAACACACAAATTCATAAACGCAATGCAAATAAAAATCAATACAAAAAGAAAAGCACACAAACCACGAAAACAAATGCATAAAAAAAAACGCTGCATCAGATTCCACAACGGAAGTTCTCCAGGCCTCGAGAGGGAGCGTTAAGTAGAACAGCTGGATCTTCGACCCCACGGGGAGAGAGCGCTCTGCCTTTTTATTAGAATCTGGACCTGCAGCCTGGAGACCTCCCGTCTCATGCCTCCCGTCCATAGACTGTCCATTAAATTAATATTCTTCAAAAGATATATGAATAATATATAGTCTATGCTCCCGTCTCATGTCTTCCCGACTGTTGCCGTCACCGAGCTTTGACTTTTCAAAATAAAAGCTTGCGTCTAGTCCGCTATGTCTTTGTAGGCTACTTTGATGTTTTAAATGTTTTTGAACTAAACAATACGACATTCCTGCTAATGAATACAAACTATACTATAAAGCCATCTCAATCACTGATTTACAGGGAGGGACTAGAAATCCTGTCTGTTTTTTTTTTTTTCTGTTTTTTTCTTCAAGAGCGAATTGCTCCAGAATATGAATACAGATTGATTGCTTAGTTTATTACTTATTTTGTTGGTAACCGTAGTTGAATAATCACAATATGCTGCTTGAGGAGGCCCACACTACAGCGATGCGGCTTTCGGACAAACTTATTCTCTCTCATGTAAAATGGCTTAAACAAACGTCTATGTTAAACGCTGATGCAGTTTAAAATGTTTTATTACCACGATCTGACAGACACATCTCTGCTGATTGAGCATCACCTGTGACCTGAGCCGAGACACACCTACCAAACGAGAGGAAACATATCTTAAATATAGACTTAATATTTGCAGTAACACACTGTTTCACACCATTCTGAGATTGAATCTTAGACTGTATATTATTATTTTTAATAATAATATACAGTCTATGGATTGAATGTGTCCCGGCCATAGACCGTTAATAGATATACAGTCTATGGTCCCGTCTCTCTCTCTCTCTCTCTCTCTCTCTCTCCCCCCACCCGTGGGGTCAAAGATCCAGCTGTTCGTTTTTTATTTGCATCGCGTTTATGTATTTGGTTGTGTTGTTTGTATTTGCAGTGTGTTTACTGAATGCTGCACATGTGTTGTCAAATTAATGAAGTTGTTTTCTTAATATGCTTGTGTTTTGTCTATTTGCATGTGTTTTCTGAAGTTGCAGGGCGTTTGCCCCTGTGGGCCACCGTACTTTAGACTCCCTTATGGCTGATCATTCTAGAGACATACTGTATTGTAAAATGTTCTCTGCGACTATCACTGTTGTTGAACTGAATCCACATGGGAATAGGGCTCGTATAATTTGAAACACATGAAAACACCTAGGTTTGAAAAGAAAGAGAAACCGCATGTGACAATAATCAATTTCTATAACCATGTCGTTACATACATTTTACTGTTGTATCATTTAAAGACCCTAGAAAAAAAAATTCTGAATCAACTAACCATCAGTGATTGGATCCTACACGGTCACAAGATTTTCTGTCAAATTAAAAAATAAATTTATTATTTGGTTAGAAAACGACTTGGTTAGAAAAAAACTATGTCATACTTATCATGCACCAATCTGGATTTAGCGACATTTGAATGTAAATTTAGTGGATTGTTTGGTCACTGTTAATCAAATGTAATCCACAAAATTCTGATGAAGCAAGTTAGCTTCTAAAAGTTAAACTCTTGCTAAATAACACTTACAGATGTTTGTTTTCAACTTTGATTGTTGCACGTTCAGTCATGAATATTTCAGGTTAGAGAGAAATACTTTGATTTGAAGTTTTCAGGGGCTTTAAAACTAAAGGACACTAGATAGTCGCACAGACAGATTGTGTCATCACACAACACACTGTATCCTGAAGTTAATTGCTTTTTCTAAATGTACTGTAATGAGTATATCTGTGAAATACAGCAATTAAAATGTGTAGCTGGTGCTGGCAGGCTGGCTGTTATACAGTCCAAATTAAAAATCTTATTTTTGCTCTGCAAATATGTGAATAGCCTTTTCTTCCTAATGAGGGCAAGAATACATGGTGGATGACCTGTGTCCCCCTGCACTCATTATAAAAGTCCTGCAGAAGCTTTAGCTAATGTTTACCTGGCAATTATGACAGCCTTGTGACTGATGGGGAAATCTTTTCCTGTCTGTCCCCCTCAAGAGGACCGCACCACGGAGCCTCGCAGACAACACTAGGAGGCATATCAACGTCGCACTGTGCTGCCATGCAATCGTTCATTTGGAAACGGTTATGTCAGGCCTTCGTGCTGCTAGAAGCTACCATTTAGACAGTAGGGCACACTGGGCTCAGCCTGGACATGGAATATCATGTGGTAAACCACAAGGAGCTGCAGGATAATAATAGAGGTAGATTTAGCCTGGAACCAGACTGACTCGACAGCATATTGATCCCTCTGAGCACTGATGAGCAGATGTATGACATGACAGCAGAGTGTAAAAAAGGATCTATGTTTCATATTCACATGAGATTATGTAATGCTGTAGTGGGTGACTAATAATTGGAGTGCTTACTCCTTTATTTATCCACTGATATTTACTCTTTTTGGGGTGAAAATAATCAACATTGAGCCCCAAACTGCTTTGTTGCTGATATACCTCCAGCAAAAACTGACAACCATGTGAATTTCAAAGCTGCAGTCATCAGTGACTTCTTGATAAAGTGGTTATTGTGCTTTTACCATGGAGTAATATTGCTGATTTAGTACAACACACAACATTACAGTACACCGAGTTGAGAAGGAAAAACTGTGTGTGAGAAAGGTGCTGGTATGTTGTTCTTCATCGTGCCTCATGTGTGTTCGAGAGACGGTGTGTAAAACCAGGGTAACTATGGTGTGGGTGTATTCCTCTGTGGCCATGATCTCTGTAATAGATGAGTGAATTCTGAGCAGTGCATCCTGGTTGCAGCTCTTTGTCCCCCCTGAGATCTCATACAGTTTGCTGTGAGTGTCAGTGGCTTTCCTGCAGAACGTGTTACTCTGTTAAGATCTCTGGTGTAGGGCATTTGCAGGATAAAGTGGATGCAGTCACCCATGGGACGGAAACGGGGTCATCTGTGGCTGTTAGCACAGGTGACCCAGAATAACAACCAGTAAACATGGTGCATTTGTAAATGTCCACTACAAATGGGAGGACTTTTCTTTAACCTGCATTGGAGAAGAAATTAGGTATACAGTAGGATATTTGTTCAGCATTATGAAAGCAGGCTGATGTCTTTGCAACATAGAGGTAACGATGTAAAATACAGTTTTTATTCTTCCCATTGTTATGTTCATCTTTACCGATTGGGTAATGTTGCAAACAGACAGGGACCAATTTATTTCCTTGTTTAGGCTAAGATGTGGCGTTTAGGGTGATTATTTGAAAGTCAATATGACATCTTGGTTGCAGTTGTACATATTTGATCACTCCAGGCGATCCCGTTCCCTCCTCCTCTTCCTCCAAATTGTCAGTCATTGTAGTGCCACTAGGCAACAGTGAGTGCATCACTGGAAACGTGGAAGTGCGCAGGAGCCGCGCGGGGCAATCGACAGGAAAGAAGGCTCTAAGCAGCTAAAAGAGCATCTGGTGGATCTCTACCACTGGACCATGAAAATCCAGTCGACATTTCTCTAAGACAGTGGAAAAGGTGCCCGAAAAGAGCCTGGAAACCAGCGTCGATGCGCGCAGCCAAAAATGACGACAGTGGGACAGTGATTTTCTTCCTCCATCTAGTCATTTTTCACTGTCATATGCTTGGATGCAATTCATCTCCTATGTATACATATTACAAAGGAAGGGCTGGAAACCGAATAATCTTCAACACAGACGCAGACGCAAGTGCGCAAAGAGACGTTTCATACTGGAAACAGTTTCCAGCGACTAATTACGCAGAGATATTGGTGTTTTATGGGCCGTTGAAGGATTTTGAACTTTCGCATGAAAACTTACTCTGTGTGTACAGTTTTGAACAGGTCGATATAGCCCCAACCTTCACGGGCGATGAGTAATCCACGACGCAACTGATTAAGCTGTAAAACCTGGACTGCGACTGGCGCGTTTGGATACCTTATCCTGTGCGTCGCTTATTCTTTTTCACATGGCTTCTATCTTCGGGTTTTGTAAACTAATCGTACATTATTGATATTTCATGGCTATAGAGTGTACCAACTAGCGTGTGGCGAAGAGGACGATGCAAGACTAACTGGGGCGAAGACAGCGGACTTTTATTGCCTTATTTCCAAAGACGATACATTGCGCACGGGCATTAACGACTGCAGCAACTACAACCCAGACTTTTTTTTATATAATCATTGAATCCTTTGTTATTTCTTTCACTGCTGTCATCGTAGTATGTCTGCACTTCGAAAGAAATTTGGGGACGATTATCAGGTAGTGACCACCTCATCTAGCGGGTCTGGATTCAATCAGCCTCCCCCAGAGAAAAAGAGGAAGAGGCAGCGGTTCGTGGACAAGAACGGGCGATGTAACGTCCAACATGGGAACCTGGGTGGTGAAACCAGCAGATACCTCTCAGACTTATTTACAACACTAGTAGATTTGAAATGGCGCTGGAATCTATTTATTTTCATCCTCACCTACACAGTCGCTTGGCTCTTCATGGCCTCTATGTGGTGGTGCATCGCATACATCAGAGGAGACCTCAACAGAGCCCACAATGACAAGTACACTCCATGTGTTGCCAATGTCTATAACTTTCCCTCAGCCTTTCTCTTCTTTATAGAGACCGAGGCCACTATAGGATATGGTTACAGATATATCACAGACAAATGCCCCGAGGGGATAATTCTCTTTCTTTTCCAGTCGATTCTCGGATCGATCGTCGATGCCTTTTTGATCGGCTGCATGTTTATCAAGATGTCTCAGCCCAAAAAACGGGCCGAGACTTTGATGTTCAGTGAACATGCGGTGATTTCTATGCGAGATGGAAAACTAACTCTCATGTTCAGGGTCGGCAACCTGCGTAACAGCCATATGGTCTCTGCACAGATCCGCTGCAAATTGCTGAAAGTAAGTGGTGCTACTTTTTTGTCAGGAGGCGTCCATTATTTTAGTTCTATTCCCATTGTTTATCATGGCCCAGTCCATGTTTTCTTTTCTTTTTTAGGAAACTGATGCTGAAAGGCCTACACACTGACATTTAAGCCTACATGACGCCATTGTGCATTCAATAGACAAAGCTTCAAAGACTAGAGTGATGCAAATAGATACAAAAAAAACAAGTCATCATAAGAGCTACCACTGACCAAGCCATAACAAGGCGGACATTTTATGTATTTATCAAATTACATATTTTGTACTACTGATGGAGGAAAGGATCCATCAAAGTTTGCCAAGAGGCCTTCATGTTCATTCAGAAGAACATGTTCATATGCTAATTTTTAAATAGTTTTAAAGTGATAGTGCCCTTATCAAGAGAACTTCATCTATGGATTTCCCTGCTGTCCAACCATTCCCAAGAATGCATTGAATATATATTAGGAATACTGTGATATTATAGATTTTTAGATTTCTTTATTTAAAGGGAACAACGTACATTAATTTAAATGAGCACCAACATGTAAGTGTGCCAGATTTAGCCATGCAGGCTAATTTTCATCTGCAGTAGGAGATTCAATGTATAAAGTGCAAGGTAAGTATAAACTCAGTATGTTTTACCAACACAGACACACTGCAGCCATATCCACTTTAGCAAATTAGTTAAACAGGTTTTTTTCAGAGAGATAAGCATTGTTTCTAGTTTCCATGTGTTGACACAGCAGGTAAATAGTGAAAGCAGATGAATCCAGTAGTATTAAGTAATTTAAACCAGTTGTTTTGATTCAGTTGTTTAAAAAATGACACATTTTAAGTCCCAGTGATAGTTAAATAACATGCTGAGATGGATATTTTTGCAGCACAGACGTCTCTTCAGACATTTACATTTAAGAAAATGATAGCGTTTTTTTCTGATAGGCTGATTGGTTGCTCTGATTGAATATACAATGTGAAAAATCCCCAAAGGATCTTGACATGCTGTAGCTAAGTCAGTCTTACCCCTTCCTTACCCCACCAAACATCTCTGTCTCTTCCTGTACGCTTCCTTAGTCTCGCCAGACGCCCGAGGGCGAGTTTCTTCCGCTGGATCAGTTGGAGCTGGATGTGGGTTTCAGTACTGGGGCAGACCAGCTCTTCCTCGTCTCACCACTCACGATCTGCCATGTGATTGACACCAAAAGCCCTTTCTACGACCTCTCCCAGAGGTCCATGCAAACAGAGCAGTTTGAAATTGTGGTGATACTAGAAGGAATAGTAGAGACTACAGGTGAGTGACCACAAACATGCATTTTACATAAGCCTCCTGTTAAAAATAAGAGCTCATTTTGCTGCATGTTGTGGCTGCAGGCTAAATGTACATTCAATGTTGTATTATCTTTACAATGTTTTTGAGGTGATGTAATATCTATTTCTGCAACAAATCTCCTGAATAATATTGATCTCAATCAGAGGGGGTAATAGCTGAATTCCAAGTGCCCTCACTATTGACCCCTTTATTGCATTTTAATGATTTTTGTCATGTCATTAAATGACATCTATGATTTTGCCATCATAGGTGATCATTTTTGTATTGCAAGCTTAAATTAAGTGAACCAGTTTTAATCTATGCAGTATACCACCTTCTTGGTTTTGGGGAAGTAAAGCCAAGTTTGAAGCTAAACGAGCCTTTCCAGCAGGGTCCATGTCTCATCTTAAACAGATTTCATTTCTCCACCTTTGTGCCCACCCAGCATTTACCTCATGGCTGCTATTCTCAGAGCGGATAATAATATGCTTTTTAAGGACCCTTTGGAATTAGGGAAATCCGTGTCCACAAGTTTAGTAATGCCCCAAGTAAAATTTTACACTGTGGTCATTTTGAATTCAACCGTTTATTTGACACAGCTGAAATAGTGTGAGGAGAGCCCCTTCAGTGTTATGGAGTGAAAAGAAGAGCAGTTCAGGTTGGTTCAGAGAAAACAGCATATGGAGATGTGACAGGGAGGCTGACAACACAGACAGCAATTAGCAAAGATATTCAATTCCTCATGTTGATCATTTAGTGCAGTTTTATTAAAGTTCCTCTGCACTTTAGTTTATGACATGCAGCATTTGTGTCATTTTAATGAGACTTGACATGGTCTCAAACATGGTGCACATATATGTTAGTGTATAAGAATATAGACTATCAGTATTGGGTGAAGTGTTTGCTATGTCCCACACAATTTGGCCTGCCTACTGTTGGAACACTTGATGATCCTTTGTTTTTTTGTCTTTCTCCCAGTTAACTATTTATTAACCCTTGTGTGGTGTTCATATTTTATTTACACAGCCAATGTTTCTAGGTCTGGTGGACCCACCACATTATTAGGCTTTTAAATCAATACAGACATAACACTTTATAAAAAATACTTAATAGGTGTTTACTTTACCTTTAATTCAATAAAAAACAGTAAATATGTAGGGTCAACGTTTTTATTTATAAAGTAATTGTATCGTTGCTGCTGTGTACAGGTTGCTTTGAGGTATAAAAATATTCAGTGTGGCAATGCAACTGAATTACCATTGCTATACTAGCAGGCATGTCAAGTATTCTAGTGACTGTTAGATACTCATGTGTCATTGTATCATTTATAGTATTCACAATTTTAGTTTTAATTAATCTGGTTTGGCTTCATGTTTTGGGATTGTAATTCACACGTTCATAGAAATGTCTGCATGGAGGAGAAGTTGTGGTTATGTAGAATTTGTGGAAAAGGCTGATGTTGAAACAATCTATGGTTAAAAATGTATATACAGTGAAAGTCTAAATCCTCAGACACTTTCATTTCTGGCCAATGTAACTCTGTTTCCATGGCAACCTCTCCTTGAGTATTCAGGATTGCAGCACTGCACCTAAACTTAGGTTGTTTTTTTATTCCTATGATATAGGAATCATAACAATTTCAGTAATAAGACAGGCAAACATGCAATGCTGAACATTAATGAAATTGCTTTGTTGACCGCATTGCCTGATATTACGGAGGATCTCTTCTGAAATATGAAAAGCACACAGAGGCGTTACAGTGCCACAAAGTGCTTGCCAGAACAGGTGTTACAGCAGAGAAAGAATAACATGAAATATTTATGAGGCTCAGTGTTTACTAGTGAAGAAGCTGCTCAACTCCCTGAATCAATGTTGTGTTGTCTTTTGTTATGTGTGAAAAAAAACATTGTCTGGAAGTGAAAATACGCTCCACTGCAGATTAAAGCTGCACAATCACTGAATCCTTGTCCTTACTAGATAGTAAGAGACAGTGTACCCTTTCTGACATAGTAACCTTTTGTTACTGAAGATCACACAAACATATTTTGGACTGACTGATGTACTCTTCACGCACAAGAAAAGAAGGAAAAAGAAGCGTGTACAGAGCACGTAGGAGCTAAGAATTGTTCTCTTCCGCTATAACCTTTGACAACCTCTACATTGTATAAAAAGGCATGAGCTATTCCTTTTGAATAGGAGCCCAAAGTGTTTTTTGATCACCACCTCAGTATGATGCACCTTCTAAATGAGACATGTAGGATGTCTGGTAGCAGCAGATATTCTTCTGGAGTAATGCCAGTTGTGGCTTTGTGGTATTGAGTTTGGCTTTCTAACGCGGCTGCGGGAAGATGTTGTGCTGCTGAGGATGAATTGGCTTAACATCACGTTGCAATTAATGTACTGTACATGCCGTCTGACTGCTTGTCCTGCTAAGAAAGAAAAGCACAAACATGAAGCCTGTAATAACACATTTTGGTTGAGCTAACAGCACTAACTGGGATAATGTCTGACACAATAACAATCAAAACAAGCAACACAAACCGCACTGTTCCCCAACAAGTATCTTTATAGAGATACTACAGTGTCATTGGCTACAGAGAAAACATGCATGTCAGGCTCTGTGTGTGAGCGCGTCAACCGCTTTGTTACTTTGTTGTAAATCTCAGTATAATAACACAAAGCTGAGTTACTCCTACATCATTTGTGCATTGCAGGCATGATTTGATTTTAACACTGGAAGAGTAAATAACAAGTAATGACAGCAGCTCAGCCGCTATTGCTTTGTGTTTGTGCATAGTGCTAATACCAATTAACAATACATATATTGTGTATAAGAAATTCAAATTTTGTGAGAAAAATAATTACCTACCAGATTTTACAGATGAACAGTTTGATTGTTAATCCTCACAGAGTCCGCAGTGCTGTTACATCTGCTCAGTTGTGATGGAGGTGGTGGAGTCTGCAGGACAAACTAATCACAGTTTCTGTTGTTTTATCTTAGTATTGTTTATCTTTAATTTTTATGTGATGTGCATATATCTGTACACAATAAACAATGTTTATATGCTATTAATAGGGATTATTAAAAAGTCAAAATGATTTGAAATACGAGACACGCGATCGTTGCTTTAATAACATGTCTAAAAAAGCACAATCTTTTCCAAACATTAACCAAAGTGCTTTTGGAGCCTAAACATAACCACATAAGGGACTGAGAAAACACCCCCTTGTTCTCTGGTGTCAAAGTCCTGCGCTTTGTACGCCCACCATCCACCCTGACCGACTCAGTAATATGCTATAAATAAATTCAGTGCTTACTACCCAAGAAAAATACATTGCCAACCCCAAAAATTAATAATTTGTTTTGCCAAACATAATTAACAAAACAAATTACAGTAGTATACACTGTAATCGTAACATTTAGGGTTAATCTGTGATAAGACAATATCAGCTACAGTAATACTATCAAGGCTATTACAGTAGACACACACACAGGTGTTTTCACTTATGAAGCCTAATTAGACCTCTTCTCAGGACTTTGTGGACAGGCGTGTATGAACAGGGCTTGATTGGCAGCTCCCTGTTTGTTTTGTAGAACCTGTAGGACTGGACAACATTATTACGATTATTGGTCCATAAAGTTTGGTGACATGATGGGAACCGTTTTGCTACGGTTTCCGTGTTGAACAGTATGTAAACTTTTGGTAATAAAAAGGCAGAGCACTTGCACACACAACAGGGTGCTCAGGGCACCCTTGTTTCAGTTTAAACATCAACGTGATGATAGATACGTTTTGTCGGGGCTGAACGTGGCCTAGCTTAGAGGACGAGTTCAGCCAACACAAAACGTAGCAAAAAGTTCATTTAAATGGAATCATTGTGTTGTGTATGCAAGCGCACTGCCTTTTTGATGATTATGGTTTATACATGTGGCCGCTGATTTGATTGAGTAACACCTTAGACACACCCACCAAATGAGAGAAAACGTACCTCAAAGCTCGTTGCACACCGTTTTACAGTTTCAAGGAAACATTTTGTTGATAACTGTGGCAAAACGTGTGTAGTATCTGATGACTTATAAATTTGAATCAGGTTCTGTCATAAGGGTTCAAATTAAGCACTGTCATATGTACCAATGCAAAGGGTCAATGATTGACATCTTAGTGGAGCGATAGTTTGAAGGAGGTATTCTATGTGGAGAGCAGTGATTGGTGGCTGTATAGGTTCAAGGGACTTTATTTACATTTTTTAATTTAATTTTAATTTTATAGACTTTAAGCTGCCAACTCACAACATGTTACCTAACATATCCAATATTACGTATGTTTAAATACTGAGAAACAGAGTGTTCATTGCGTTGGGTCACTCTCCGAGTTTCTGCTGAGCTCGTAAATTGATGCTGAAAATTCTTTGATATAATAAAGTTTTATAATCGAGAAACAGTATGAAGTGGATTCCTTCTCCACGCATCATTCCAGCATTGCTGTTCAGACACCACACATGCACACCCTTTTGAGATTGAACGTCCCGCTGTCTTCTGGGCTAATCAGAATGATTGAAAGCACTTGTGCGATTTCACAGGGCCTTTGATGAACTGTATCACTGCATGAAGCAAGTCAAGTGCAGATTTGAGTCACGCATGCTCCGATTTAAACGGTTTGCGGCATACGTGTCATACTGAAATTTGTGAAATCCGTGAAACTTTTCTCATTACAAACAATAACAGAAGATGGAAATCATTTCAAAAACATTTGAGCTATTCATGAGTGTTTGATTGCTAAGGTTAGCTCAAAACGCCATTCAAGTGTCAGCCTTTGTTGTGTTTGATTGCTAGCTTGTAGCCAACAGTGAACAAACTTCGTTAAGTAGGTCCATTTTTACTGTATTGTTATTACAGAAGTCTCTCGTTAGCTTCTTGTTGGCTACTTGTTGCAAAGTGGCGCATGCGCGACTCAAATCTGCACTCGACTTACATCGGGCAGTGACAAACTGTGTAACTCACCTATCGGAAAGTAGTTAGCTTTTTTCACAGCAGACATTTTGTCTTGTCCCTGTAGGAAACAGGTGTTACTAATGACATTAACGATTGCTTAGTTTGATTCTATTATATCTGCAAAAGAAAATGCTGTGCAAATGTTAGCAGTTGGTGCGTTGCGAGAAAGAAAAACAGCTAGTGGTGCTAATTCTCCAGTCTGGTGAAATCAAACCATTGCAGAAGAAGAACTTGCAACAAGGCAACGTATTTAAACAAGTTTCAGTCAACCTCAAATGACAGTCAACACTGTAGAAAATGTGATGGAAATATGGCATTCATGATGTTCCATGTATTAATTTGTCTCCTCAGTCCAATGCTGGAGTATGGACATCAGGATTTATTTATGCAACATCTTTTTCCATCACACTTTGTTGCATTTTGTCTTCATTAATATTCCAACTTTCCCCCATCAGTCAAGAGGCTATGCAAAAAATTAATATGTGTAGAAAAACAGCTGGATAGAAATGTATTTGGTGTCACACTGAGCCAGCATGCACAATGCCAGGAGCAGCTAAATAGAATCCAAAACGTCTCCTGTAAAAAAGGCCTCTTCTAAATAAATAAAAGTGTATCATGAATGTGTGAAAAATAAATCACAAACAAATTGTGATAAGATTACATAATAATTGCATGACAGGGTCATTTTCACTGTACCACTACAGAGCTTGATGATGAACTGACTTTGACTCATCAGCTGATTCAGAACTACTACATGCAGTCTCAAAATACACCACAAGTTAAGATAAGTGTCCCATTAATACCACTAATGCTGTTCAACACTGCGAAGGCTTAAATACCAAGCCAGATGCAATCTGTTCATTAGTGGAGCTGATTCTTGAGAACCCAAAATAAACTGTAGCCAGTAACAGTAACAGACGTCTAGGTTCCTCCAACCATGGAACTGACAAGTGTATTGCAAAACTAAATTCATTTCATGATTTCCAGTGTTCATTTAGTACACGATGCAGTTACACAACTCTCCTTAATGCTGCAGCTCCTTTATGTGGAAGGTCTAAAGTGTATGTATATCATTTAAGAACAGGCAGTTTTCAGATTAGAGAACTAATAACTAGCAAAAACAAACAAGCTGATGATTTATTTCATGGGGAACTCATTTTTATCACCAAACAGAAAATAGTCTGCAAGCACATTAGTCTATCACTAGATGTTGTGTAGTGTTTGGGGTCTAACATGGGGGCAGATCTTCACAAGCTCTGCAAAGTGTTTTTAAATTCACTCATCAACTACGAAACGCAATAATTCACGAGCATAAACTGTATCATCAGCATAAACCTCATTAAACCCCTTATTTTCAGAGTGATGTGACTTTCATGCAAATGTGTGTAGTGGGATCATGACACTTGCCGTGAAATGCATAAAATACTACAAATAAGTCATATTTAGACATGTTTTTTAGGCAGAGTTGACAAGGTTTTTTTTTCAGGAAGTTTACTTCATTATACACTCTGCTGTCTTGGTGTTCATTTAAATGGTTTTGTTTCCTTGCTCAGACAATTTTCAGTTAGGCTTCATTTCACTCTTTTGGTGACACGGCACATTTGTACTGCAGGCAAACAGTCTGCTACCGAACAAACTAATAACCCCCCATGTTTGTAAAGGATTCTGCACTGAATGTCTGATGTGAAGGGAACACTGTGTCACATTTCATCTCCTGATTTGGTTATGAGGCAACTGATGGCAATAAAATCACAAACACGCTTTTCTCTTTAATAAAGTCTTGCGCTGATTTTTATTGTTTTGAAAGATTTCTGTCAGCCCCCTCTATTTCATACTGTTACAAGGCTTTCCTATGATTCACTGTTATAGAATAAAAACAATAGAATATCCCTTCTATCTGCTCATTTTAAAATGAGTGTTGGTGGCAGGGGGCCAGTTGCATGTAGACTGGATCAACTGGTAATTATTATTCACGTGTGCAAACTGCATAAATGTAGTATGAGACTGGAACAAACAGCTGTGAAAATTGAATCGCCCACTTGTGTGCTAAATATTAAAAATGGTGCAACTATATCTCTTAAATGAAGTTCATTTCCATGGGTTTTAAAGTTCTAGGAAAAGCAGAACATTTGAATTTTACTTGATGGATCTAGATGGATTTATAATTACATATATTAATTCTCAATAAAAAAGGCATTAAAGAGACTCTTGTCATTCAGTTAATTACCTGACGTAACATTTAGTTATATAATTATCATCATAGCTTTAAGTAAGTTGTTGTTCAACAAGTACACATGAAATGTATATTTAGAAATTAAATTAAGAGTAATAATTGCATTGATGCAGACTCTGTAGTAAAGCCAGCCAGCATAATTAATTGGAAACATCTATTGCCACTGATTAGCAGATCAGCCAATGTCATGGCCCGATCTGTGTTTTATCATCAGCAACAGTAATTGAAATGAAAATGGAGAGCTTTCTGTTGCGCTGGAGGCCTAATAGTTTCAGTCATATGAGTGGGAGGCCGTAGTCCCGGAGGTCTCGGGTCGTCTGACATTATGAGCCCTAGAGCTTAGGTAAACGCTGGCCAAAGTGGACCCCGGATATGAGCCAAGAATGTGATGTCCTCTGGAGAAACTGACAATAATTCATTGTGAGTCATTACACAGAGAGCGCGTCGTTCCTTCCGGGTGTTGCGCTCCCGGGTCAAAGGGTTAAAGTGGGTTCAGCGGGGAAGAGAGTGGGAGTTTCCAATTAAATCTAATGTGCTCAGGGTGATAACTCAGGAGAGAAGTGTCTGTCCCCGCTGAGCTCCACCTGTGCAGCGATAAGCCGAGTGCTGGATACCATACAGCTCTCTTGTTAAAATGTATTTCATGCCTTTAGTTCATGTGACTTTATTAACGTGAAATTTTTCTACTACCTGCCTTGAATATTTCAGCATGAAAAATATGGGTAATGTTCACGATGTCATGAGAGGTGTACACTAGTGACACATCAAGTCTGCACCTGAATACAAAAATATTCTAATACACTTTTCTGGTAATCTTCCTGGTAAAGTACATGTTGTCAAAGTGCAGGGTCTTTACTTGTAATAGAGTATTTTTCACATTGTGATACTTCTACTTAAGTAAAGAATCCACCACTGGGTTTATAAACATGCAAATATTGTATTTCTTTCAGTAAAAGTAAGGGCAGCATGAGGACATTTGAAATGGGGCTTGCTGATGTAATGTTTTACAGTACAAACATTAGCAAGGAAGTAGTCTTGCATTGCTAGACCTATATCCACAGTGCTGTGAAGGAAGGTGTGACTACAACACATACATTCTGGATTAGGAGAGAGAAACGCTCTGGGTTGTTTGCATTTCTTTAAACCAATCACAATTTTTAAAATGGCAATCCACGGAGAGCAAAAGTGCTGGTTCAACCAACTTCTGAGTCTTCATTAGGGTGTTGCTGTACTGGATTGTAGTTGACTGTATTGCGTATACATTGGGGTAATATTTAAAATATACTACTTTTCATTACAACAGCAAGAAAAAATGACACCCTTAAAATCACTATAAGGACACACCTCACACAGTCTACACTGTACACCTAGATTTAGTTGTTATTAAACTATTTAGTAGGCAGTACTTATTCTTTCATGTTTCATTAAAAAAACATTTTCATTCCAAATCACATTAGTTGTTTATATTAATCAGCTTAAGCATGCGGTGCAGAGATCATATTAAGCAGAGATAACGAAGGACCTTATGTTTCTGAATGGGAGGGGCGGGGTCCTAAAAAAAAAATGTTTCTGAATAGTTTCTGTCCTAGTTAAAGGATGTTTTGATAACGCTCTATTTATGTTTTTAGTTTGCATTTATGTTATCTGGGCTTTGGTTTTTTATGATGGATTTAGTGTTGATGTTTATCTACATTTATTGTTGCACCATGACTTAGACCCGGGTGGGGACTGATGCGCTCGGGGCAGTGATGAAACAGTCAAAAACAGATTGGAAATCAGTAATTCTGTCTTCTGAGTGAAAGTCTCCATGCAGTACTAAACTCTGGAAAATTACACTGTGTTATGTATAATGTTTTCTTTTTGGGTTTTTGCAACCAATATATAATTTACATTATTACTTAAGTTATTCTGCTGTATAGGGAAAAAAATCCTTCTGTGATTTCCCATCACCCCAACCCCACCTCCACGCAGTTGCTAGTGGCCAAGGACATGGATGATTAAAAAAACATGATGGTCTCTTAGGAAGAGGTTTTTATTTTCACTTGATTTTCTGCGTGCAAAAGTTGCCTGACCACACCAGTTTCTGAACATAGCCCTACTGAGAACTGCAGAGAGAGTTGTGTATAGCTGACAGTCTTAATTAGCTTTGTATCAACTCATTTGGCAGTGACTAAAATGTAATGGATGTCCATCAATATAAAAAAGTTACACACTAAAGCTTTAACATGCTTATTTAAGTCTTAAGAAAAAAAATTATTTGTTTACAAATGATTTTTAGTAGTGCTGTCAGTTAAACGCCTTATTAACGGCGTTAACTCTAACCCATTTTAATGGCGTACATTTTTTTTTATAGTGAAACTTTGCAACAACTAGTAAAGTTAGAAAAACTACAACACCACACCGGATCTGGTTAGACCGGAAACAAAACAACAGGCACACCGCACACACTTGTTTGGGCTTGCGAGCCGGCCAAAGAGTAGTAACGTTAATTTTTGAGTGGATGGTGAGTGCGAGATGCCGAAATGGATGCCAATAAGATTCTGAATGGAAAGTTTACTTTTTAAAAGTTGCCAAATGGTTCCATTGGCAAGACCAACGTGCTCTGTTTGTTTTGTCGTTGAACTGAGCTATGATCGCAGCACATCCAGTCTGAAATACCACTTGATGGCCAAGCACACAGCTGATGCCTATTCTCTCCCCCCCCGTCAAAGTATTTTTTTCACCCTTTTATTGATGGACAGTGTTACATTGTGTGAGAGATTATTTTCTCCGAGAGAGAATGTTGCGAATGAGTTAACTATGACATATGCGATTAAATAATTTAATCGTTTGACAGCAGGCATTTTTAGTAATAACTACTAATGTAAACTTGATTTGTCTATTGCATCAACTTACCGCTCTGTGTGATCTGACCTGAAGTTTCACCTCTTGTAAAAAATCAGACGGTTTAAGGCAGCCGGTTTCCACGCTGATTTATAGTAAAGTCAACTAATTCTGGATAACTGTGTACAAATGAATTCAACTTTGTAAGCTTCACAGAAGATTTGTTGAAACGCTGTTGGATTTGATTACATAATAAAGGTGTTCGTGATATTTTGTCTACCCCCTGTTTTTTTACGGCATCTGTTGAACCACGCATTATGCTCTGCACAAGCGCAGTTCAGTTTAGCATGCATGCTGTATTGAACAACACTGAAATTAGCTTTTTCTAATTTTAGATTAAAAAAACATGGGTTTTCTGAGAACGCATCTGTGAGATTTACCTCTATGCACTGGGGATGAACTCCATATAATGTGCATTGCAGCGAACCGGCTATGACACCCTGGATTCATTATCCTTTTTAGATGAACTGTGCTGGCTTCCCAAGGGGGAGCACGGTAATTGTGTCTTTAGGGATTTGTCAAGTCAATGTTGGATGGTAATAAATCATTGGCAGAGGAGGTGTGATGGCAGACCTGGAATGAACTGTTGTGATGAAATCATACCAGAAATGCATTTACCAACAATGCATCAGTCTTCTCGTCACACAGTGAAGAGTTTGAAATAATTGACTAGGTCTCTGTTGCCTTTATCTTAGAAGACGTGCTGTTGTGAGAAGGACACTTTTTTGGTAATTGACAACACAAACTGTAGACCTCTGTATTAACCCTGTCCAGATGGATGATGGACACTCGGAGCAAACTGTTACATGTCCATAATTGAGATAATTTTGTGGCTCCACTTGTCTCCACTTGTCTAAGAGGTTGTGAGGAAGGTTGCAATGCACTTGCAGTGTTGGTCACTGGCATTGATTGGTTGGGCTGTGACTGTCCCTGAAGTGCATCAATCGTGCGGCCTGAACACAGAGCCACATGAACATGTTCTGAAGGCTTGTCTTCTAGCAAGACTTTCCTCTGGGACTCCTCTCTTTCTGCTTTTGTCACTCAGACGTGTTCGAGTTCACAGGAATAATCTGCTCTCGAGCTCAAGTGATAAACTTAAGGCAACAACAGATAGGCTTTCTTACCAGTGAGTTCGTCCTCTTTAGCACCTCCTAAGTCTGAGATTTCTTCAGGCATTAAAATCCCTCTTTTGTGTCACTTCTTTTTTAGCTTCAACACCTTTTCATGACTTAAGTAGATTTACTGTAATAGCCGAGATCAATATGAGATTACAGCTCCCACTCATTCACTCTGTTTTCGGGTCATTTCTGCACTCAATACACAATGAGGAGAAAATCTTTCATAGCTCCCTTTGGTCTGGTACCTCTCCATTGGGATTTTTCCTGTATGACCAATAGTGGTTGTTCGGCCCAAAGGAAAACCATCAATTGCTGTTCTCTTTATGGCAGTATTGAGATTGCCTTCACTTGGTAATATGTGCTCTCCTGGCTGTATTAATGGCCTACAGCCATATGTTCCTCTAGCCTGCCTGACACCCCACCTTGTGTGAAGATGGTTGGCAGTCCCTGCTCCTGTTCCCTTCCCTTCCTTTTCCTTTCCAACAGCCTCCACACTCAAGCAGTTGCCTCAGCATCCAGGCTCTCCCCTCCCCCATAGCAGTGCACTTCCCCTGCCTTTTCTCTTCATCAGCTTCCTCCTTTTTCTCATTGCTCAGCCGACGCTGTATGTGTAGAACATACATCAGAGCTGCAAACAACTGGAAGCCACCTTTACAAATGGATCACACACAAAAACAGTGTTTAATGGAGGGAAGGGAATTTATTTCCAAGTCAAACTGTGAAAAACAGGTCACTGAATGATTGTGGATTTCTCTACACTTTACCACTTGGTGGTCACCATAGAAACAGATGATCAGACAGGACTTGTAGCCACAATAGCAGTATCTGTATACAAAATTAGATTTAGATTAGATCTATTATAGGTACAATTTGTTGTGTACTTTGTCATGTTTTTCCATAAAGATCAGAAGTCAACTGTGAAAAGCTAAACTACTAAGAACCATATTATTTAGAAACACAACACCTAGCTCCTTTATATTCTCTTCTTCTTCAGCTTTCCAGGACGACATTCAGCACCGCAGCTTTATACGTTATGACACAGATCCTGAAAAAAGGCAAAAAGGCTGCTTCCTGTTTTGTAAAATGAAGAACAGGATAATTGTCCCATATTAATTGCTGCTCCTCACATTCCAGCAATGCAGCAAAGGCATTTTGTGGACAGCCTTGGCTGCAGTGAGTGCCCGACAATGAGAGCACAATGAATCTTGGACAGTGTTGTGTAGCGGTGCACTGTGTGTGCAGCTTCCCGATTCTCATGCTTGTTTTTGCTAGCATTTTTCTCATACATAACACTTCAGCTGTTTCCACAGGCGTGATAGACTGTCAGGGGACTTTGCTGACAGCACTGCACTGGTGAGTGAGTTTGTGTGTGTGTGTGTGTGTGTGTGTGTGTGTGTGTGTGTGTGTGTGTGTGTGTGTGTGTGTGTGTGTGTGTGTGTGTGTGTGTGTGTGTATGTGTGTGTGTGTGAGTAACTTATGAAGAGAGAGCCAGACAGAAAGAGGGGGGAGGCGAGGTTATTTGTGATTTTGTCAGTAAATAAATAAATCCTTTTTTCAGTAAATCCCATTGTGAGAGTTCATCTAGAGAAGTCATTTAAATAAACCTTCATTTTCACCATACATTTTGATTGTCACTTGCTTGCCAAAAATCTAGATTGAGGTTCTGAATAGATGTTTGACAGAGCTGCAATAAATAGATCTCTGCATGCTCTCATGTCTGGCCCTTGACTTTACTCTGTCCTCAGTGTGTCGAGGGCAGATCTGCAGCTCAGAATTTGACTGATCCAGCCACCAAATAGATATGATCCTTCAACAATCTGGATGAACAACATTAAGACAAGTCCATGAATGCCACTTAGGCTGTTTTTCTTTCAGCTACTATCAAGAAACACTGACAGGCTACCTCCGAATTTATAGTGCTTTTCTATTTCAGCCACCAAAGAACCCTTTTTATCTTCACTGTCACTCCGCTGGCTGTGCGGCGGCTTCTCTTTGTTTGACCAGAGATGCAGCCCGCTCTATGTTATCATCTCAAACTGAGATGGCTTTTAGGCATCTAAATCTCAAAGTTTATTCTTGACATTTTCCTGCCGCTTTGCCTTTTATAGAATCAGCTGGGAGTCTGTGAAATATTGCATAATACTGTACATTGCCGATAGAGCACCTGTAATCTCAAGACCGACATTGCATCTCCGGGCTGTAAAGTCATTCACAAAGTCTATTTCATTTATAAAAAAAATCATTTGATTAACATATGTGGGTTATCCCTGAAGATTTCGTTTAACGATGTTATTGTTGCTGAGACAGCAGAATATTTTCAGCATGTGACAATCCTGCACACACAGATGCAGAAAATGTTTCTTTTCTATTTCTATTTTATTTCCCCTACCTTTAATGAGATGTGCTTTTTTTTTTTTACATCTGTCTTGAATTTGTGGATTCAGCAGAGGATTATTCTAATACTGCTCATGCTGTCACATAGATACTGCATACAGTATGAAAGCAGTAAACTGCCTGGTGAACTTTTAGCGACAAGGGACTTCTGAAGGGATTTCACATTTGTGTAGGATTAAAGCAACACTAGAGAACTTTTTGTAACTTAAAATAATGTTTCAAAAATTGTTTCAGTGTTTCATTAACTCATAACAGGGTGAACGACAGTGCCTTCGCTTTGCGGCTCTCTACCAACTATAACCGCACTATGCAAGTTTGCCAGATCGAGTAGCGGATCTGTAGTTACAATGAGACATAATGGGACGATTCCGCTTCCAACCTGTAGGGGTACTGAAGTGGGAAAAATTCCCCAGTGTTGCTTTTTAGATTTGCATTGGCCGGTCAGAAAAGATCATACATTTCACACTCTTTTACTGAAGGCATAGTATTAGGAAAAAAGAAGATGGCGGACATGGTACATTACTTATCCTTTGTACTTTAAAGAAACACTGCGGAACATTTTATATCATTGCGATTTGGCACCGTAGTTTCAGAGTGTAATTCACACCACTGTCGTAAATACAGACAGCTGTACAAATGCATTTGTCATGATAACATTACTTATGATAAAAAACTAGCAAGTTGACATCTTGGCTAACAAAGCCAAACATTAAGCGAGTGCAACAACACAAGATGTAGTAAGTTACATAATATTACTTACCAGTCCAACAACAAGATAGCCAGCTCTCCATCTGTCTTGCAGACTTTTATTTTGCGAAGCTCTTGCCAACTACTAAAAGCCCGTCCGAGTTGTCCAATAGCAGCTCGATGTACTCTGCGGCTTCTAGCCTCTGCCATGATGTCTGGAGTGGCTGTTGAACCAGGTCTCACCGCTTGCTCACTCTGCTCCCGTTTTGGCACGCCACGGCCGCTGTTGTTCACAATTTGATTGTAATTCTTACTTTCCCTTATAGATTTGATTAAGTAGTTACAAATAAATGGATGAAAAATCAACGTTTGAAACCCTAATCCATCTGAAAGCATGAAAATCCCCAATATTGGCAAGACAAGGTTTCTACCTAACAGCAACAATATGTTAAAACGGAAAGTTTACTCTCAAGAAGTTTGTGACTGCTGGACCATTACACCATTCAAATGTTTCTCACACATTTAAGCAATTGAATAAACACAAATTTAATAATTTATCAATAAATAGTATTACGTTTGATATTTAAGTACATTTTACTTGGCTAATTGTATCTCCAGCAGACACAGAGAATTCAATCAAAGTTGTGTTTGTTGCCACCTGGGTTGTGTAAGTCCACTATTCACTCTCCTTTTAGCTCTGGTCTAGAAGTCTCCAGCAACTGTTGAAATAAAATGACTAGCTCTCTAGCTGCTAAATGCTCCACTGTAACTTGCTAACTGTGTATGCCAGCTGTTTGGGGGTGGGCAGGTAGTGTTCAGTTGGTTTATCAAAGCTTTTTCGCTCCTGCTGCTGCTGGATTTGACGCTGATGAAAGAGATGAGGGTGAACTAAAACACTGAAGTAGCAGGCCGTTAAACCAAAACAACGAGCTGAAGTGTGTAAAAGAGTAAGAGAACTACATACACAGCCATTTTCTGTGGGTTAGACACAACCAGGGTGCGATTTTCCAGGGGGGATGCGTGGGATTTCCCTCTTTCTTTTCTTTCTTTTCATGCCCGATGGGGTCAAAAATGTACCTACCCCTCAAAGCTATCAATGCTACTGCACCAATAGATCATTATAAATAGAGGTATTTTAAACTAATCAAAGCACTGCAACGTGAACACATAGTGCCATAGAACAATAAAATCTGAGTGGCAGTTGCTGGGTGTATTTAGCCACTACAGAGCTCCGGGACGCCGGCTACCAGCGGCAGTTGTGTTTCGCAGCAGTAGGCGAGCCAGCTACAGGCACCGCCAGACGACGGTGTTTTCAGTTGAGTTTAGCCAGAAAAAGTGAGGGTCATGCAGCAATGACAGTTAAGTTTAGACACCAAAACAATTAGTTAACTTTAAGAAAAATATCGTGGTTTGGATTAAAACACTCCCGCTGAATGAACAAGCGTTTCCTGGGTGAAAATATTTTTGATTTTGCTGCGAAGTGAAATCCGCTCCCCGACTTGAAAGCAATGTGTTTTATGTTGACACCACATTGAGTTTTTTTATTTTGAGATTATTTTACAATGGATGTTGAAGGTCTTTTAATAAGTGTTATGGCATGACTGTCCAAGTTGCACTATATCCGTAGTTTTGGAAGGGGGAAAGTGCTGGTCCCAACAAATGTCCCCTTTTACATTAAATGTAGTAATACATTTTCCATGAAACAATTACTGATTAGTGCAGCTTTAAGGAATTTTGACTGCAAGATTTCCCCTTACAAATAAGTATTATCATGACTGTTTTTGGCACTTCTTCCACTTTGACTGATTGATTATTTTGAAACTCAGGGACTGATAGCAGATAATAATTTAAACCAAGCCTTTACCCTTGCTTGTCGATAAGCCTGCTAGCATAGGAGACAATGTAGCAATTTGCAATTTTCAGTATCATTATCTGCACAAGGTTTTTGGCAACTGGCAAATGCTGGGAACTGTACTGAAATATGATGTATAATTTTTATTTAACCCTTGTTGTGTGTTGTTCATATTTTTGTTACAAAGCCAACGTTCCGGCTCTGGTGGACCCACCACATTATTAGGCTTTTAAATCAATACAACCAAATCATTTTATGTGAAAAATACTTAATAGATGTTTACTTTAGTGACCAATCATATATACATCACATTTATGATCATTTTTGTTTTTTGTGAGAAAACAAGGAAATTCAATTATAAAAAAGGTACTGTATAAAAAAACAGAAACAAGATTTTTTATCATTATTAGTGTTTATTTCTTAGAACCTAATCAGAACAGGTAAAAGTGCTTGTAATGTAACAATTGGGTAACTTTTTGTGTGAGAATAGCAGGTGCTGAAACATTGCATAGTTTCATAGCATCTACATTTAAATACACTTTTTTTTCACCACAACTTTTTATGTTCTTCACAGAAAATGAGCCAAGGACAGTGAGTTTGAGTTAGAAGAAATAATAAATAGCATAATTTTTCTTTTACAAACATTGAAAACAAGTACCACAGACCCAAAAACCATACAAGGGTTAACCATGAAAAATGTAATATTGGTATAAAGACTAGTACACTACTGTTTATTGCGACAGAGATTCTGTAACAAGGTGGTACAGAATCTCTTATTGTGCATATCTTTATTGAGAAGGACCACTCTATTTAGGATTTGAAATGTATTGGTATTGGCTTACACTGAGTCACAGAGGGGAACCAATAATGATTTACTGAAATTAGAAGTGCATTGGATCTAAAGACTTACAAATTCCTCTCCTAATGGGTTGAATGAGGAATTGTCTCTTCAATGATTACAATGGCGTTTTTCCCTCTTGGTTTCTTTTGCCCTTACCTTCTGCTTTTACCTCCAATAGAGCTAGTGTAGTTTAATTATGTTTTATTGTTGCTGAAGAATGAATGTGCTTGTGTTGATTTGCTTTCGACTGATTTTTGTGTTTATTCTTGATAGTGCTGAAACAAAAAAGATGATTCATTAATTACCAGTTCAATGTTTTGGTTTATAAAATGTCCAAAATTATTTTAAAAAATCCCACTACAAAACATAAAGAGCCCTTAGTTTCATATAACAAAAAAGAGAAGCAGAAAATCGGAAAGTTTAAACTCAATTTGTTTTGAATTATGTTTAAAAAGTCATTGATTAGCCAATTTTAAAAAGGAATGTATACTATATTTATCTTTGTGATTTTAAAGTTTTTAGATAAACTGAAGGATGGGGTTGAACATTGGGTTAAGATTTTCTATCAGATCAGAGATCAGATCATGTTTTTCATGGTTCACTAAAAGTTGACATTATACTGCTGTATTAATTTGCTATTAACTACTGGACATAACCAGGTTTGTAGTGTTCCGGTGGTCAATTGGTTAAAGACGCAGACATTGGAACTGCAGCGCTTCTTGTACCATTTTGGGAACATGTCAACACAAATCTTTAAAAAAATAATCAGGTGTACAGAACATAAAATAAAGACGTACAGAAAGAAATCTTCTAAATAATCTGTGTGTACTTGTTTGATTTCATTTTTTGACAAATGTTACTAACACCTCTGACTGTGTGTGTGTGTGTGTGTGTGTGTGTGTATGTGTGTGTGTGTGTGTGAGAGACACAATGCTTATATGATACTGAATGTGGTGCCATGAAGATAGCACAGATATAAAACACTGCAATATACTGTGAGAGTGATGGATGATAGAGAAAGAGAAAATCGTGGATGGCATTTTTTTATATGAGATCTGGCCTTCACTAATGAGCAGTCACCAAAGTATATGATTTACCTCTTGTGTTATAAAAGGTCACATTTCAGACACAGTAAAACCATTTTGGTCTGACTCTGGAGCCAAATGGATGGTTTGACCCAGTATGGAAAATACATTTTGAGCCGTTTGGATGTAAGAGTTTGGATAGAAGAGAGAGACTTTTGTTTTGTATTGTCGCTGTTACTTTTGACCAAACTCAGCAGTGAAGAGGTTTACGGCGGTCACATGCACACATTCCTACATTTTTGTTTCCATAGAAACGCTGAGTCCCAGGCAGGCGGGTATTTTTGAGTTACATAAGCCTTTATCAGTAGTACGACATCCACATTGATATGGGTATTCTCATTTGACTGGATTCCTATTTTAAGGAACTATATTCAGTAACTGGGGTGAATAAACAAATCAGGTTTCATTGTCTTACAATCATGCTATTTTTAGCTGTTTGATCTTGAGGTCTCTGTCTAACATGTTTCTCCACATAATCTGTCAATTTCCATCAAGATTAAAACTGTGTTTTGGCCTGAGTGAAAGTCGAGGCACACAGTTGCCATACGAATGTGGGTGTTGCAGAACAGCTGATCTTTACCAACACAATTGTACATATGTGATACAACCGTGTCTATAATTATGCAACAGCTCAGGCATCAGTCCTTGAATAATATATGACAATTAAATACATATCAAGGGCCATGGTTAAATCTAGTGCCTTTAGTTTTTGAAGAAGGGTATAGGTAACTAGACCATCCACATCAGTGAGATTTCTTCTTTTCTGTTTGTAAGGGATTGAGTAGCTCTAGAGGAGGGGAAACAAGTTGAAGAGGGATTCAGCCTCAGGACAGCAGGGTTCATGTGTTTCCAGAGACTGAGGTCTTCCAGTAACTCCTACACCACCTGCAGGAACAATAGAGCATTATTAATAGATGTAAGATGAAGCTATTTGGGTCTTGTGTATTACTGTAGCAACCTTTTGCCTCAGGCACAATTGCATTACACTTGTTCCAACCTTTTCCCTAACATACACCAGCAAAGTCGCTTATTGATGTTCTTGTCCTGTATTTACTGTATGGATGTCCCGTTACCATTGCAGCATCAACTGCATTATTCCATAAAGCAAGTATGGTTGACTTCTGGGGATGATTAAGTGGCTGTTATAAAACCAATACAGAGAGCGTTTTACACCAGAGTTTTGTCATTGATGATCAAATGGTGACTGTGTTTTTGCTGGAGGCAGTTTAAAAGGCTCTCAATGCAGAAAGATTTCAATTCACACTGAACTCTTCTAAATCGCTTTGGCCCTAAAGTTCTCTTCAGCTTTGCCTTCTTTTTTTAACTACAGCACACTTCCATTGTGCTTAAAGACCCCCGGACTCTGAAGCACTAGTGCAGAAGTAATACTTTGAATACCCCAAACACACTTGATGTTCAGTCTCATGCACATCTGCGATTGTGTACAGAGCTATTATCAGTGAATTATTTTATGACCTTGGGAATCAGGCGGAATCACAGATGCCTCCAGTTTTGATGATGACATCCTCGCAATCAGCAGCGGTGTCTCACTGTGAACAAGCGCTTCATCTTAGTTTAGACCCAACTGTCGCTGCTAGAACAATATTAAGCTGGTAATTAAAACGTGATAATAATCTACTGCAGTCGCTGATTTTGTAATGGATTTCAACAAGTCTTAACATGAGTGCCCCCCAGCCATTCCTCTATGTGAAAATAAGGGCTTTTTGGACTGATATAACCAATTTAGTGTTTTGTTTCAGATGTAAACCTAATTATAGATGTTCCATGCTCGCTTTCAGTGAGAAATGAAAGTTGTTTTTTCCCAGCAGAATATCAACTATGCCAAGATGGATGGGGCTTTGCTGTGAGTAGTGTAGTATGATATAATGCACATGCAGCTATGATAGCAGCTGAATAGCGGTGATGAGTAATAACTAATAAGAATCCAAAAACCTTGCATGAAAAAAACCTGTTGTTGATCATTAATTCAAAGCTCATGATTTTGCTAATTGCATTAATTTCTTTCTGAGGACGTGAGGGGAGTTTCTAAGCAGGGATTTAATTCAAAGTCCCATGTGAGGGAACATTTACTCTAAATGTATCATATTTTGCAATCTTGTGCTGAATTTGCAGAATATAGTTTACGGGTACCAACACAAAGTGGGAAATATGATATTTCATTTGAATTTGCAGTCTTCAACTGACAGAATTTAATGCTTTAAACTAAATTGTCAGACTCATTTTGACTTTGCCAGCTGAACAAGGTAATGGAACAGATACTTCATGTAACATTTTGTGTTTTGGATTAATTTGGATTCCCTTTCTTGTGTCAGAAAGCTCCAAAGACATTTCAGTGTGAGCTAGAGCTCCTGAAGCCTTTGCCTAAAGCCGTTACTCCTGTGGGTTCCGGCAATTTGATTATCTTAATCCCCTATCATTCGAAGCTTCTAGCCAAGCTTAAGGTGTGGACTGAACTGTTAAGTAGCATAAGAGGTGATGGTGGAGAAGACCTGTGTTTTTACCAGAAGCTGTGTTTGTTGTTGCTGTTTTTGTCTGTCTTGGGTCTGTTTTATGTATATTAATGTGGAACCCCAGGTAAACCAAACAGAAAAAAACATAGGCTACTTACTATTATATTGGTCCATTGGCAGTTCCTTATGAACAGTAGTCTCAGAATGAATCGGGTTCTTTATGAATAATAATACTAGAATACTATAATAAACTAGCCATTTTTAGAATGTACACACAGCAAATAAAAGCTGCACTTTTAATTGTCTTTAAACTTAAGCTGGAAATTGTTCATAAACATCAGATTTGAAAACTGGAAAAATCAATTAAGCTTTTTATTTAAGCAGCTGGCTCTGTAATACATTAAGTACTTATTCATTGTGGCACTTTTGTTTGCAATACTGTTTGCTTTGTGATGTGAAAATGGCAAGAATCCTAGACAATACCATGTTATTGATTCTTACGGAACGGTGCCGAGCATATAATTAAATCAGGGCTCTGTTGAGGATTAGAGTCATGAAACATTCATTTTAAAAAGTTAGTCTCTATTGTGTTGGGTTGCGGAAAGAAAGAGACATAATATGCCATCATTTTTAAAGAGCCTCAAAATGAATTAATAAATAAATTTGACAATTCCTCTACTCAATGGTCTTTTCATTATGTTTTTGACAGGGATGACCTGCCAAGCGAGGACGTCTTACACTGAGGACGAGGTTCTGTGGGGACATCGCTTCTTCCCAGTCATCTCCTTAGAGGAAGGCTTCTTTAAGGTGGACTACTCTCAGTTCCACGCCACATTTGAGGTGCCCACCCCTCCATACAGCGTGAAAGAAGCAGAAGAGGCTCTGCTCCTATCCTCGCCCCTCATGGCTCCATCCCTGTGCAACAGCGGGGAGAAAAACAGCTCTCTGGACTGCCTGGAGACCCTGGAGGACAATGACAGCACCACCAAGCTGCCCACCAAGCTCCAGAAGATCACAGGGCGGGAAGGCCTGCCCAAGAAGCTACTAAGGATGAGCTCCACCACCTCAGAGATGACTTACAGCTTTGGAGACCTGCCCATGAAGTTGCAGCGAATCAGCTCTGTTCCCGGTGTCTCTGATGATAAGCTGACCGGTAAGGCCTCAAAGATGAGCACAGAGCCCATGAGTAAGTCAGTGGCGGACTTACCTCCCAAGCTGCAGCGACTGGCTGGGGGGGGAGGGGGCAGGATGGACGGACACCTGCCGCCCAAACTCAGAAAGATGAATTCAGATCGCTTTACATAGAGCAGGCAACATATTTTAACTTATGCTATCCACCTTTATTTCCCTACTTAAAGTCCTTGTACTATCCCTAATTTATTAATGGACAATATTCTTATATTAAAAGAAATGTTGAATATGTGCACAAATACCTTATATAAAGTAGGGTGATGGAATTGAGCACATTTGGACCTGGATGTAAGTGTACATGCTATGATGAAAGACCTCTGATATTTTTTTTAGGATGATGTACAATTAGCACAATCCGGCATGTAAGAAACAGCGCATGTAGAACAGAATCTCAATAATTTCTGGCATGACATTTATCGATATATTATTTTACAAAAACAATTTCATTGGTGGATTTATTGACAGTGAACAATTGCACAAAGCCATATAATTTACAACATGGACAAACCTACATCACATGGTTCTAATTTGTGGTGACAAAAGGCACATACATTTGTTTTGAGTTGATTGCTTTTGTTGTTTAATGTAAAATTGTGGCAATGTTTATGTTGATTGCATGCTCGTCTTATTGACTTAGCTATACAAAGGTAATAGACAAAGATGTTTAGCCTTAACTATATTACCTTGTTTCCATTTTCATGTTTGTTCACAGCTGGATTTTGGTATTTCATATATAGACTATTTTACCATGTGCAATTTTATGACTTTATTAGTTGATCAAATACAGAATATGTTGCTAGATGATGCATTTTGAATTTGAAAATGCATTATTGGCATCATTTGACCTGTCTAAACTGAGCACAATGCTACACAATTTTCACTTGCTTATTAAAGTAACACTTAAGTTGAAAGAGTCGATACTTTTGCTCGATAAGCACAAAGCAATCATTATATAACACCCTGTGATATTAGAAAGCATTTATGGGCATTTTGTCATTAACTGCTTAGGACAGTAGTCCGATATTGTGCAATCCCTTTGTTTCATTATATAACTAAATCAACTTAATCTACACTAGGCCTGTGTGCCTAGACACACAGGAGACACTCCATTAGAATTTCAACTTAGGTGTTACTGGTTAGAGTTACGACGTTTTTCCACTGCATGGTATCTACTCGACTTGCCTCGACTCTACTCACCTTTTTAGATTTTCCATTACGAAAAAAAGTCCCTGGTACCTGCTAACAGGTTCTTTTTGTAGTAGTACCTCAGTCAGGGTTCCAAGCGAGCTGAGGCGATACCAAAAGATGACGTAAAAATTTGCTAAATACTTAATGGTCGGAGAGAATCCACTAATTTAGCCACTAATCACTGCGTCCTCATTGCTAGCGACAGACGGGGGGTGTCCTGTACAAACCCGCCGTGTTAACCGGTAAATAGTTTATCCAGTGTTTTAATTTTTTTGCTGCCTCCAGGTTCATTAGAATCAAAAACAACACCCCTTCGACGTTCTGTGTGTGTGTGTCGCGTTAGGTCACGGCAGTTTCATGCTATGATGACCAGACACGGCTCGCCTCACTCATGAGGCAGTACTAATCTGCAATGGAAAGAGGAGGACGGGACACCGGGGTCGAGTCAAACCAAGGCTAGGCGAGTCGAGCAGGTACCATTAATGGAAAAATGCCATTAGAGGTGGGCCCATAGGGAAAGCATAACCTTTGTCTTAAGGGCCCATAATCTCCCTCCTGTGTGATGAAAGCAATAATACTGTAATGACTATACTCTTTACATAGCCACAGGGTCTACCACAGCCCCATATTCATTATGTTTACTGAATCCATGCCATGAAATCTGGTTCTTCTCTAAATGCATCAAAGACATTGTATGATACCCAATCTCTTCAGGAATAAAGATCTAACATAACTGTTTAGCATCTTGCTACTTTGAATAGATTCAATGCATGCTTTACCCATTCAAATCAACAAAATGTTTTTATTAATATTACTTATTAAAGGGAGGGGTCAAAATGATGGAAGACCAACAACAAGCTTACCTCACTGAAAAGAGCTGACATGGGCCTGTGCGGGTGCATCTACTGTACCACCGTTTAAGTATGATCTGATCATTTTCACTGTTCAGCTTAAAGAAATAGTTTGACATTTGGGAAATACACTTATCTGCTTTCTTGCCCAGAGTTAGATCAAAAAATATGTAACCACAGTCAGAAGCTGGTTAGCTCAACTTAGCATAGAGACTTGCAAGCTTCAAGTATTGCGTTTGTGCCCAAACAGCAGCGAACCAAACCAATCAGCAACTTGTGAGAAACTACTGGCAGCTACGGGCGTGGTTTTGGTGTGTGTGACGGCCATGATTGTTTGTTCAAAACAACAATGGCAGACGTGATAGACAGACGGTTCATCCAATATCCCATCACCTGCCAAGTATTTTTTTGTATGTGCCTGCCCTTTTCCAAACAGTTTTCAATGATGGCTTCTCAGATGCTTCTGTGTAACAAACCATCTGATATTTATTAACCATATGAGGTTAATAAATACTGTGCAAAGGTGAAAAAGTCCATATACCAGCACCTCTAAAGCTCACTAATTGTTAATTAATAATTATTATGTTCTATTATTTGTTTCATCTGTTTGTTTAATCCTATTGTTTGAATCTGCACCAAAACCCAATTGTAACAACAATACATACCCCCCAGTAAAATGGATAATAGTTTATTCTTTGTTTATTTTTATTTGATTGATGTAAATATTAATCAGTGAGCTTTAGAGATTACAGTAGCTGTTTTTAGTGTTAAGGCTAAGCTAGGCTAACCGGTTGCTGGCTGTTTATTTATATTTACTGTATCAATCTCTTAATGTAAAAATGTATACACTTCTCTCTTGGAAAACAACAATGCCTCTACATACCAGACAATTCATACTATCATTTTTAGTTATTTTTAAAGTGCTCACATTATGCTTTTTGGCTTTTTCCCTTTCTTTTATTGGGTCATATCTTTTTGTGCACGTTATAGTTTTACAAAGTGAAAAAGCCCAAAGTCCACCCCAAAGGGACTGACCATCTTCCAGAGAAAACACTGTTCACAAACTGCTTCAAACAGCTCTATTGTAGTCCAGCCTTTACTTCCATGACACGTTATAATGCTCACCTAGCTGCTAGCGTGGCATGCTCTCATACTCTGCAACTGACTAGCTAACAGTGCTGACCTGCGCATGTGCGACTCCTGACAAAGAGGGAACAGAAGTGTGATGCCTCACTCGGTAGCTAAAACAGAGAGCTCAACACACAGGGGGAAAAGTGGTGCTGCAGCAACATGCAGTACAACAAAAATATGGTGTTTTTTGAAAAGTAAACCACATAAAGCTGTTTTGGTACAACCCTCTAAATTCAAGTATGAACCTGAAAATTAGCATAATATGAGCACTTTAAGGATCATTAGTTATTTGTAAAAGGCTCTGAGCACATTTACATATACGTTTATTAAGCTGAGACAAAAAGCCCAGTAAAAATATTACACTTCAAATTTCAATGCCGACTGATACTCCACATGTGCTCTAGTAAATAACTGACCAAAACCCTGTCAAAAATCTCAGGGGCAGAGATGCACACGATTGTATTTTTTTAGAGTCAGTGGTACAGTCTGCAGACTTTCTACTCAAAAACACGAAAGATACAAAATTCACAATGGATTGTTCATTCTATTTTTGTACGCTAATCTTGCCTTATTGACAACACATGCAGGACTACAAATTGATGTGGTCTATTTCTAAATCTGGACCAAAACTGCGCCAGATAAAGGATTATGCATCGACACAGATCCAGTGTCACTGCGACAAGTCTTTTCTTCTTGCGCTTTCATTGTTTTGATTATATCCTGTTTAGTTGCTGCTGCTGTTCATATTTCACAGTACGCCCTTTGTTACTGTCAAATATACTGTGTAAATAATAACTGTGTTTCCAGAGACACCTTAAATGACTTATGGAGATAATGTCAGTCCCATGACTGTAGGTACCACAGGCAGTTGGGTCTGTATCTTGAGAAAAGCCTTTTTGTTGTTGTCTTTTGTCACGTGAGGTCTCTCCAGCAGGGCCAATAATGCCTCTCGACAGAAATAGCATTTCAATACAAAAATGATTGAGTCAAGTGTATTTAGAAGAAGTGGGAGGATTGTAGTAGGAGGCAAGAAATGGGTTATTCAGAGTTTAAAATCTTGTTGAAAATGGTAATTCTTTGAGAGATGTTTTGATAATTTCCATAATCAGGTTTCTTGACAAATAATAACTGACACAGACTCGGCCTGTGGCAAAGAAAACAGCTGGCGTCGCTTGCTGATTACAGGACATATTAAACACAATTATGCACTGAAATATCAGTTATCTATTTCTTTTCACAACTTCTATTCAATCCAAATAATTCCCACAATAAAATCAGTTTACTTTTAATTTATACTTGTTTTTTAATGTAGACGTGGAAATACAACAGTCTACTTTTTTGTTAAAAAAAAGACAATGAGAGTAAAACTTCATTGAACGTTCAAAATGAAATGTGACATGCTGACTGGCTGTTTGAACACTTCTTGCAACACATCACGTGTCAGCATCAAGATGGGACAATATAAGACCCTTCACATATGAAGAATGGTGCGACAAAACTGGTGACATTTCACTGCATGACACACGAGATAATCATCATTAAATAATTACAGCGGTTCCCCAGTAGTCTGGTCTAACATGTCAGATGCAACATATGAATGCCTGTTATCATGTCATTTTTAAAAGGAAAAAACTCTTCTTTCATGGGTGAGGGGTGCCAATTCCGGGTACAAAATGTTTTAGCCCATATTCATTAGGCTTTTTGATTTTTAACCATCAGTTTACTAAGCCCCCACTTTAACAGTGACTGTCCAATCACCAATCAATCAACTTAGGATGGTGTTTTCTTTTGTTTATCCCTCTCAATAACTACAACAACTTGGTTAGTCCTAATTCTAATAGGCTTTTTCTCCTGTAATGTTAAAGGGAAAAATACAAAAATGAACGATTCAGCCTAAATCTGTCATCTGTACTGATTGTCAAAGTGCTAAGCAGCCAACCAGGCTTACTGTATGTTTGAATAAATTGGCATTCAAATCTTGCTTTTTTCCCTATTATATACAGTACTGTGTGGCTACTATACATCTATTGATGTACTGTACGTAGGTACATATGTGTGTATGTATGTATGCATGCATGTATTCATGCATGTATGTATGTATGTATGTATGCATGCACTGTAATACAAGGAATAACTAGCTCTGAACCGCAATACAAGAACATGCAGATTTAATTTTGGGTTTATGCTAAATAAACTAGTTTGAGTGATGTGTCTTCCAACCACATTGGAAAGTGTTTATAGCTGCTCCGAACTGCCTCACTTGAAGGTATACTAGTGCCTTTAGCTTCTTCCTTTTAGCATAACATAATGTTTTAGCTATCAGAAACATATGTAAGACCCTTTGCCTCATAGGCAACATTACAACAAAAAACAAAAGTTGGCCAAAGCACTGTTACAACCAACTCAGGAAGCTAATGTTAGATTATTTAGCTAGCTAGCTAGCTAGCTACACCTACTATCTGCTGGCGACATTCAGCAGACAACATCAAGAAGGCTTCTTTTTTCACCTCTTTTTAAAATCAAGGTCCCATTGGTTTAAAAATGACTAACAGTTCGAGAGGTAAATATGCCTCCACTGTCATTATTAACTACATGACGTGTGAGAACAGAAGCGGGACAGTTGAGTGCCTAGAAAAAAAAATGTCACGCTACACGCTGCCCATGGATGAATGCATGTCTTTTTTTTATTCCCTCTCTAAGAATTATTGGGGACTTCAGAAACAGTTATTATTCTTTATGTTTATACTATTTATATAATATATGATGATTATATAATTTAATCAGTCATCCTTCAGTATGAGCCCTGCTGTTTGCATACAAATGTAATCTTGTTGAACTCACGGTCAGATTTCGACACTGCCACTACATGACATGAATCAACTTTTCAAGGCCTCTGTAATAATTTCCAATTCATTTTTATAGCAGTGACTCCTGACTCATGAGCTCTGGGTGTGATTTACTGAGGTGCAGGTGGGGTCTGGAAGCCTAGAGCTCACTCCAGCTCAAGACGAGCACAATGGTGGTTAGATAAATATCTGCATCATAAAACAGATACGAGGGTGGTTTTACTGTTTGTTGCCTTTTGACACTTAACATAGACTGAAGCCACATTACGAGAGAAGGGCACAGCTTGTGGGAATGAAATACAGAAATTTGCAGCCATCAATTTGCTAAATTAAGGATTTACCAGTAATATGGAACCACTGTGGTATTGAAGATCAACCAGTCAATATATTTCAATATAAAATTTCAAATTATAATTGTAACATTTATACATATACTGTATATGCTTTTAACTAGTGTGATTCTGTAATATTTTCCATTGGTTTAAACTTTGCAGTTCAGTACAGATCCCCAAAGATCAGTGCCAAATTTTGACAGAGCAAACGGAACAAAAGACAATAGTGACAGTGAGATGAGACAAGTGCATTACAGACAGCAGAGGAGACCCAAATTGGTGTGTGGGATGAATAATGCATTTGTCTCAATCCTTTTTCAATTCTGTAAGTTTGCAAAATGACAGTGATCAAAGTTGAGTCTGAAAGGGATGGCATTAAGGGGGAGATTAAAATGGTTGAGAGAGTGTAAATGAGAACACCAGAGGGGGAGAGAGGACATTTCTGTCTCCTGTCAGGTTCTGTCTGACTTGTTTTACATTTACAGTTCCCTCTGTATCCCTTAGCTCCCATCGTTGAAATACAAATAGGTTGGATAAGTTCAGTGTGGAAACAGCTGCCGTGGTCTGTAATGCAACTGCCATTAAGACATTTACACAGGGACATTTTTATATATAATTTCTACTGTGTATTGTTAGAAGTTTGCATTATACACAGTAACAGAAGGCAATGCTAAGATAATCCATCAACCCTGCATACTTTTTACATCCACCCCACACACACACACACACACACACACACCACACACACACACACACACACACACACCACACACACACACACACACACACACACACACACACACAACAGATGCTTTGTCTCTGGTGTATTGTATTTGTAAGATAACGGGCGGGTGTGGGCGTCTGCAAAACAGCTCAGTTTGCACCTGAGTCTATCTATCTTGGCTTTAGTCGCCAACAGCGCAGGGGAAAAGGAGCTGAGGAGGACATGTCTCACCGAGCCCACTCTCTCTGTTGAATACTGAGCCTGCCTGATGCACACTTTATCTGCTCCCCTCCATTTCATGTTTGCTTTAAGATCAGTAGGCAACTGTCGCCCTCCTTTGCCAAAAAAATATTTCTTTGGGAGCAAGGGCAGTGCAGGATGTTCCGGTTGAGAATATGGTCCCCAGCAGAAAATGATTTGAAACTCATTGGTATAGTGATCTGGCTCTGAAGAATGATTTCTGGTTCTAATCTAATTTCTTGTGTGTACACTGTAAAATCATTACACGATTTCGACCTTTTATGTGTTTGTGCATTGAAAAAAAACATGATTTTAATGTTTGCATATTTGTGTTCTAGCTCAATTCTAGTTATGATAAATCACATCATCATTAGGTCACTGATGTGAAATTACAGAATGAGCAAAAACCAGGCTCATCGGTGGCCATGAGAAATGTTTTCCAAGAGCTGCAGTTAACCTTCATAAATCCTATCACCTTTTGTTCATCCATGTGGATGTATGCTTGAGGAAAATGACTCTGCATACTCGAAGGGCACCAAATAATTGTGGTGCTTCAGGCACAGCCAGTAGAACTGAAATAATACAAGTGCTCTCTCACAATCCATGCCTGCTAAAAATAAGCCTGTTCAGACAAGGGTGGCAGATTCTCGGCAGCATCCCCAGCTCTGGCTGTAGAGGCAACTGTTCGATAAGTGTGGAGCTATGAGAAAGAGATTGTACATAACAGAGTGCCTCTGTTCCTCTGCAAGTGTGACACACAGTACATGAAGGCTTTTGATCGACAATACAGTTTCCCAGTCAACTGTTCACAGATATTATGCATGTAAAACCAATCAAATTTTACAGCATGGCTTTGTATTGCTTTAGAAAAAGATCAGAACTATGTGAAGAAATCAGATTAAATGTACATAAGCTGTGACTGATGTGGGCACTAGTATTTAAGAGATGTATTCAAATACTTCTATCAGCAAATTAGCAATTAATGATGCGTTTTAAATACTTCATAATGAGGGTTTCCCCCTGAAGCACTTGTTACCTAGCAACTGCAACCAGAATACATTGCATCTGCATGGTGCCAGGACTTAACATGTTTAAATTTGAATGTAGATTTTTTTGTGTGTTGTGTGTTTGCTATAGGAGGAAGGGTTTTTGATACATGACTGCTTTCTATACTTTGAGCAGCAGGAGTAAAATCCATAGTAGATGTGAAGGTGTTTTCACTTGGCTGGGCAAAGCCTCCGTCCCGCTGTTGGTCATTCACTTCATCATTGTCTTTTCACAGCCATTTGAGTGCCTGCTGTGGCAGTGGGATGAATATTTCAGGAGTCTACATTGTGTTCCATTTATTACCTTGGTTGTTAACAGTGTTGGACTCTTCCCCAGGTAGTCATGTGTTTACATGCTGTCATAAAAACTGTGTTCACTGTTCACAAACACTTGGCTGCTAGCTAAAAGGCAGTCACAATAGGACTCTGGCATCTTTACCCATTTCTTCAAAGCAACTCAAGAGAATTTTTCCCGCTTCGGTCCCCCTACAGGTTGGAAGCGGAGTAGTCCCACCATGTCTCATTGAAACCACAGATCCGCTACCCAATCTGGCAAACTTGCATAGTGCGGTTATGGTGTGTAGAGAGCCGCAAAGCGACTGAAGAAGCGTCGTTCACCCTGTTACGAGTTGATGAACCACAGAAATGATTTTGGAAACATTATTTTAAGGTACACAAAGTTCTCTAGTGTTGCCTTAACACCAGTTATCTCAAGAATAAAGGTTTTTCCACCCATTTGATATTCACTAGGCTAAAATATGTGAATCTCAGGAAAACACACACAAAGGAATCTCAAAGGCTGTACTGCTTGTGCATACCAACCAAACCAACCAAGCGACCAAAAATGTTTATAATAATAAAACTCTCTTTGTGTCTCAGACTCAGGCGATTAATAACCCATGCTGGATTCTTTATGATGCAGATGCCAGTCAGTCAGTCAGTAACCTGAGATGCTGAACAGCCATATAGGCTAAATGGATTTGTTAGACGTAGCCTAGCATGTAATTCATAATGCACTTCACCCACATGCATTTTTGATGCTATAGAAAAAAATAGAGCAGGCTTACAGCCTCCACTTTCCTTCACCACAGGAGCCAAGCCTCCCGTCGGTTTTCAGCCTCAGGGAGCTGATTGGCCTAATGTTGCAGATGAAGCACTGTTTTCTTTTCCTCTCTTTTCTCGAGGTCACATAAGCACAAAGAAGCCTCATTTTCCTCCCCCTGCTGTTATATAAAGGACTGGTGAAATCAATAGGTGACAGGAGGCTAGGACAATGATGATAGAGATAAGCAGAGGAAGGTAAGGTTACTTTTGACACAAGGTTATTATATGTGTGAGATGAATCAAAAAGAAACTTGCCTCAGATAATTCACCAAAGGGTTTTCATTTAACCCTGTTGTGTCACTTAAACACATTAATAGTTTTTCCAATTAAATAGGATAACTTTTTCTATTCCACTGTCAGAGTTGAGTCTCTCCATACACCCAGAAGTGAAAAAACGCTTTATCTTCTAAGTTCAGATAACTGGACAACGACTGCCCTGCTATTAAAAACAAAAACTCTCATGAGAAGTGTTGCTGTATAAAAACACCATCTAATTGGTTTGCTCAAATTTGCCCCTTCTTCTTCATTATTAGAGAGTAATGCTGAAAGTAAAAACACAAAGAAACCACCTTAATTGGGGTAGAATGGGGAGTATAGGCTTCCTGGAGGCAATGAAGTCGAACGTGGGTGAGTGTGATAGCTTTCACAGCGTTGCATTTGAAGGCTGCATTCAATTGTCAGACGGAATAAATCATTCAGCAACTGTAATGCATAATGCAGGCAAACAAAACTTTATTACAAGGAAATATTCTCATGCTGGAGAAATAATGACCATGGTGATTTGGTGTGGTTGCCTTTACATTAAATGTCAAAGCCCAAGAGGAAAAAAAACACTAAACAGTGAACTACGAAAACAAAATCAGACTTGAACAATGAGCTGTTAGGTGGAGTTAATGCTAGCCAGTGTAATTTATGGACAGCAAATGGTTGACAGTACAACGTCAAACCCTTATTTGTCAGTGACCAGTGGAGCGACAAAAACCAGGGCCTTCCCTGAATATGTGAGCTGACCCAAAACATAATAGGCTGACCATGTCACTTACTCTTTTCTGACTCCACAAAGAAGTCATTTTTAAAAGCATTAGTCAAAAATAAAAAGGTTTATCCATGAACATTAACCTCCCTTCCCAGAAAATATTATATTAAGGCATATTACCTTTTTGAAATGGATTATACCCTGAGTGCTTCCAGGAAATTCACTGAGGAAGTGCTCGGTCATCTCTTGTTTAAACTGACAGTAGGTCTAAGGGCAGCTGTCCCCTCAAGGACCATCATTCAGCATCTGAACCTGAAAAGCTAAGCTGCTGTAAAAGCAGAATGTCACACACAATGACAGCTTGTTCACAAAGGTAAACCAAAGATAATCACAGAGAGGGGAGTGCAAACGAAAGGGATTAAATTTAAGGATGAGCTTGTGGGTGTTGATTGGTGTGAGTTTATTTATTTTAAGTGTTTTCTTTTCATAATTTTCACACTTTACCATGTTTTTACATTCTAGATTTATCAAGAAACTTCTCTTAAGATTAGTCATTTCAAGGTTTGTGACATTGAGACAAAAAAAGATTTGACTATGCAAACTAAAACTTTGCTCACAAGTTGGGAGTTTTTAAAGCTGTTGCTGGCGTTACTGTGTCATCGGTTGGGGGAATTATTCATTCTGGCTCAGCTCAAAATATGCTTAGCATCTGTTCCACTTTATTCCAGTGCCAGCTCATGGCTCATGTTTAATGTATCTGTGCTAATGGCATCATCTACATACTGTACAATGGCCATCTCTACATCAGGAAATCAGTGAAGGAGAGAGACCTTGCCTGTATGAATGCCTTCAAAACAACCTTTTATCTGAATCATTTGCTCTATCGCCTCTTATATCGACAATGACCATGAATAATTGTCCTTCTAAAATGTATTAAATGAATTATGATTTCAATACTCTGCCATCCAAATGGCACATTATCACACATACAAGCAACATGTTAGTAGCATATCAGTAATTTGACCACACTGCAGCAGTATTTATGATCTATTTAAATCCTGTGCAATGGAGGTCAAGTTTGACTCACTCTAATGTGATTATCCCCCTGAGAAATATATGAGGAACATATGGAAGTGGAATTTTTAATATGCCTTTCAGGCACATTTGCTCATGCAGTCATTCAACACTGTATAAAACATGCACACATATACACATATAACATATAACCCCACGCACGCACAGAACTTTACACCCAAAGCACACTACATGTCCACACACACATTTTATGATCCCAAATCCAAAATGGAACAGAATTTCACAAACTGTCTCAAAAAGCTGCTTGTGTAAGTTTCTGAACAGGCTTTGACTTTCCTCTGATAAGGTACAAAGTATCACCATATAGGGAAAATGCTTTCAACAGACCATGAACCGACGGATTAAAAAAAATTGAAGTGCTTAAGGCCTGTCACCCCAGGAACTATGTGTGTTAAGGTAAACCAAGAAAAGTCAAAGCCTAACAAAAGGCTTAACAAAGTTTGTGGGGTCAGGATGATTTTAGCTTTACCTTCCATCTCATTCAAATAAATGATATTATTTTCATCATTCATTTACCAGTTAATTGATAAATCCTTTATCCTTTATAAAATGTCAGAAAATAGCAAAAATGCCCAGCACAAGTTCTTAGAGCTAAAAGCAACATCACAAAACAGTTTGTTTTGCCCACCCAAAAATTCTAAATCCAAAGAAATTCCATTTACATTTATATAAAACAGAAAGATATTGGGTGTCCTCTTGGTCAAGTGGATAAGATGCATACCATGTAATTGCAATGCCCTTGGTTTGATTCCTACAATTGACCTTTGTTGTATGTGAACCACTTGTGTTCTGTTCCCTGTCTTTTTTAACTTTAATAAACCCTAGGTTTTTTACTTCCTTAATTTACAGTCTTTTAGCAAGGTCACGTCTCAGTCAAGCCTGATGCATATTGCTATTTTCATCTACTGTTTGATGCATTGACTAATCATTACAGCTGTGATTATATGTTTTCCCCTTTACTATTGTTAGAGTATTTTCCGCACATATTATAATGTCTCATGTACCTGTGTCAAAGGAACTATAGTACATTATATATTTGCAAATGTTTGGCTCCGGACACAGAAAATCTTCTCTGTTGCCTCCTCAGCAGGAGGAATTTCAAATGCCCTCCGTTATATATGCCAAGTCAATCTTTCAATTAATCGTCTAATGATAGCCACTCTCATCAAAAAATGTTTGAATATGTGTATTTTCATTTGTGAACTGCTGCCGAGAAAATGCTGGCTCTGGATGAGCAGCCTGCAGGGGCCACATCAAATGGCTTTGGCTTTGAGGAAGATGAGAGAGTAGCATCGTCTTAATCTTTTGCTCCCAGAAAAAGCCTTCACTACTACCTTTAATCACCTCGCTGCCAATTCTCACTGCTGACTCATGCTTGCTCATTTCATTTCATCCTCACCCAAAGAGAACCACATGGCCTTGAAAGTAACCACAGTGGAAAGCTGAGGTGGCTCATTAACACCAGACATGTCCAGGTCCAGGAAATGTGCTTCCTAATGGCTTAATTAGAACAAAATGCAGGGTTGCATTGCAAAGTATTACATCCTGCACAACTACTGTAATATTTTGACCTGAAAAAGTTTATCTCAAGTTAATCTACACTGAAACAGTTTTAACAATTCTCTTAATCAGATCATGGCAACAACCCAACAAACAGCATCCAGTTGTCACACTACAAACACATGTTAAAAGAAAATGCGTTTTGAGAACATTTGAGGGAAAAAATGTACTAATGCTGGAAGCCATATACTCAGCTATTAGTCTCAGGATTTCAGAAACCCTTGTACAACGGGGGCCACTTTCTAAAATCGTTCATTTAGATGTAGTTAGCAAGCAATGTGCTGCTGTGCTATGCCTATATCGTTGCAACACTGTCTCAAACACATTCACGCTTGTTACTGACGCAAAAAGTCTCCTTTAGCATTTAGCCCTCTAGTGTCTTATTTAGACGCGCTTGGTCGAGGCTCTTGGCATCACTTTTTGACGCTCTGGGTTGGGACGTATGTTTAACTGCCATGCGGCACAAGAACGGGATAGATAGATTCAGGAAAAGATTGTGGGTGGGGTTACAAAATATATGTTTCAGTGACATGCGGCACAAGAACAGGACACAAGGCCCCGTCTCCTGGGTGAAAGTATTGTGTTGTTTGACCCATCCACCACTTCGGTCTTTCATACTACTCACTACCGTTTCTGACGCTGAGAGCCACTGACCAAGCGTATTTGACGAGTTGGGAATACCAGGATAAAAAAACAATCTTTTATACAACAAAGTCGTTTTTTCCTCCAAATTCTACCTGGTGTCTGTCAGTGGTTTCATTAAAAGAAATATGCCTGGATTAATTCAGTGGGCTTCTAGCAGTGGGCTGAACACCATGCACCAGGGAGCCACAAGAGGACTGCAACAGACTGTCAGTCTGCTGTGAAGTCAGCCAGATGGGAGACAACATCTTTTTACCTCAGGGAAAAGCACTGGAAAGAAACAGGTGAAAAAAAAGAGAGGAGAGAGAGAGAGAGAGAGAGAGAGAGAGAGAGAGAGAGAGAGAGAGAGAGAGAATGAAAACAAGAACTGAAACAGAATTACAGGAGCTAACTCGGCGCCTAATATGAGGTGGTTGGATGCTGCAATCACAGGTCTAGGTTAGCTCTGGATGACGGGAGAGGAAGTTCAATATGAGACATGAATAAAACAAAACAATGTGAAGAGGTGGACGAGCGGGAAGTTGAACACGATGCGGGGAAACATGTTGCACTCCTGAGAGGCTTCCTGCTGCATGCTGAGAAGCTGTAGAACCTGATATTTATATGTGTCGAGTTAGTTATAGACTGTAGCAGCAGGATTTGGAAAAATAAAAATACAAAAACACATGGGTAAACATTGCAATTTCATGCCATGACCTAAGCTTTGAGGTCTACATACCAACCCACATGCAGACAAATCCCTTGCACGGTGATTCAGAGTGATCTCAGTCGCAATTCCACAAGGCAGCAGAAGTCATGATCTCCTGTCGTGGAGAATATATACAGTCTGTCAGCCACATGATGAAGAGCCTTTATATGGGCCATAAATTTCACTGCCAGACTTAGGCAACAACAATACATGTTATGTCAAGATTTATCACTCGAAAACAGATACCCTTTCTCGATTCCTGCTGCCCTCAGTTCACAGCACTTTAATGCACTTCTGCTTTATAAGGACTGCTATTGTGAATCTGCCATCCAAGACTATTGCATTTAGTTATTAGTTGAAATGTGCTCTCTCTTGACCACAATATACCTGACTGATGCCAAAGCCATTGTGTAAGAGCATGATGTATGCATTCAGCCAGACTTTGTCATGACAACGAGGTCGCTCAGTAAAATTATCCTCACTTATTAAAACTGCCTATCAGGAGTGCGGTACAGTTAATGAAATTGCCCAGGTCAAAGCCATTCTTCAGCAAAACCCTGCTATCATTCTGGGGTAATTCGTTCCGATTTTTGATCGGTCAGCATTTTTTTAACCCCTCACTGTAAAAACTGACGTCCTTACATTCTTGAATCACGTTAATTCTCTTCATAGAAAAACATACATCAAATGTAAACTACATTTTATCCTATCAATATACACTGGAAAACCACCACTGAAAAAAATGCTTCAAAAAAAGCACAGTTTAAAATGCACCATGAATCTTTTAACAAAGCTTACATGGAAATAGCAAAGCAGATTATTAAAGGCGCACATGAGATGGGGAAGTACTGTACAGTATATTCAAGAGGCGTTGCTAGGAAACGCTACTGCTGGGTGAGTCAATAAGCAATCCACTGGCTCTAAGAGGAGCTACAATAGAACAGACAGCTAAGCAGCCACAAAATAATCTCAGTTCACATGGTCATTGCAATTATGCTAATTAATATTATCCTTACAGCCGCTCCAATGAAAAAAGTGGTATTGAACATTAGGGGTTTTAAGTTTCAACAGAGCAGGTTTCAGAGCCACGGCAAGAGCTAAAAGAGTGATACTACTCTGAACGTATGGAGGAGGGAAGTTCAAGGGAAGAGGAAAAAGACAGGTTGTCACATTTTTAGTGAAAATGTGAGGATGTGTGTGAGTGTGAACAGTGGACATGCAGTGAAGGTAAGAGAATTGTCACGTTGAGTACAACGTTGACCCCTATTCTCACTGTTATCACTTTTGTGGGCAATTTCTAAAACTTGCCTCTCCTTTGATGGTCACAGTGTTTCTGGATAAAACGTGATGCCTTCGTAATGCCTTGTCATTCATGTATGCTCAAAGGGAAAATGTAATTTCACACACAGATGTGCACACACATGCTAAAGCAGAACACACACACACACACACCACATAGTGCAGATTATGGGTAACCTATAATCAGACACAGCGCCCCTGTCAGACAAGCGCTATCAGGAGGGGAAAATGTTCCATTTTGATGTGGAGCGTGCATCACCTTGATCTATATGGGTTGTGAGAAAACATTTCTCTTCTGCATAATACCCCATACTGTTCATACTGTACACCTGCAACTCAAATTCATGGACAAATAATTCAGATTACATTGCCCCAAGAGGACATTCATCTTGTAGTAAGAACCTACCTTTACACAGTAGACTTAACAGCAGCAGGCACTGCAATTATACAGCCCGTATTAACAACACATGTTTTTGTCATTTTGGACATGCTGTATCTACCTCATGCAGTGTGTTCGGCAAAGATTTCATGTGGCATTGGGTCAAATACTTTACTCAACACACATAATAAAATCAATTTTTCAAATACAAGTGGCAAATACAATATAAATGTAGATAATTTAAGCATTCAAGCAACAGAAGCAAATTCTCAGTATTGAATTTAATGTGTGCTTGATCATTTCGCAGATCATTTTAATTGTCTGTACAATCTGACCGTCTCTCCCAATAATTCTTGTAATCTTTACGGACTTTAAAGAGATGTATATAGTTCTCTATGCTTCGTCTGTTATATGTATGTATACAGTATATATATTTATATTCCTATGTGTTGTACACCATATTCCTATGGCACTTTGTACAGACATACTTTACTTTTCATGCTTTCTGAATCATTTAGAATAAGGTCGACTTGACACTTTCAATCACCTTCACAGATATTTCCAAACAAACAGGATTAACACGATCTGTCTTTTAAAAATCTATTCCTCTGTGATGACATATTATAAAATAATTAATGAGCACAATCAAGCACTCTGCGTGGTGACAATTGGTGCTCTTCATAAAAGTAGGAACCTGTAGAATGTTTGATAAGATAGGAAATGTGGGGTAATCCTTCATCACGACAAGAACACATAAAGGCAACGTGGCTGCAGGATGTAAGACTGTTAGCACCATGCATCTTCATTTAAAATGACAACACCGGGCTTGTGCAATATTAACTCCAGATACATGAAGCAGACCAACCAGCGTCTACAGAGTCAGGAGGTATCACAAGAAATAAGGCTATATAAGATGTCAAATTTGATGCATCAACAAAAGTTATCCAGATGTTTCTTGGCTCTATGGGTTTTGCGTCTGAGAAAATTATCAACATGTGATGACCATGTTCCAAACCAGTGTGCCACCTGTGTTTAACGGTTCTTTATGGTATTAACAGCATTTCTCTCTTGCTCTGCAGTCGAGTCATTACACAGTACAAATACCTTGCTACTGTCCTTAAGTCAAATTTTCATGTATCTGCACTTTACTTTGTTATTTATATTTCCAGAAACTTTTACTTTTAATCCACTACATTTCCTAAATTAAATGTATACTTTTATTCTACTATATTTCCTCTCAACATCATATTCCCTTGTTACTACAAAATAAAATCAGAAGAAATTTGTCACACAGGGAAAAAAAAGCAGATTTGGCTAATTATTGCTCCTTAATTGCCAAGATAATGCACCCTCCATTCCAGTTGGTGACCTAATGTCTGTTTGTTGCCAAGCGGCAAAATAAAAAAAAAGAAGAGGAGGAAGCATAGTGACTGATAGTGTCAAGGAAGCACCTGGTGCAGGCTCTACCTTTAAGACTTTTACTGAAGTAATAGTCTAAAAGCAGACTTTAACTTCAACTAAAGTGATTTTCTGGTGAGATACTTGTACTTTTACTCAAGTATTGCTTTCAAGTAATTTATACAAGGCTGCTGGGTGCTTGTCTCAGCAACATTCTGATTTGAGTGTGAGTTTAACCACCACGTTATAAGGACAAGAGTGCCATCTAATGCACATGCGGAGAACTGCCAACAAATGTGCAAAGTGCCAACAAAAGAAATATATTAAAGTTTTATTCTTTTCAGTTTCTTCTTGGTAGCCTTAATGATAGAAACATTACTAGCAGCAGCACTTAATCTATGCAGATTTTCTTCCATTAAGAAAAGCCCACAAAGTGTTGCAGTCTATGAGTGGAAGTAAGCAGGTGTTGAATTTACCATGCTCTCTGCAGAATTACCACTTCAGTTGGAAATGCTCAGATGGTGACCTCTGCCTGATGTCCCCTAGAGTTCTCTAGAGTCTTTTCTCAAATCTTAGCCACTTTCATGTTGAAGTGGAAGGCTTGTGAAGTCTAGTGCATGCAGTCCTTGTCAGTATTCATTATTTGCCTCCATCAATCCAGACAGGTAGAAGTATGCCTGGCACTCTCCTGTGCACACAATTTTCCAGGTTCTATTTATAGAGAAGTAGGCCTACATACTCAGAATATATCAGATATAATGGACTTTACATTTTCCTCAACAAATCAGACTTTTTAAACTGTGGCTTTCTGAGAGAGGATACTATAGCTTTGATTAAAGAGACAGGCATCAGCGATGATACGTTGTTCAGCAGTGTTGTACATCAAGTTAAAAGCAACACAGTAACTCATTCATCTTGTTTACATGTAGTCCTGCTTATTATGGGATCAACTTTGAAAACCTGATCACAGTCAGTCTCATACATCTAAAACAAAAAAATGAAGGCCTATCAATGGGCAGCACATTTAAAATTAGTTGCATTTTTACAGTCTATCATACAACATAAGCTAGCCTACTAGGCTAATTGTCACAGTAGGCTATAATTTAAGTGCACAAATAACATTTTTCATAAGGCAAGCAAAACAGCAGCAGGAAGAGACATTATTGCTTTCCCTAACTCATTATTCAAATTCATCTGATAATTAAATTTTACTTTTGATGACGCACTTTACAAGAATAGCAAGGTTGTATGTCACTTCCGGTTATCGTATTTGACTGGCAAGTCGCGACGTCTAAATTGGTGCAAATCACTAGCAGGAATATGTTTCCCCACCTGGCTCCAACCCATAGACCGTATGCTCCAACCTTAGTAGAAGAATCCGTTGGAACCTTGGCATGTGAGCGGTAAGAATTTTAAAGGACCAGCTTTGTTTTTCAAAGTTGGAAACTTGACCCTGTGACCAAATGCTAAACTCTCAAGAAGCTCTAACGTAATAGGTAACGTTAGTTAGCTTAATTTCTAGTTAGTAGTCGACACCAAAATGAGGGCCTATACCCCTACCTGGTGCTTTGTGCAAAACTTAAAGTTAAGCTAGCTGATTTTTTTTTTTTTTTTTTTTACTATTATCTAGTTCATTTAATTATTTTTTCTACTGATTTCCTTCTAGGTAGAAGACCTTGAGTGTAATTTTAAATAAGTGGAATGGGAAGCACTGTGTATTGGTGGTCAGTTGTCTTTTAACACTATACCCAGCTAACAATTTTTAGCTAGGACATAAAATTACACAATACAAACTTCAGCTGTTTTCCACAATGTTAATTTATTACTCAAATATACATTGTAGTGATTCATCCAAATAACCCACAAAACCTATTCTGGTCTACAAATAGTATTACAGTTAATTTAGTTAGATTTACACTCTATTAATTCATAGTTATTCAACAGTAGGCTAATGCTTGTTTTAATTACGTTGAAAGGCGAGAGTGAGGCTGTAATTTCACTGCTGCTACCGTTTGTGAAGTGGTTTTGGTACATATTAATTATTGTTCTTAAATGATGCAACATAGCTCATTTTCCACAACAACTGTGTTTCCTCTTCACGTTGGAACCTGACTATTTCCCAGCCATGTTCTCAGGGCTATTTTATGCGTTCATTTGGAAATGATTGTAAAATTTCCAATACAGTTGAACGCAGCACTGGGAAGCGGATTTTGCAGAGCCGCAACTCGACCCCAGTCAGACCAGAGCTGCAGTCCGGTGACGGCGGAGGCCCCGCGACGTAGCTACGCTAATATTACTAGCTAGCTCCCGGCGAAGGAGGAGAGCGGAGAGCAGCTCCGGTCTGGCAGGGCTGTTGCAGTTGCTGCAGCCTCTGCTGAAGGTCCAAAGCATGTATGGGCTCTTTGTGGTGGGTGCCGACGGTCGTTTGTTGATGTTAGCGAATTTCTAACAACGTTAGTGTTGCACATAATGTTGGAACCAATCTACTCGTGACTTTGATTGGCAAACAACATCACTGGCCTTAATGGGCCAGCGACTGGCCTTGCCCGACATGCTGTTTTACTGGCCCCGGGCCATTGCTTATGTTGAACCCGGAAAAGTCACTAAACAAACGTAAAATTTATTCGAATAGCCCTTCTCACAGCGAACAAATGTATAGCCAAACAATGGAAAGATGATTACCTATGCTTTATCTGATTGACTGATTAATTAGCATTGTGTAATCAAAAGATTTGGGGTGGTTTTCTGGAGACGGCGTCCACAACATTGAAAGCCTGCTGTAATTTTCAAATGATAGATTCCAACTGGCATCTTCATGTATGTCATCACATTTTTGTGCATTCAGCCCAAGGGCTGTTATGTTCCAAAACCAATAATGATTATGTTCTCTTAATACATCCATGGATTATTTGGGCTCAACAGTGTACCCTGCGTCCAAGGTACACCTCCTCCATGCCTTACCCTCCATTTCCCTCATGGGCTCTGCATGGCAGGGGCATCCTTCTCCCTGAGTCGGGACTAAGCCGGACCGCATACCATCTGTTTCTACCTTGCTGCCCAGTTTGAGTGCTTACGCTTGATCCAGAGCTTCCAACTGTCTGGGATGCTTCAGCTGAATAATTGTTATTTTTCCTCTCATAAGCCTCTTGAACCCCATCTTCCCATGGTACAGTTGATTATACAACATATGCCAGCTTTGTTGTTGGAGACCACAGTACCATGTCTGGCCGGAGTGTTGTAGCCACTATTTCTGGGGGAAACACAAACTTCTTATCAAGGTCCACTTCCAGTTTCCAATCTCGCGCTGACTGCAGGATGCAGGTCAACTTCAATTTGTGAAGTTGACATGTCCTGCTGTTGCTGCTGCCCAGTATTGACGCCAGCTTTCTGAGGACTTGGTTATGCCGCCAAGTATAGCGCCCTTGGGTGAGACTTGTAGTGTACCCTGATAGATTGTGCTTTAGGAATGCAGGTACTTGACACAGGGGACAGGCGGGATGTTCTCCATACCACACTTTCATATTTTGGGGTGAGGTTAGCAGGTTGTATGTGGCTCTGATGACAAAACTCAGCTGCTCTCCCTCCATCTGCCAGATGTCCTGCCAGCTGAACTTTTTCTTCTCCAGGCCCTCCCAGTTGGTCCATCTCCTCTGGCATGTCACTCTCCCTCCTCCTGTCTCCTGACTTCTACCACTAGCTGTCTTATCTGCAATGATGTTGCTTTGTGCCACAGAGGAGATTTTGGGATGTGTTCGTACCCTCCCATGCTGTACTTGTCCAACCACATCTCTGAAGTGAAGCGCAGACTTTGCGCTCTGAACAACTTCTGATGGAGTCCACTTCCGGCCCGCTACAACCTGGGGGGCTGCTGTTCGGATGACTCTATCCTCATATTCAGTTAGGGTCATGACAAGCCTTGCTTTGGTTCATTTGAACCCTTCCACAAGCCCTGTGATTGGTAATTCCAACTTGCCATGTCCATAAAATCTGCCGGAACTTAAACAATGTGGAACTCCAAGTCACTGCTTTAGCTGTGTGCTTATCAGCCGTTCCAACTTTTCAACCTTGGTGATGGGGATCTCATACACAGTTAATGGCCACAAGAGTCTTGGGAGTTTACCAAACTGAAAGAACCACAACTTTAGTTTTCCTGGCTACAAGGTCTTGTTGATGCGCTCCATGCTGGTATCATTTTTTAGTTGTTCGAACTGATTGATGTCTTTGAGCTTTGCATCATACCATCTCCCCAACCTTTTTACTGGCATTTCTGAAACAGTTGGGATAGGTGGTCCGCCAACATGAAATCTATGGTCTGTGACTTGGCGTTTCACAATGGAAATGCTTCCGCACTTGTTGGGCTTTAACTTCTTTCTCGCCCATGTTATATTTTGATGAAGTTTCATCAGCAATCTCTTGGTGCAGGGGACAGTTGTTGTGAGTGTTGTTAAATCTTCCATGTAGGCTTGAATTGGTGGTAACCTGATTACATAGTTGTCGTTCTTCTCCCACATCCCATTTAGAGGCTCTGTTTATGATCTACGTTGTCATCGGGAAGGCCAGTGGGGAGATGGTACACCCCGCCATGATGCTTACTTCTAGCGGTTGCTAACTTGTGGTGAAGCCTGATGTTGTGAGGCAAAACTGTAGATCCTGGAAGTAGTGTTTTACTAGATTTTGTGATTTTAGTCGGCACCTTGAAGAAATCAAAGGCAACCCACAAAACTGAATGAGGGACTGACCCATAGGCATTGACCAGTTCGAGGAACAAGACGTGGAGATCTTTATCTTCTTTCTTTGCAGTCTGGATTTGATGCCATATGATGCTGTTCTGTTCAAGGCATTCCAAAAAGCCTGCGATGGCAGCCTTTTGGGTTGATGTGTCAATGAAGTGGTTTTGTTTTAAATACTTTGTCAGTCATTGTTCCAACACACTGAAAAATATCTTGTCTTCAATGTTAAGGAGGTTTATCTGGTAGAACTGTTCAATGGTGGTTGAGTTCTTTTCTTTCTGGAATGAACACCCGTCCAGTTTTTCGGCAGGCGTTTTTATTATTTGCTTGTCCCACGCCACTTTCATGTTTTTTCCACATGTTTTTTCGGTCTTGCCTTATTTATTGCCTGGTTCACCTCGCTCAGCTTGGGAGTGCTGATATCATACTGATGTTGTGGGGGTGATATTGGAGGGATGTCAGTGGGGACAATGATCGGTTTATCTTTTTTCTCATCAGTATAGATGGTTTTCATATGTTCTTCAACCTGGTCTTTTGATGTTTTCTGGAATCCACGCTTCTCGTTTTGTGGATATACCTTTTTATACGGCGCATCTGCTCGGCAGAGTTTTGAGAGCTTGTGCTTTAGGTCCTCTTGAAGGAGGTTAATGTCTTCCCTTTCTTCTGCCATCACCTTTTCCATAACTTTCTTAGCTGTCGCCTCTCTTTCACAAGCTGTTGGATTACTTTCATCCAACGGGACTTGGGGGCGGGAAGCATGCGTTTCTTTCTGACTTGCTCCTTCACTCCACATTTCTCCTCTCCGTAGCTGTAGATAAGGTCGCTCATTTTTTCCAGCCTCTTCTCGGCTGATCCTTTGATCTTACTTAGGATAAGCTTAAATCTGTATTGATGCACAGCAAATTTGAGCCTTTGGAATAACTCTCTGGGAGTTCAATCAACTCAATTTGAGTGTACATGTGAGACCATCAAAAAAACTCTAGGGCAGAGTAAAGTAAACTATTTGTAGGAGTTGATCTTTTAACCTTTTCAGGAGTTAAACTGAACTACTGTGGGAGTTAAACACTAATCCCATGTAGAGTAAAATAAAACTCTAACCTTTAGTCAATTTTGATGTGAAACTCCTTAATAGTGTTCAAAATTCAAACACTTAAAGTATGTTTATTTAACACTTATAGAGTTGACATAAAATAAAAAGGTTTTAGGTGAAAAAACTACATAAACAAAAAACAATACACCCCATTATTACATTACTAAAATATTTATTTGTATTGACAAATCCATACACGGTTAACAATCCATGCACAAGAATACTTGTGTAACAATTTATATTTTGACTAAAAGTGCTTTTACTGACAGTGTAAATATTTTTTTAGCAAACATTCACTTAAAACAATACAACTTTCTAAAAAACATACAAATGTGAATCATGCCAATAGGAATTTGGGCATCAAATTATTGGAAATGCTTTTTCTATCCCTTTCTAGAACCAAAATCTGCTGGGGATTTTTTAATTTTTTTTGAAAGCATAAAAATGGTCATGGAAAAAGTTTCATTTTTAAAAAAAAAAACAAAAAAAAATTTTTTCCCTTTGGGGAAAAATTAAAGGGAGGTTAATTAATGAAATTTGGCATTTTTTATCGTGCTTGTGAAACCAAAAGAAAACATGATTTTCCAAGCCAAAATTTTTTACCCAGGTTTTGGGGTTTGAAAGAATTTAACAGTATTGGGTTTTACTGCTTCCCAAAAGTTTGGCTTGATGGGGGAAAAAATTTGGGGCTGTGGTTGACACTCCCTGCTTCAAATTTGGGGGAAATTGGGCAAAAAAGGAGGGGGGGTGTTTCATCATTTAAGAAATGGGGAATGATTGTACAGTTTGAGTGTCACAGTTAAAGGTCCCATGTGTTGTCAGTAGGACCCGGTATCTTTAAGATGTCCTCTAAACCGGGAAAAAACTTTAAAATTGGCCAACAACACCCTTTTTTGTTTACTTTGGGCTTTGAATTATTTTTGGGGGTGAACAGAATTTAAAGCTAAAAGAAAATGAAAAAAAAGGGGACACATTTAAAATGTTTGTTTTTTAGAAAAAATTGTGCTTGTTTAAAAGTTTTGCTCTTAACTTTTGGGACTTTTTGAGAGTTTTTTTGGTCCCAAATTCGATTTTGGGCGAGTCTGCAGGAATCTGTACAATTTTAAAACAGAGCATCATAATTGCACATGAAAAAAAAAAGGGGAGCTATCAATGCCCCCCAGGGAGGGAAAAGGGGAGTATGGAAAAATTTTTCTACCCAAAGGGACTTGTAGAAGGGGAAAAACCCGGTGCCAAAGCCCTGTGGCCGGAAAAAGGGGGGGGGGGTTTTCCCTTTTTAAAGTCATGAGGGTTCTTCAAGGGTTGGGGCCCAAGCCCGGGAAAACACAAAGAAAAACATTTAATAACCCCCCTTTTAAGTTTAAAAAAAACTGTTTTGGACCTAAAAATTTTTGAAAGGGAATCCTATTGTTTAAAAAAAAAACCTTGTAAAAATGAAACCCCAAAAAAATCTTTACCCTCCCAAAGCTGATCTTTTTGGGCTGTTTTGGGTTTGAGGAGTTAGCAGAGGGGTGCAATACAAAAAGAGATGCCTTTTGCGGGTCCGCCCTCTGCAGACGGGGGAACACAATTATTTCAGAATGCTTTTTCTTCAAATTCTTCTCGTGGGGTTATGGTGAATTTTCCCCATTTTAAAAAAAATGGGTTGAAAGCTAAAAATGTGCAAAGTTTAAATATTTCAGATAAAACTATCCCCGGGGGGCCCTTCCAAGGAAGACCCTGCAACAAATACACAGCGTATAGGATGAAAGGTGTTTAATGTCGGACAGGATTGTCAAAGGTAATCCGCAAAATTTCAAATTTAGTTTTTCCTTTTATATTTAAAAAAGCAAGGGTTAAGGGTTTTTAAAAATGTTTTAAAGGGGGAAAAAAAAGAAGTAATGCGGGTAATGCTCTTTTTTGTACCCGTTAAAATTTTTTTTGGGGAAAAAAATTCCCAAATTTATAAAATTTTGGCCCTAAGTAAAGGTCAGAAAGGTGGGGGGAAGAAGGGGACATGGCCCCCAAAAATTTTCTTTCCCCTGTTTGCGGGGTTTCGTTAAAGTTGCACAGTTTTTATACGCCACTCAAAAAACCCCTTTGTTGCTCCTGTTCAAAAAAGGTTCCTGAAAAAAAAGAAATTTCTGGTTGAAGAGCAGACAAAAACCCAAGTTGGGGATGAAGTAGGGGAAATTAGCTGTATACACAAAAGAAAAGGGGAAACCAAAATGAACTGCCCCCCCAATTACCCCAATTGTGTTGGGAAAGGCTATGGGAAACCCTGGTTACCTAGTAAATTTTAAGTTCCCAAAGGGAGGGCCCTTTCCCCCGCTATTTGGGTATATAGTTAAAAATAGGCCCCCCAATCAGGAGCCCACTTTTGCGGGGCGAGGTTGGGTTTTAACCGAATTGTAGGAAAATTTATGAGGTTTCCCTTTTCTTTCCTCGGGGAATTTACCCCAGCAAGGTTTTAGGTCAAGTCATGCTTCAGTGTGGGGACGGGGTCGTTAACGGGGCTTTCGCCCTACCGTGTAACAGTAATCAAAAAGGGAAACAATGGGGTTCGGGAAATTTGATAGAATAGCTAGGAAACACATAAAAAACCGTGTAATGATTAGAAATTTTGGGCTTTAATTTCAGCAGGAGTAGCAAATTTAAGAGAAAAAAATGGGGACAAACCCCATGAATTTATTTCAGAGGGTTCGAAAATTTTGGGATTCACACCCTATTTAGCTGAAATTTTTTTACATGCAATATACTCATGGGGGTTTAAATGGGGGGAAAAAGTTAGTTTTTTTAAAAAAAAGAAAGGCGGTATAAAGACAGAAAATTTTTAACAAGAGACTTATTTTACCCCAAATAAATATTTTGAAAAGGGTAAAAATGGACATTTCCCTTTACCTGATCAAAAAGAAACCCAAAGGGAAAGGACGGGCCGGGGGGTGGGCGCTTCAGACCCGGGGGTTTTAAGTGTTATAAAAATAAACACCAGTACCGTATTTAAATTTCACTTTCCCCTTAACACCCCAAAAAATGAACTCCGAAAATAAACACCACCCAAAGATTTCCCCCTTTTTACACAAAATGTGGGAAAAATTTAGGGAATAAAACTAAAAAAATCTAAAACAAAAACCTTTTTTTTGTCTAACCCCCATATTTCAAACCAGAAATTTGGGTGTTTTTTTCCCACCCCTTGCTTTTGATTTTGGGCCTTTTCACACCCTACCCCTTTGGGCATTTTCTTTTTTGCGGGGTGATTGTTGTTTTGAATGTTTGTTTTCCCTTCCCTTTGAACCTTTTTCCCCACCCCCTGGGCTGCTTGTTTTTCTCAGTAGATGTGGGTTTCTTCCTGCCGTGAGTTTTCTCCGATAAATTTAAACCTTTTTTCTTGACAAAACGGGGTCAATGGGGGGCCCCTAGGTGGGGGTTTTTTTTAGGCTTTCTTCCGTTTTTTGGATGTCCCTTTAAAGGGATTTGGGGTTTAAAATTTTAAATTTTTGCCCCCCCACTTTACAAAAGGGTTTGGGAAGAAAAATGCCCAAAGCTATGGTTTCTCCAAGAGTTTGAAATTTTGGTTTTCATTGTGTGTCCTTTCCCAAGGGTCTTTTTGGGTTTTTTTTTCCCCCTGTCAGCTGTCCCCTCCTTTGCGGGAAAAAGGTTTTCCCCCCTTGTGGTCAGGCACTTTCCCCAAAGTAACGGTTTTTTTTTCAGAATAAAAAAGCTAATAAAACCCGTTTGTTTGTTTTTTTGTAGGAAACTCTTGACATAACTGAAGAAATTTGGTTTTTTAATCTTTTTCAGAAAAGGTTTTTTGGGAAAATGGAACCGTTGCAGGTTAAATTAACTTGCCTTTTGAAAATCGAAAAGGGTTTTGAGCGTAGACTGCAAACTAACATTATTTCTATTTAATTTATCTTTTGATTACTTTTTTGATTTAATTTTTTGGTCTATTATATTCAAAGAAGTCAAATAGTGAAAATAAAATAAAGATAAAAAAAAAAAAAACCCAAAACGAGGAAACCGTGCGGTTAATTATAGAACCGTTTTATACAGGGGATTTGAATGAGTTTTGGGGTTTTGGACTGACTGATGTGTGGATGCAGGGGGTTTTCCCGCCGGGGCGGGCGCTGGAAGCCCCCCATCCCCGTGCAGAGGCTGCAATTCGGGTGGGGGAGGGAACAGCGAGGAAAGCCAGAGAGCAGTGGAGTGTAATGGGGGGAAAATAGAGTGTAGGTTGGGGTTAGTTTTGGGGGCTTTGAAAATGAGCAAAAGTTTTTTTAAATTTTTAGGTTTTTGAAGGGAGCCGTGCCTGGATGAAATGGGGGTGCGGGGGGAAAAAGACTTTGTGCTGGTAATGTTTGGGGCACAAGGTCTGAATGTTTTTGCCCGGAAGCGTTGGTGGGAAGGCCAAGGAAACCGCAGTAAAAATCAATAGGGGGTAACCCAAGGGTGGACCAAGACTTTTGGTTTGGATTGAGAGGATGGGCACATTAAAAAAAATTGTGAAGGTGGGAAAATTTTTTCCTTTTTTTTTGAGGGGGCATAGGAAAAGGGTGTTGTACAAGGGCGAGACTTTACAAAAAAAGTTTAAAAAGTTATTTTGAATGTGTGTTCAATGTTGTTGCTAGGGACCTGTTGCCCTTGTATCTCTCTTTTTTTTGCCTCTGTGCATGGGGGGTCGAACTAGCGGTCTAATCCCACCCCCCCAAAATGGCTATCTTCCCATAAATTTGCTCTGGGAAGGGTGCTGGTTTTTAAAATTTGGGGGTTGGTCATACTTTTCCCCCTTTTTTTCATCAGTTTCCTTGATCACTTTAAAAAAAAGTTTTTCCTTTGACTCTAAAGCCCAGCTGACCCCGAATTTTAACTTCCCTAAAACTTAAAAATGCTTTTTAGCACAAAGGGGCCGTGGATTTTTGTTACCTGTCTCACAGGGAGTCATAGGGATTTTTTTCCCCCCCCCAAAAGGGAGAAAAAGGGAATGATGGAAAAAAACTTTTTCCTTAAAACCAAAAGGGAAAAGATATTGATTAAAATAGAAAAAACCGAAAAAAAATAGACCTTTTTTTTGCCCTTTCAAAGTGGCAAAGCCCATGATTTTTGAAATTCATCATTTTAGTTTTTGAAAATATAAAATGCAGTCCCGGGGTGAAGGGGGAGGCCCGCGACGCCTTTTTAACCCCAAATATAAACTAGCTATTTCCCGGGCGAAGGAGGAGAGGGGCCCCCGCAGCCCCCGGTTTTGGCAGGGTGAGTTGCGCACCCCCTTGCTAAAGGGGCCAAACCCATGTATGGGTTTTTGTTTTGGGGGTTCCGCCGGTCGTTGTTAAGGGTTTAGCAAATTTTCTAAACAACTAGTTTTGCACATAATTTGGGAAACCCAAATCTACCCCTTTGTTTTTTATAAAGAAAATATAAACTTGAAAGGTTAGGTTATACCCACTTAAAGGCCTTCCTGGGCTGTGTCCCCTATATAAAAAGGCCCTTTCACCTGCGTCTTTATTGTCCCTTTTGAGCTTTTAAAAAAAAAAATTGTTTTCCCGTCAACAGCTTTGGTCCCTTTTTCTTGGGGTCTTTTTCAGAAGGCTGTAAAACCGCTTAAAAAAGCCTAAACCCGGTTTGTCCAGAAATTTAAATTTTTTTGGGCCCAGGCTGTAAACAAAATTCTTTTACCCCCCTTTTTGGCCTAATTTTTTTGGAAAATACAGTTTTTAAATTTGGCTCAATAAAATTGGGTCTGATTTTTGTTTGTTACTGGATTTGGGTATTAGGCTGTTTTCAACCTTGTTGCCCTGAAATTTTCCCCGACTGTTTGGAAAACTAAATTTTTTGTTTTAAAGGGGATTTTTGCAGCAAAAGATATAAAAACCAATAATATCCATGTAATCCAAAAACAAAAAAAATGTCCTGCTAAAAATACTACTTATTAAAGCATACATTTAAGGGGTTGACTCTTTTTATAGATGTTTAAAACTAAATTTGGTTTTGGTTTTTTCGGGGGACTAGTTTAAAATTGTTTTTTTGGTTTAAAGGTTTGGTTTGTTTGGGGTTTAAATTTGGGGGGGGCGCACCCACTTCACAAAACCAATTTGGCCACATTTTGCACAAGCAAAAGCGGGCTTGTGGTCTCGAAAAATGTTTAGATTTTGTCCATAGATGTCCCCCCAGGGACCCCCAAATTTGAGATTAAATTAAACAAATTTTTTTCCCATTTGAAATCAAACCTTTAAAGATCCCTCTTTTACCCTTTTTCCGTTTTTTTTGAAAATTCCCCTTTTGTTTCCATTAAAACCAGGGTTTTTTTAAAGTGGATCCCTTTTTGGGGTTTTTTCCCCTATTTTTTTTAGCTTTAAATTTTAAATGCATTTGGAGCTTTTGGGATTTAGGGATTTTTTTTGGGCACATTTCCCTCATAGTTTTGGGTTACTTCCCCGGCCTCCCCTTTCCCTTTGGGTTTGTTTTGTCCCCAATGAAAAAAAATTTATTCTTTTGTTATTTTGGGATTTATGTTAAACGGGGCCCCCAATAAAAAAGAGGAAAAAACATAGTCCCCCCAAAATCCCCCGTCAGCAAAAACCCATAAAGGGGTTTTCAAAAGCCCCCCTTTATGGGGGGGCCCCATAGGTTTTTTTTAAAAAAATTTGATGGTATGGAAATAAGTAAAATAGTATCTTGGTTTGGAAAAAGTTGTTAAATTCCCCCCCAAAATTCCGGGCCCTTTTTAAACATTTTTTGGGGTTTTTAAAACCCTTTTTTTTTTTTTGCCAATTTTTTAAATTTTAGAAAGTGCGGGTTTATTTTTGCTAGTCCCCCACTGCGAATATAGTAGCGGTTTTCTGACACTTGGAAGCCCGGGGGAGAGTAGCCCTTGGTTCCCAATCCCTTTTAAATTTTTGGGTTTGCATTACTGCTGAACATTTTTTTTTTTTGGGGTATTTTTTTTTATCAAAAAACCTTTTATCGCTTTTTTGACGATAGAAATTTCCCTTCTTATTCCTTTACAACAAAACTTTTACCTATTGTAACTATAAATTGTTCCCATGCAAATTTCAAATAGGGCGGGGAAACTTTTCATTGATTACGAAAATCCACGACACATAATTTGGTTTCAATCTAAAAATTAAATGTCGGCCTCCAGAAATGCCCCAAAGGGCCTCGCAAACAAACTTTAAAAAAAGGTTTTTCACTGATTTTCTAAATTGTGGGAGTATTTTACTCTTAAAGCCAACAACAATTTGGGGGGACTGAAACCCTTTGAAAAAAATGACCCCCTGATCGGGAAACCGCACAAAAAACTGTGGGTCTGCCACCCATGTGTCTTTTTCCAGCTTTCCCGTAGGCTCCCTGAAAACCCAGTATGTCCGGAACTGACTTGGGGTGTGGTTAATCTGTGTGTTTCCCCCCCCAATGGAAGGGGTTTCCCAGACCAGATTGTTTTCAGATAGCCCCGAGTCCTTTAACCCTGCATTAAAAAATTTTGATTTAAAAAGGGGTCTGGGCCCCTCAAACCCCCTTTAGAGGGGAAAGAAAAAAATAAAAAAAATTTGTTAGTTTAAAGGCAGCTAATCAAAAAAATGACGTAGACCCATTTTTTTTAAAAATTTTCGGGAAAACATTTTGTTTGTGCCTGGGGGGTTGTGTATTTATTCCTTTTTGAGCCTTTTTTTGGGGGTTTTTTCCAGTACAAAGTCCTGCTATAAACTCAGTTGCAGTGTCTCCAGCTGCTACTAGGGAAACAACAGCAGAGTAGAAACTCCAGGAGACTGGGAATGCGGAAACACACTGGCTAAGTAAAGCAGACTGGGCTTTGTCGGGAGGGGGGCTTAAGGAGACATGCGTTACAGAGTGTCTCAGACCGAGGGTGACTACAGGATCAGTAGCCACGGTTAGTTTGACAATAATAAAGTTTTTATTGAATGTACAGAGCATTTACAGAGCATGCCAACATTTTCTAGTACAAATTCAAAATACAAGTAGAAACCTGAAAATGCTATATAATAGTTTACCTTTAACCTTCCAAATGTGATCAAACTAAAGAAAACTATGGCATCTTATCACTTTTTAAATTTAAATGCCTATCCCATTGATTTTAGATATTTAAATTCAGTGTTCACTGCATACCCTTACAAAGGTATATAAAAACACTCAGAGTAACAAAAATTCAAACCAACAGTTTCCAATGAAAATACAATTAAAGGATCTTCCTATTTTGAAGTTCTGATCTAGGTTAAGGTATTAATTGCGGAATTGCTTTCTCCTGCTTTCTTTGTGCAACAGCCACCAAAAGAGGGAGACATAACATTAGAAATAAAGAAAAAGTATTAGCTCCACAGCTGAAACCCCCACATACTGTGTTTCATTCAGTTACTCATTTCTCCGTATAAGCTCTGTATACCATTACGTTTATAGTTCAAATCAGTTCACAGATTATTAGATATGTTCTTATTTTGTTTTTTTTATTTGCAGAGTGCACCTGACCATGGCGGTTGTAACACCTAAATGTTGCCTCTTCTTTGTTTTCTTGTCAATCTCTTAGCAAATGCAATGCCTTCTAACTTAGTTTGAAGTTTGTGAGTATAAAGCTGACACAAAGAGTCATATGTGACTGTAGTCAGAAGATGGCAATGGTGTCAGGTTATTGCTTGGCTGTCAGTGTTGGTGGCCTGGACAGGCGGCAGCTCTGCAGTAAGCAGGGCTCCTTTCTGCCTGTTGGAGATCTTGTACTGGCTGCTTGAGTCCGCCCTAAGCCGCTCTCCCCACGCAGGGCTCCCTTCACCAGCGTTCACCTAAATCTGTCACACAGATTTGACACTGCGTCACTTGGAATGCTCTCTGAAATGACATGTATATAATGTGGAATATTGTGCACATTTACAGCCTGGACTTCCCTTAGAGCATTAACGGTTTTCTTGTTTGTTTTTTTTATGATCTTTTTTTTCTTCGTGTTGGGAAAATAAGACTCAAGTTAAACTCATTTTTAATACTACATTAATGTAAATTGTTTTTTATGTCTAGGCCTAAAATGTTAAAATTCAGTTTACTGTTAACTTCAACTTATTTTGCATCGTTGTTAAATAAAAACATTACATTTGTAAAAACAACATATTTCCTAATCAGGGGCGGGGGGGGGGGGCGGAGTTAGAAGTTAATTGTTTATGTTTAATTAGCTATTAAAGACCAGTTCACAGTGTTACCATATGGGGACTTTTAACAATTGAATGTTGTATTTACAGTTCTGTGGCCAGTCAAAATTTTGCCGTCAAACATTCGGCATAATAAGGCCATAAACCTAACAACCCAAATCAGCTCAAATTAGGCTCAGCTATTTATGCGTGAGGAAGACCTCTAAATGCTGTCTCGTATCTTTTTCCCTGTGAGAAAACATTTTACACTGATCTTGATTTTAGAATAGATTCATTTCAACTTCCTATTTCAGATAAGTAGTGTATAGAAATGTATTTTTTTTTGTACAAATGAAACAAAATGTTAAGGGAACAAAATGAATAATAAAAATCCACTAATATATTGAGCTGCAGATTATATTAACATGTTACATCTTGTTAATGTTTAATGCATATATACAGTGTACACTTTTCTATTTTATGTTTCATTACTGTTTTTGTTGAATCACATTTTCACAGGTAACGTACAGACGTAATATAAATTATATACTTGGTTTTAGTTGACAGTGTCAGTCTCCACTCAGCAGCATATATTTACACACTGTTCCCCTTTTGACAGCTAAGTTTTTGGTTGTTGATATTTGCAGTAATGAATTCTGAATATACTTCCTATACATAAAAAGCTCTTTTCCTATTCAATCTTATGTTCCAGCCATTTGCCTCTGTCTGCCACCAGTGCGTTTCCTCGATAAGAAGTTCAGCCTAGAGAAAGTTCGGCATTAGCAACAGAGACCAGACAGTGGACTGAGTGCCCATCACCCTGGGTTCACTTCTTTTCCTCATACGACGTTCACTCTGTGGCTTTCTTCTGCAGTATTTACTGGATAAAGTGGTAGCAACTGGCCTTGGTGGCCATTAAGTAGGATTTTTTTTCTCCTCATCTGTTGTGGCATTGCCTCTTTGTATTGTGCAAAGTTGCTTGAAACTGGGTTGTGGTTTAGGGTTCTCAATGCATAAAGTCCCAGAATTAAAAATAAATAATGCAGTAATCAGAGTACCATGCAATATAATGATGTTTGTCTACATATCCTGTGTATGTGTTAGCTGTAAGCCGTTTTTGTTTTTAAAAACTATAATGTTTGTGTCCCCAGCAGGTCTAAGGGGATCATTGAGATTCACTTATCCATATGTAAATGAGAAGCCATGGACGTCTGCTCCTTTGGGAATCTCCACCCCTTTGAAAAGAAAATAGAGGTTAAAAATCTGCTAAACGAGTTAGCAGCAACCAGGACCCCTCTCTTCCACAGGTAATGAGTTTGATTAATTTTTGACCTTTGGAAACTTTTCACTGCTTTTTAAACCTTTTTTTTTTATTTTTCCCTTCCTGGCTAATAAGAAGCTACAGGGTTTTACACTGAGGACAGGAGGAGCACATACTTTGCACATGATATTACAGGTACACAGAGGCCATAGTGAAAATGACAATTATATTGTATACCATCAGCATTTTTCAATATGTTTTTACATTTTAAAGCATTCATCAAACATCTAAGCACTGGATAACAATCTAAATACATTGTAAAATATGTGTACAATGTTTGAGATACTTTCTTGACTCAAAGGACGGCAAAAACAAATGTTGGCCTATAAATAATAATGCATGGGATGCTTATTTTCTCACACAGGTGTTTAGAGATCCTCTCTCTGATAAATCATGATTTGTAAACTTTCCCATAGACAGCAGTGACAGGTTTCCTCTGATAATGTAGAAATATGGAGAAAGAGAGGGCTGGGTTTAAGTAGAGCTGTGATTTAGAGCAGAGAGATGCAGCATCTCTCCTTTCCAGAGGAGGCCCTCCTGGGTTTGATTTAATTCTCTGCTTGCACTATTAAAAAGGCCTTCTACTCTCTTCACTATATGCACCTTGCTGTCATAACTGGCACAAAATCATTTATCAATGCCGCTTGTAGGCAGCGCGACTAAGGCCTTTCGCAGTGTATATATTTTTTTCCATTATTGATTGTGTATGTAATTCATGAAGAAGTACAAAGATGGGTCTCCTCCTGTGTTGGAATGACCATATTAGGCCAGTAGATGACGGAACTGTTTCTGCTTCATCTACAAATCCATATACCAATCATCATTCCTGTTGGGAAGGAAACTTGTTGTTAAAATGTTTTATTTCACTGTTGTCTTACTGGCAGCTGAACTCAACAGTAATTCTGTGCTGGACGTAAAACAAGCCGTTATTTGGTGCAATAAACGGAAAGGCAGTGAATGTCAGTGTCCCCCTTTGTTGTTTAATTTATTTTTTTTCAAAGTGATGGGAGGTGTCCTTGCTGTGAGAGTTAGTCATTGATGTGGCTATAGTTAGTCCATCCCCTGCAGCGACTGTTTGTAGGAGATGCTACTTCCTCTCTCCTGCTCGTTCATGGCTTCCTTTGCCCAGAATGATCACCTCTCTCGGTCTGTTTGGCTGCATTTTGTATGGGGGTGGGTACACTTGATCGAGAACAAAAGACATAAGTGTGAAGTACAGCAAAGCCGCAGTTCTAAGAATCACACTGCTCTGGGGTCAAACAAAGTCCTGTAACCTTCTCAACAAAGCCAGCTCTCATGAGACTCGTACTGCTGGGAGATCAGTGAGTCTGCATCTTTTTAGTGTTGAATTAGAAGTTGTGTACACGTTGCATAACAACCCTTTGGTCCTTATAATACTTTTAATGGACTGAAAAATATTTAAAAAAAATTGTTTGTGATATATATATATATCACTGTGACTCTAGCAGTTTTCTGACAAGTTAAGTAAAGAGTTGAATGCTCCAGTCTGCTATGCCAAGGAAAGTAACTTAGTGTCTGGAGGCTGATTGTTTCTTGCAATAGGCTTACAGACCCACTTACGTACATTAATTGCTGGATTTTGTAGTGTATCATACACCGTATATGCTTAAATCATTCTGATGATAGGCTACAGGAATTATACTAAAGTTTATTTAAAAAGGAAAGGGCAGACAAGAATAAGACAAAGAATACACTGTAAAAGAATAGGCAGTGTAATTGCTGAATGTTGATTTTATCCGTTGAACAATCTTCATTTGTTATATTTAGCGTTGTAATAATACTAAATTGTTTCATCAACAGCTTACTAATGGTCTTATCAGCAATTGACTATCCCTCTGCTCGATAGGCTTAAGGTAAATGGAAAGAATCTATTACAGGCTGAGAGCCCTTTATCTCAGCTGTCTTAAATATTGACATTTACAGTAATTTGTCCCCATTTTCTATTGATTTCTTGTTTTGCTTTCAGGTTACGCTGTAAACAGGGTAAATAATGACAGATTTGATCAAAGCTCCTTTCAGAGATGATCCACACCTAGCTGGCTGTGCTGATGACATAGTTCACTCATTAGATTATATTCAACTTTATTGTCATTGTGCAGAGTTTAAAGACAACAAAATGAAGTTTGTGTCCAACCAGAAGTGCAAAAAGAGCAGAAAAGTGCAATGTGATCTACAAGTATAAACAGGACAAGAAATATAGTGCAGTGTAGACAGTAGTGTACAATTGGTTTACAGAAGGTGATTTAGAGTATATAAATACATGCAGTGTATTAATCATATAAGAGCAGAATATATGGCTATGTAATATGAACTATGTATGAACAACCTGTACAGATGTGCAAAAGATTCAGTATGAAATAGACAGATACTGTATGTACAGGACAGCTATGTGCAGTGTGGTAACAGTACCACTGTAGTATGAAGAGCAGTAGAATATGGCTATGTATAAGTGTAGTTACAGTACGTAAGTTTGTATGTAAATAAATGGAACACTGTTGGTTGGGTTGGGGGCTTCGATGGATGCAGAGCTAGAGTTAGGTTGGGTGACAGCCGCAGGAAAGAAGCTTCTTCTGAGCCTGCTGGTTTGGGTGCGGAGAGACCTGCAACGCCTTCCGGAGGGGAGTGGGGTGAACAGTCTGTGGTTGAGGTGAGAACAGTCTCTGATGATGCTCTGTGCCTCACGCAAGCATTGCTTGCACTGGGTGGCCTCGATGGAGGGGAGTGACAAACCAATGATGCGTTGGGCAGTTTTCACCACCCTTATTGGTCGTAGGGAGAGCAGTTGCCTAATGAATTGGTAGAACTAAGGAAGCTTCTGCAGAGTGGCGATTGCAGTTTTGATGAAGGCCAAGTCAGTGGTGACATCTCTTAGAAACAGATAAGGCATGTTGTCAGTGCTGCAGAAAGTCTGATTGATACCAAGATATTGATCAGAGCTGGCAAGGGGTTTGTTAGTATGCTAATTATAGTTATTAGTCAGAGGGAAGGTGGTGTGGCTTTTGCAGCAGTTTGTTGGATTCAGAGAAACAATCCCTGGCAGAAACAAGAAACCAAGAAATGTTTGCAGAATTTTTCAAAGCAAGTAAGCTGGCTTGCAATTATGTTTAAGGGCCACATTTTAACTGGCATTATTTGAGTTTAGGTTAAAAGACTTTTCACTTAACACCTTATTTATCCTCATACGATTGCTAATCCATATAATCCACCAATAATATGTTTTTTGATCATGCATATTATTACAATAAAAGAATTACTCTTCTAGCATTAAACTGGAAAGTTTTCAACTCCCGTATTTATTTTGAAGATCTGTGCCCAAAACTATGATGTCTTTCCTTGGTTTTATCACTTCCATATCACCGTCTGGAATGCATTGGTAAGCCCGTCCTCCAAGGGCTACTCTATAGCTCTCTCTGCAGGCTTTGTACAGGATGAAGAAGTCATAATCCTCAAACAGACTTAAATTCCTCCAGAAAGGCTCTTGATCCTGAATCCACTCATTTTCTTCAAACAACTTGGCCCAAAAGAGAAGGGATATTTGGGCATAGCTGAAATCCTTGATTGAAATCTGCTACAAGTGGGCACAGACACACGTGTGGGTCCACACACACACACACACACACACACACACACACACACACACACACACCACACACACACACACACACACACCACACACACACACACACACACACATATATGCATGCACGTACACAAACAATCCCCACACACACAAATACTTGCACATACACCTCCCAAGCCGTCGCCTGCTGTCGGTGAAAGCCTGGACCAGGTTGTTGAGAGGGTTTCTCTGAGCTCTTATTAAAAGGTAAACTTCTCTAAGGCCAGGGAATCATGTCAATCACAGGTTGTGTTTTCGCACCGAGCCCAAAGCCTGCTCTCTCCACCCTGTCAGACGCTGTTATCACTCTCAAAGCCATATCAGAATGCTGTTTGTTCTGCGCTTTAGTTTCACCCACACAGTGGATTCAAAAAGGTACAGGTCTATTTGATAGTGTATATTTCATTGCCGGAGAGAGACTGTGTTTGTCTTGCTGTGTTTGTCAGCTCATATTTGAGCTGAGGGTTCCTATTAAAACTAAACACCATATCAGAGGAATATTGCCACCGCCAGGCTCTTTTAAATCGCATATTGAGCCCATGGAGTGTGGAAGCAATTTAGTTGTAGCATAGTTTATGTCTGTGCTTGTGATGTTTCTATTTACTCTTCATTCTCATTTATTTACACAGTAGCCTCCTTCTACATATTTCATATGCTGTAAAAAAATACTTTATTGTTTCTAATTTCCTGAAATATTACCTTGTTTGCAATTTCACTTATTTAATAAATCCCTTTGAGAATATGGCTATTTTTGTTGAGCGGCACTGTTGAAGTCCTCAAAGTTCTAAAGTCAGCTAAGACTTAAAAACTTCATGCATCTTTACCATTATACTTCATGTTCAACACACTTTAATGCTTGAGATGTTGTATCAGTCAGACAAGATGCAGATCAGACAGCAGCACCACCAAAAGTGTCAGGTGGTGTGTTTTTGGAGAACTCTGAACCCACCACCAATTGCTTACGTGGATATGACTGGAATGGATATTGCTGTTTTCGCTCAAGTTGTTGGACATTTGTCATTGGTTAATGCCAAAATTCAATATAATAGTAATGTATATGACATTACTAGTAGTAGAAGTAGCAGTGGTCGCTGAACACTAGTTGGATTGATTTACATGTGGTTTTGCATACAGCTGCCATATTTTGATATATATCTTAAAGTGCCAATTTTATGCTCATTTTCAGGTTCATAACTATCTTATAAGTATAATAATTATAAATATTTTGAGGTTGTACCAGAATAGGTTTACATGGTTTAATTTTCAAAAAACTCCATATTTTTGTTGTACTGCACATTGCTGCAGCTCCTCTTTTCACCCTGTGTGTTGAGCTCTCTGTTTTAGCTACAGAGTGAGGCATCACACTTCTATCCGATCTTTGTTGGGAGTTGCACATGTGCAGTAACTGCGTAAGTACTGTACCACTAGCTTGCAACCACCTCATTCTCAATGGCAACACACTGCTACAACACACACAAGTTCACCATAATCTACAAAAGAAATTGTATAGAACTACTTAGATTTCCCTCGTCTACAGGTATTCCACGCAAAGTTGAAGGTACGCCTCGTTTAAAAGAAGTCTCCCAGCTAATCCTGCCTTCTACTGATTGATGTTGGTAAAACAGCTAGCTGATGTGGTATTAGCCAAAGTGGTTAGCAAAAACCAAATGTTGCGGCCAAATATGTTCACGGCCCTGCCCATACTGACCAGCTCACCCGGAGACTGAAGGCAGGATACATTCAGAAACCCGTGTCTCACTTTTTTTTTCTCATAATATGGGCACTTTAATTAGTCTGGCTTTCACCAGACCAAGCCAAGATAGATAAATAGATTTGAGATTGAGCATTGGTCTGCTGAGTCTGCTCTATTTTCTCTGCACAAGAGGCGGGACCAACGGGCATAGTTCAAATGCCTCTGTATGAAATTGGAAAGTCTTTCAACCAATCGGACCAATGATCCGGATGACGTAGAAGCAACAGCGGCATCAACGGGTTTGCTGCGCTTCGGTGGCGTTTGGTGGCCGCTAGATTGAATGTAAACAAGAAGCTACATGGTCACTTCTATCGTCATCATCTTAAACCCTCCAAAAGCGCGCCAGGTAGATAAGCCAGTTTGTGATTGGTTCCCACAAAATTGTGAACTGAAGGAAAATTAAACATGCAGGTTTCCAGACAGAGTTGCAGGGCAAAATCAAATCGGCGGTTTACCCAGTCTACACTTTAATAGCATCTAATATTTTTCTTCAACTGCATTTGTGTAATAATAATTTGGATGTTTGTTAATGCAAATATTTGCTGATATTTAATAATCACTGTCCATATTTGTATTTAAAGAATTTGAGGTTAGTTTTGAAATTCCAGTAGAATTCATTTATAGATTTTGTCATATAAAATGCAAACAAGCGTCAGGTTTTTCCAATGTTATCAAATTAATCTACTGTTAAAATGTAGCAACATTTTCCAAAATAAATGTATAGCTTTTTGGATAGAGAAAATCCATTAATCCTGTAAATTCTTTGAAGAATACCTGGCTTGGAATAGGGAAATGTCCCAGTTTCTATAACTCTTTAAACCTAAATATTGATTTTCTCATCTAAATCCCTTTTATCTAGATAATAGGCTACAAATCACGTAAGTGTTATACTACTAGGGTCAATTCATTACTGTATATACCTGCTAAATCATCCTCATTCACCCATTGATGGATGAGGAAAACAAAAGTGATGCAGTGAGGCTATTCCAGTCATTAGTAAGTTTGCTGGACCAACTGCAGGAGTGTGGCTGGGGAAATAAAAAGGTACTTGCGCTAGTATTGACCTTGTTGCTGGACTTACTGCTGTTTGCTCTGTGGCCAACCCTCTGTCACACACACACACAAACACACCAAACACACATAACATACACTCACGATTTTGCATGCATGACAGAGAGAAATATATTGAGTGATGAAAGATGAAAACATTATTGGGTTTCCAATATTATCAGGCAGTCTTGGAGGCAGTTTTACATAGTTGTGCAACAACAACAAAAACAGGCGGGCAGATTTAAACAAAGTAATTATAAACGCATGAACAAACTCCGTTAATCTTTCATTGAAGACACATTTGATTTCATAAATGCATTTTTAGTGGTTCCTATGCTGCTGGAAAACAGACAATAAAGAGGAACAAAAACAAAACACTTAAATCTGTTCATTAGTATTGAAAATGGTAGTGTACTCCTGTCTGTTCAAGAATCCATATCTATATATGAAAAACATTTCAAGAAGGTTTGTGATAGAACGCTGTGTAAACAACCCATTACTGCAACTCTGGCTGATTAACATATGATTGTAATTCATCATATCATGTGCAGCTGGTGACATCTTGCAGTAGCATTTACTTCATGTTGATACATGCCTTTGGTTCCTTTCTGACAACTCAAAACAAACAGATTGCAAGCTGTCGCTACATTTGCTCAAGATAAATGGGGAAATGAATTGGGAAATCAGGTGTGTCATGTGATTAGCACAATCATGCCTGAGATCCTTGTGGAATCATAGTAACTTATTTGAATAAACCCAGACAGTGCAGACAATCTATTGTATCTTTTTTTTTTTTTATAAACACTCCTTACAACCATTAAAAAAAAAAGAAATTTAAAAAGTAAATTTTTTACACAAGCTTTAATTGCATTAGTTTATCTAAAGAAGTGCACCAAACGTATGTACAGAATGCAACCTTTTTAACAGTTGAAAAAATAAACATTTGATCTCTGGTGGGCAAACATGTAATGAGATATACTTGTCATTTATGTAATGTAAAATTGTGTTACTTATTGGCCAACAAGTAATGATATATCTGTGATTAGCTCATTTTTTTCTTAGCCAAATGATTGATGATAAATTATTATTATTATTTTTTTTTTATGATTAAAAACATCAAACAATTATATAACTTAATATACTCAACCTGAAATTTTGGTGAAAAACTGAATTAGCATTTCAAGCTTTGCTCTTGAAGAACATTGTGGAATAACTGCGAAAATAGATAAGAGACCCATAATTTGCATCATCAAAGAATAGAAAGATTTCCAATTATAGAGCCAAACCTTCCGGTAGTCAGTCACGTACGGTACTTACGTATAGTACATATCTCCTTTACATCTTGACGTTTTTTAAGACAGAAGTGATAAGGTTGATTTAAAACTGTGCTGCCTACCAAATCCCATTTGACCTGCACACTGCTTGACTTGGCAATGTGGGAATTTGAGTGGTATCACCGGGGATATGGGCAGTGCAGCTCTGTTGTGCAGCAGTCTCCGGATAGTAATGGGACGCAGTCACCAGGGAACTCCTTTTGAGTGTGTGTGTACTGAGGGAAAACTGACATAACTGTGGGTAGAAAAGAGAGGAAAGAGATTCAAACGAGTGAGCAATAGTGAGGGAAATAGAGGAGCGTTTGTATGTTCTTCTCTGCCACTGAAGTTGTAAAATGGGAACATATTTCTCCCCTGACAGCTACAGTAGATCTAACCCCCTGCGTTGTGCTGCTTATGATGTTGTGCGGTGTAGAGGTGGACCGCGGGGGTGTCCCAAAGGCTTGTTGTTTCTTGTCAGAGATTAGATTGAACCTAGCGGCTCTGGTTCATACTCTTGCCTGAGAGAAGCCAGAACTCCCTGTAACTGACCACAACCTCTGAGCTTTGTTCTGTATTAGTTTATCCAGATTTATTTCCCATTGTAGAAGGAAAAATGTGTTGTTTCCAAATAGGTACAACCCTGGGGGCTTCTATAGCCTACTGTTGAATATGTGTTAACTGTGATACATTCTACACTGGTGCATTTATGGCCATTGGGAATGAAGAAAAAGGATGTACACGTTACAACATTTCAACCTAATCCTTCAGATAATTCTTTCATGCATTTCCAATTATTCTGCTTGGCAATTTGAAAGTTTGTTTCCAACAACTACTGAAAAGCTCAGCTGTATGTTGTTGGCAAGAGACTAAATGGAAGGCCCACTCTATTTATTCACCAAACATCATTAGACAAAATGATGACAAACTTAAGTTTTGTTAACTTAAGTGGATGTGAATTAGTTTAAGCTTTTATGTATTAGACTTTGTGTCAGGGAAGTTAGTTTGAGTGTTGTATGGGTGTTAAAATACTCTTTAAAATGTCTCGATGCAAGTTGATTTTTTTTTTTATTTATATGTGATGTGAACTTCTCGCAGTGTAGATAGATGGACGACGCACAGAGGAAGCACTTGTTCGTCATGTCAATTCCAGCCACAACAATGTGACAGGAACACAGTGAAGTCATTGATTTTCCTTCATCAGCTGGGGGAGGTGCTCTAACGACTATTAGAGGTGTGAAGAAAAACGGCCTTACACTTGATGTTTAACATCAATACTTGCCAAAAAATGTAAATGTAGAATGTGTACTTAGTTTGCCTAATTAACAAGTTTACAATTATTGTCCCCAAAAATCCTCTTAATAAATTCAATACTTCTTAAAAAACTGTAAATACTCTTATGGGCTTTGGGGAAGTGTATTTCATGATTGCCCTTAGACTGTACATGATAATTGTGTAGTAATAGAGATTTTTTAGAAATCACCCCCTTTTTCTGTAATAATCAATTTGATGCATTCTTGTCTGCTCTGTGAGGGAAGAGGTTAGCTGTCCCCCTTAGTTTTAGACAGAAGGTTTAAGGAGGGATCCTCTGAAGGCATATGTCAGTGAGGTAAAGAGCGCTGACAGCCATACGTCATCTCTGCCTGGTGCAGGCCTCTGTATTTAAAAGAGTACGGCAGTCAAAAGCCCATAAAAGTGAGTGACTCCTCTGAAGCAACTGCCACTGCATGCAGGGAGGAGATTCAATGTGAAAAAGGGGAGATAATGTGCTCACTCACTAATGGGCACCCGACTAGACACAGGCTCATTTTTCACATCATGTCATCTGTAAGGTTTGAATAAAAGTAATGGCCACAATGAGCCTGGATCTCTCACAGCCATTATGGCTTTTGCTTCCTCACTTTTATTTGTGTTGACTTGTACAGTCGGAGGAGATGACAGTCTCTGGGCCTGTGGATCAGTCAGAGTGATGATCTGCACTGCTCTCCTCTGCTGCTGACAGATGCTGTAATCTGACAGAATAAAGGGATTTGCACACTGGGGACATCACAAACTCTGTCTTTTGTAATTTTCTGACAGAGACAGAAGGGGGAAATGAAGGGGTTTCTACAGTTCCATGTAGTAAGAATTAGTGTCAGTCAAAGTTAAGTGGCTATTTTAAGATAAATAGGAGAGGATTTCCGTGGCATGTTTTGGGGCATTGGGCTTTAAAAGACTATGCTAATGTGAGTAGATACTGATTGGTCATTGGATGTTTTCATTTCCTGAACATTCAGAGTCGCAGGACAGAGCGTGTCTAAATATCCATTTTGAAAAGGTTAGTGTGTAATTAACGCTTAAATTCACTGCTACTGTCAACCATGTTCAGTTCAGAATTGCAATAGATGCTCAGATCTTAAGCTTTTCATCTAAAGCATACATTGTGGACACTGACCTATACAAATGCATATAAATAATACAAATAGAATATTTTTAATAATAATAATAATAATAATAATAATTAATAATAATAAAAATATTTGTGAGTTCTGTGTTAGTGTGTCAGGCCTCTTGCATAACACAATCATTTAATGTGTATATATAAAAGGTAAGAAAAAGAGTAATAGTTGATGCTTCATCAATTACTTTTAAAATAAAGGAAATTTTGTGTCAGCCCCTATAAAAAATATGAAGATGGATGAGAAAACAAGTGATTTTCTTATTAAGTTCAGGAGTCAAAGGCCTTCTTCCAGAGCTGTGGGCTTCAAGAGCCCTGAAGATTAAGACATATATTGGTTTCATGATGGAGGCCACAAAGTTCATTTTCAAAATAAAATAGAATATTACTCACAGTCCTTTTTAAAATTCAGATTGCCAGCTGACCTGTGACTTGGAAGTAGTGTATTACATTTTCAATGAGCTGCCGCTATGTCACTAGAAGGAACAATCCCATTTCTTGCTCTTCTGCCAGGGGAATTATGGGATTAGACCAACCATAGTTTAAGGAAGTAAACAAAGATACTGTAAAATGTATTTTTACACTCAGATTTTGCTTTATTTTCATCTCACATCCCTTTTACGGCAACTGCATTATTCTGTTAATTCTTGAAAGCGTTGGAACTGAGACGGATATCTGATTGTGAGCCCTACTGAGACAACACTGTAGTGAGGGAAAATGAAAACAGTCCTGCTTTGTAAGGCATGTGAAAATCTCCCACCGGTGATATTACAAGAGACACATGCACACAGCTCTGGCTGATTTTCATATATATTAAAATCACTACCTACAGTGGCATATGAAATTGTGCAAACCGCTAAGGCCTAGGCTTACCATAGAACTTCTCCTTCTCTTTGATTCAGATTTTACTCTCAATTCTCTGACCCTAAAAAAAGGTGGCCAATAATCTCATTCACACACTGTTTCCATCATAGACCCCCACGTACCCTACATAAGACCATAGAAGTAATATTGACATTAGTCAGCTGCATTAAAAGTTGCATGTCATACACAAATATTATGAAAAGTTAACGCTTTCCTCCCAGCTAGACACACTCATTGCTGCCAGTATGGTAGAAATCTCCATTTAAAGCTTTCTACAGGACAATGGACATCTGTTTGTACAGCTCTTGCACAGAAATATCAATATAACATTCAGTCCATATTCTAATTTTACCTCTCAGTACTGGCAGCTTTTTGATATTGGGGAAATATGCTGAGCATAATCAGTCAGTAGACCTGGTGGAGGGCTGCACCACACATGGTAATAAAGCCACAACTTCAGCATGGTGCAGCTCATTCCCATAGTACCCAACGTCCAACCCCCATCTCATTGCACCAATGCCTGCCTCATCACTCCACACAAAATATCCCACCCTTAATTGGTCTGTGCTCCTCCAACATGTTTGTAATGAAAAAAAGCAGCACATAATTCTTAGTTTGTTGGCTGGCAGAGCCCAATTTACAAAAGTGGAGGTTGGTGATAAGCAGAGACAGTATGGCTGTGGAGTGCTCAGAACAATGAATCACCCCGCTGCCAGGGTTGAGCAGAATATAATTGAGTCCAACATCTCTGAGCACTTTCACCATAATTAATGATAATCTGTAACAGAGGAATCTGAGATTCCAGTTCACAGAACTGTTTAATTAGGCCCAGTAATGAAAGCACAGGCACTACAAGAATATGGCCGGCCTCATGATTAATGATTTGTGCTACTGAACACAAAAGTGCTGCACCGTTAACTCCAACGGATGCTGCTGTGTCTCCCTGGCATTTACAGAACACCAAAATACATATGGAGCTGTTTGCACCCCCTATATGAAACATGGTAAATACTGTTGTTGTTTTCTATATGCGTATGCTCCTGTTTTTATTATTGCATTCTCTGGATTAGCTAAAACATTGTTCACCTTTTTAAGTGGAATTATTTTTTTACATTATATTGAAAAGAGTTATAATTGTCTGTCCATGTATATTAATGTGTTGCACTGATCAGTGTTTAAAATTAGGTTTAGTAAAATGTAAATTACCTAATGTGCACCCTTTTAAATTAAGTTATAAATTCCTATGATAGGAAGCAGATTTGTATGAAATAGATGAGTTGATATGGAGCATTTTAAAGGTTAATATTAGTTGTATTTATTAGGTTATAACAAGCAGGTATGTATGTTATATGGAAACACTAAAATATGTTTAAACTGTCAGTGATTGTGTTGTGGCACACATTTCCAAACTGAACATAGTGACTGCCTTTTATTTGTGGCTGCGCAGCCAGTAAAACAACTACTTTTTATTTTTAACATATACTGTTGTGATAACACTGGTAACCGAAAAATAATGTGTAGTTCCATTCATTCAAGTCATAAAAATGGACATAGGAATTTTTTTTTTTTTTTTTACTTAAAAGTATGGATTACATTATTGAATGAAATGCTCCAGCTCCTGTTTGTGCCTTGCAGGCATCTTTGTGGTTATTACTTGGCAGGGTAGCCAGAGTTCTGCGACTTCATAACACAGCAGCAGCAGGGCTTTGCAGTGGCTATGTGCTAGACTGGCTCCACCTTTTAAATGGATCTCATGAAATGCACAGTAATACAGTCATACCGTTACAGAAACAAAATAAGGTTTTTGTTGGGCATGAATTGGATTTCTACCCAGAATAAAAGCTATTAGTCACTCCCTGTCAATTTGTCGACTGCTTCCAATATGATGCCAGACCTCTGGTTCACACTTACTTGCTTTGGTGAAAATTTGATTTGGCAAATTAAGAGACATGCTAAGAGGCTTAATAGAAAAATCAGGCCGTTATCAAATAATTGGAACAATAGGCTGTGCAGGAATAGTAATCCATTTTATTCATCATACTTTTCAGTAAAATGTGGAAGTCTCCATCAAACGCACACACCTTAGGAAACATCAGTTTGAAAGTGCAGGAAACCAGGCACAGAAGTTCAACCCTCATAAATCTATGACCACATTTTCCAAAAATGAAAGAGAGGACACAAAAAAGAGAGAAAAATAGATTTTTTTTTTTCTGAAAAAGAAATGACTATAACCTCACACTCTCTTGCCCTCCCATTCCCCATGTCTAAATCTTGTTTAGTTCTTTAATTCTACAGTTTCTGACCTGGATCTGGCCATCGCTGCACATGAAAGAAATTACAAAAGCCTCTCAGTCACAGCAGCCCAGCTTCCTCTTGCACCACAGCATTTGTCATTGCCAAAACAGCAGAGTTTAATTAAGTGTTGTGAGCAGCCTAGTGAGAAACACACTTTAAATTAAACCTCTGAACATGCTGCTATTGGTTCTTTACCTTCTCAACAATCAGCAGGGTATACAGCATAAATTTCTATCTCTCAAGGGGGAATGCAGCTGCTGCACCTCTAGCGATTCATAAACGGCTTGCCTCCACGAGAGCAATCTCTATTACAGCACATTTCATTATAGCCCAGTTTGGAAGCAGCAAGCAGATGAATGTGATAATTAATGTCCCATCCCAACTAAACATTTTATTTACTCTTGATAAATTAACGGTTGTTATTAGGGACAAAAAAAAGAAGCATGTACTGTATGTCAGTGCATCTGTGTAGATGAAAAGAATTACATGGCAAATTATCTTGAGACATCAAGCAATTCTTGGTGCAAGAGGAGGAATTAATTTGATCCCCTCTATATAATGGATTGTTTCAAGTTGGTAAGCCTTTTGATTAAGTTATGCATTCATAAGAATGTGTTTTATTTATTTTGAAAGGAATCCACACATGGAACGTAATCTAGTGATATGCAAATAATAGACTGCTACACTATTGATCATATGTCATCATTGTGTGTCTGTCATATATCGGTGACAAGTACATTATATCATGCCACAAAATATTTGTACTTACTATGAGGACATCTAAAGGTTAAATCTGGTGATATTCAATATTTTTCATATTGTCAACAAATCTTATGAAATGGCCAAAAAAAACAATGTATTGATCTAATAAGTATTGCCTGTTTAGCCAAAGCCTAAAATAGTATATGCCATTGTAATAAAAACACCTAAATGAGCCACATCATTGCACTGGCTGACCTGTTCAATTCTTTCAAATTAACGTGGCAGTTTATTTTGAGTTGATCCCACGTATACCATCCTGGTGGTGAACATCTTAAGTAGCGCACCCAATCCATGGGGAAAAGTGGAAAACTGTCTCCATCAATTGCACAATTTATTCCTGTTTGAGTAACGTTTGCTGAAAACCACAGTGCATATCTGGTTTAGGAAATTGTATAGCCTTCTTCATAAATTATTTTAATAACTTAAAGAAGTAAAAAAAATTAGTTAATTAACTAATTAAAAAATTAATTAAAAAAAACATAAGTTGTAAAAAAATTACAACTTATATGTTGTAATAAATGTTTGAAGATTTTTGAATCGAATCAGAATTAGCTTTAATTGTTCAGGTATGAGGATATGAGGACACATACAAGGCATTTTGCTTTGGATCGTATTGCTCCAATGCGCTTACTCATACAAAACAAACAACAAAACACACAATATATACACACTATAAACAGAAACAATATAGACAAGTTGATACAGTAGTGCAATGAAGAGTGCAAAGTATGCAGGAGCAAATTATATAATAAAATATAAGTGTCACAGATCTGAATGTTGGAACATATTGAGAGAGGGACTAACACACTATTGGTTTTAGTCTTTCATGAGATTTGTTGACAAAAACAAAAATATAGACTATCGCCAGCCATATCCTTTACGTTAAACGTATTGTCCATTGTCTGTATTGTTTGCATTAGAGCAATGGACTTTAATGTTCTTGCAAGCTATTGTTTTTGCATCATTATTATTATTATTATTATTATTATTATTATTATTATTTTTAGTATTAGTTCTATACAGCTCCATGCACTACAGTATTCCTCCGCTCAGCTCAGGTGCATGGCTGCTCCTTAATGTATAGCTTTATTCATCAACTCAATCTATAGTGAAGTTCCTAAGCAGGCTGAGTGGCTAAAAATACTCTTGTGCCCATACTGTATAACATGTAACAAGCCAATTCCTGGCACAAACACAGAGAGCAATCAAACTCAGCCCACATGAACCTTAAACAAAGGTGGAGGTACATTTTCTATCCGTGTTGGATGACATTTCCTTGTCCTCCCGTTGCTGCAGCTCCTACGTTTGAGTGATCAGACAGCCATTACAAGGTCCAGGTTTATTAGCGAGACCATATAGGCCCAAAGCTCGCTGTGGTAGAGGTGTAATTCTCTACAAAGTGTGTCACGTTAACTCTGTTGACTGTTCCACACAACACCTGGTTGAGAGGACCTCTCACATCTGCAGCAGTCCTGTAAGGGAGCAGCGGTGTCTGGAGCTCTCTGCAGTGTAACCACAAAGAAGCCCTGACATGTGTTTCATAGCTGGCTTGTTCATACTGCAGCAAGCAGTCACTTAAACAAGGAAGTTTCCAAGTGCTAAATTGGATGAAGCGTCTCGTCATGCGAAGTGTCTCCACTTCCCTTACAGTATACTTAACATATATGAAAAAAAACAAGTTCAACTTACAGTATAATGGAATATATCGGAAAACTGGCTATGTGTTAATCAGGAAATAGGTTTTGATCCAAGTTTACAATCAAAATTCAGTAATTATTTAAATGAAATCCTGTCATTCTTGCAGTACTTGCATTTGGCATGAGTCCTTTTCACGTCACTGCCATTTTTCAGCAGCTAATTATAACTTATTTGATAGGAACAGTGTTATCAGTCCGATATAATAAATCTAAGATTAAAGGAAGCATGATAACTTACTGGTTTCACAGTAACAACGTCATGCAAAATATATTAGGGCCTATTAAGGTCAGAGTTGGATCTCTTTTATCATTGATCATTTAAGGATGCTCCTCTGCTCTTCCTCTTTGGAATGCCAAATGATATATGATCACTTCTACACCGCTAGTTAATGTACACTATTAGCTCTGTATTTAAACATGATAATGTAATTGATTCACAAATTGATTTATTGATGTTAATTCAAGTGTTTCATGTATTAATCATGGTAAAGAAATTAATTTAGTATATTTTATGAGCTGTTATGCGATCAACTAATGATATGAATTAATCAACTTTAATAAGAATTCCAACTCTGTTGTTCAACTAATTTGTCACTTTGTTAGAGGGAGAATGAACAAGGGCCTTTTGATTCAAAACACAACTGTACTGGAGTATATGGGAATTAGACTCCTTATTTCTTGGATTATAAACTGAGTTATCAGTTTATTAGGTAGATCTTTATAGTTTAATCCAGAGCAGCCTCGCGATTAATCTTACCTTTTTGTCCTATCAAGATGGGAATTCCTATCACAGTTTAATACCAAATACTCTGTCATAATGTTTTGTATAAAATTATTGAGAATCTGACAATGGATTTGTTTAATAACGAGCTTAATGTAAAGGGAATAGACCCAAACTCTGACCTGCACATTTTTTTGTTTACAATGTAAAACTTTACAATGCAGTGTAATAATAATAATAACAGTGTAACAGTTTTCACTCTTTGAGTAAACACTGCAGTTGTTTTGCACTCCAGAGAACCATTTAAGTAGGTCATTAGGGGCTATGTCATGTCTTTAAAGTATTGATCTCTCCAGTCAATGGAAAAATAACAACCCGGTTATAAGCTACTTGTCCATAGCGATGGGCAACATAAATTATTTAAAAAGGGCAGATTCACTGCGGTCATGGAGCCATCAATCACAAGATATGGCAATGACAAAAAAGCTGTGCTTCACAGGTCCCTCCTATCTCCCCCCAGAACAATTCTATCAGCCAGGTGACTGTGAGGAGGCAGGATGACCTGATGTCACTCACATTGTTGCCTCTGCCTTTGAAGGGCGCCGCTCTCCTCTCGGCCCTGGAATGGGATGGCTAAATAGATTCTCTGTGTTTACCGCTGGCCTCCCTCCCAGTGCACACTTCAATTTGTCTAACAGTAGAAGGTGTAGAGAAGAGTTGGAGTTTCCCAAACAATGGATGAATTTTTTATCAAATGGTTGAATTGAGTTGCAAGTGGCACAATATTTATTCATAGGTCTTAGTCAGAGATATTCCATTGAAAAGTAAGTGATACAACAAGTGTAAAGGTTTATATATCCTATATTGTTCTTATCCTGTGCTAGCTATGATAAACAGGATTGATGAATCATGATTTACATGATATTTCATAGTCCTTCATGTTGTTTTATTGTTTAATATTCTCGCAACTATGCTCAGTCACAGATATGATCAATGAAATGTGTGTGATTTATCCCTACGGTATATGGTAGGTGTGGCATGGTTCACAAAATCCACGGTTCGGTTTTGTATTAAGGTTTTAGGGTCACTGTTTTCAGTTTTGTACGGTTCTTTTTATTATTTTTTTCTTTTAATCTTTAACACTCCAGAAATATACTTTGGCATATAATCTATAGCTTATTATCCACAATTTAGGGTACAGTATTAAAAAATGGTTCATATCATGTAAACATACCACAAACTGAATTTGACTTTACTTTAGCACATTATTTCGACCATCTCTGAGGAAAGCTAGGTGAGATTTTGATACAGCAAGAGGGAAGACATTGATGGTTTCATCAAGCATTTCATTTATTTGGCAAAAAAGGAGAATGTGTATAGCCATCTACAGGAACGTGTGTGCCTTTTTAGCACACAAAGATTGAAATATTACAGAATCAATTGAAATAACTTGCATTTATCAAACTGCCAACTTCAGTGTAGCTCTTACAAAAATTGTATCCTTTAAAAGAAAAAGAGAGGAACTCTTAAAGCTCCATCTTTTTTTTTTTTTTTTTTTTAAAGATTATTTTTTGGGCATTTTTAGGCCTTTTAATCTGACAGGACAGATGAAGATACGAAAGGGGAGAGAGAGGGGGAGTGACATGCAGCAAAGGGCCGCAGGCCGGATTCGAACCCGGGCCGGCTACGTCGAGGAGTAAACCTCTATACATGGGCACCCGCTCTACCAACTGAGCTATCTGGGTGCCCAGCTCCATCTTTTGAATAAGTCAGAATACATTAAACATAAAAAAAATAGTTTTTTTTGTTTAGTTCTTTAACTTATCATCGCACTTACAATAACGAGCGTAGCTGTCCTCAATTTAGGTCATCCTGTGCGTCTCATCTCTGTTTTTTCCTACATCCACCGTGTGCAGAGCTGACAGGATAGAAACAGCAGTCGATCCAGCGGCTTAAGAGTGAAAAACATTACAATACATTGATGTTAAAATGTATACAGGTTGGCCGGACGGTCTGAAATGTTTTGCTCCGTCTTTCGCTGTACGTTTTGTTGGTAACTTGTCCACACTTCTTTTTGTTGCATGAAAGGGAAACACACGTCTGATGTCACATACGGGCACGAGGCTACATTGCGCATGCGTCGAACCGTGTGACGCACACACGGTCCGAACAGGGACAGGCAAACCAAACTGTTCGGGTGGTTTTTTGTTAGCATATGCACCTCTCTTGCATTTGTATATTGTAGCAGCAGACAGAACTTGTTCACAAGCTGAAAGTATGAAAGTAACATTGCAGTCATGGTACATCAAGTATAGAGTAGAAAAATTATCTAAAATAACTTCAATTTGCAGGATATTTCTTGCCAAATAGACACCTAATTGTAATGTATGGTATACTGCAAATATAGCGTCCTTAATAAAATGGAGCAACCCTTGATTTTAAGTCCTATAATCTGATTGGATGTGCTGTACTGATTCGTTTGAGCTCTAAAGTAATTCATGCTCATGATATATGTCCTTTGTCTAGTATAAATCCCCCCCCCCCAAAAAACAAAACAAAATGAACCCACCGCTGCATGAAGATGTACCTTAATAGCAGCTCATCAGAAACACATACTGTAAGACCATCATAAATAAAGCCATGAAAAGGCACCCAAGCAAATAAAAAAACACAGGGAGATACTTAAGTGTGGCGGAAGTGTCTTTGAGTTTGAATTTCAAAACGCAACTTTGATTAATAATTGATTATATGAACCCATGCTACATGAAAGGCAGGAAGAGGTGCCATTCTTGTGAGCGGCCAGCCAGTCAAACAGCACTTTGTTGTTTCAAATGCTACCCTGCATATTGGTTCCATGGTCAGTCTTCTAACCAACCCAGAGCTGTTCAACAAAGACAGCCTGACAAAATGCCGACGCTGCCCTGATGAAACGAGACATGCAGGGATATGAATGACTACATCTAAGGGGTAATTGCTGCAGAGCAGGAGCCTCCTACCTCGTTTCATTTAGTCTATTAGCAATTTATGGCTGGTCTCACTTAGCTCTACACAGGAGGGGTTTGATCTAAATTCTCACGAGCTTTTAGGTGAGGTTGGGACCCAGTAGAGAGCCTTGAGGGGAAGAAAAGGATTTCACGTACCAATGTTTTAATTCTCTTTAGCTTATCATTAATTTGTTGTCACAGAAGAAAGGTGAGCACCACATAAATCTAATTAAAGTTAATGGGATTATGATCCCATTCTCAGAGTCTCTGAAGTACTGTTTTTTAGCTGTTTAGGAAACTAAAGTATTGTTCTGCTTAGTGCATTATCACTAAGCTTTTCCTCTGTGCTTGACTGACTGACTGTACAGTGTTTGTACATAATATAATTATAACATTAACTTTAAAAAGTAGATGCAATATCAGTATATTCAATATCAGAGAAGTGGCAAAATAATAAGTACAGATTACAGAAGGAAAATATAGTACATAGTGAAAGCTATCCTCTTGACACTGCGGTTGAAATAATGTTGATGTGAATAAACAGAGCGGTCTGTAAAGATTTTGGCCACCCCAGTAGTGCTTCTCTGCCTTGTGTTGAAGGTTCCTCGTAGGGGTTTTGAGCCAAGGCTAAAGGTGTTGGTCCTATCAGAGGCCCTGCTGGCTAATGCCCTGTGTCAGCCCCCCACTGACCGTGATGCAGATCTGGATGTAGTGGGGTGGGGGTTCTGACTGGTCCAACAACAACAACAGGCGGACAGACTAGGCCGGCTAACTCTGTGTGATGGCTTCATGCTGTTCTGGCCCGGTGGCCAGCCCACCAAGACATTGTGTTCGTGTTTGCTGAGACTTGGATAGGTTTTGTAGTCGGCAGTGTTTTGAATTAGAGGTTGTTTGGGTTTTACAGCAGTGTAGATTAAACGCATCACTACAATTGTGTGGCCTAGCAATGACAGAATAATTAATTTTTAAGAGATTTGGGTTTAAATGTATTTCATCCATTTTTCACATAACTCAATAATCTGCACCACAAATGTAATAGTATTTTCTTATTGAGCTACTGAACTTTTCATTATCTGTCTATTTTTATCAACCCTACACTTCATGTAAAGTTGAAGTCATTATTTTGGACTGAGAACAAATAGTACTTGTCCAACATTTCTTTGAACCATTATTTTAGCTAAAACATAATGATTTTTAGTCCAGAAGTGAATGCAAAAACAAAGTAACATATTATGAGAATATTGTCACACGTCTATGCAACACCATTAAACTGAATGAAAAATAGCAGAGCCTGTGCTATATTCTTCATCCTTGCCACTCCCCTCCTGCTGAGCAGGACCATGTGGCTCTGGTGAATGACAGGTCTGGTGTTTGCTGTGAAACTCTCTGTGGCACCACCCTCCACAGGGGACTCTGAACCACCAGCCCACAGGAGTGACTCCCAATGGGAGGGCTGAGGCCTTGCACTTCCTCCCCTGGATGACCTCTGACACACCCAGTTTGTGCTTGGTGGCCTTGAAGAGACAGTGGTGGGGATTTCTCCCCAGCCAAGCAGCGGGTTGTAATTGATGTGGCAGAGACGTCAGCACTAATCTTTTGCTCTCTGACGGCCTCTCTGTAAGCCCCTCATCCACTCGACTCTAAGACCTGCCGTACCAACCTCGACAAACTGCTACCTAGTCAATTAGATCTACCCTGTCTGCTCCCTGTTTTGTGTAAATATATCTCCCGTAGACACCCAACATGTTCAGTTATCTACCTCGGCACATTCAGGGTGATTTCTTAATGCCGCTGCATGCCACTATCAGCAAATGGAAAGCTAGGCTGATATCTCTTCCCGCAGTGGGCTGACTGATTATATATGGAATAGGGGGACACTGTTGATTTTCATATTTGTATGGAGGATTCATATCTTCCTCTACATACCGTGGTTCCCACAGTGCATATGGATATTGTAATCACACTGTATATTGTGCGCTACACCTGGGGGATACCATTACTAATTTTTTAAAGTGGGGTGAATAGAGTCCAATGTGAAGCACTATCACAAGCACTGCACTGCTCTGTTATGTGTTCACTCATCCCTCAACAATGTCAGTAACTTTTCTTTAGAGGACAAACCACATCATGTAAGAGGTGCTACTTGTTACTTAGCAAGAGAGAAATGGGCGACCTGCGTATTAAACCATGTTCAAAGCTCATTGAGCAGAGCGGTTGGAAACACATGGCACCTTTTTTATGAAAGAAATATTTACTGCATGATCATGGTTGCTCTGGGTAGTTCTGATTACATGGGGGTAAAAATAGCACTTAAAAGAGAATGTGTTTGGATCTGAATTTGAAAATACTGAAAATTGATTTTGATAGAAGATTTGCTTTGTTAGAAAATATGTTTTTATTGTTTGTCACAAAAGCACTCTCAATCTCAGGTTTTAATATTTGCAACCATGCATTTTTGAGCTCATCCAGTAAGGTTTTAAAAGGTATTTTAGGACTGATGGTGGTATAACTTTCTCCATAGAGAAGCATTTAATCGTTCAATTCAAATTTAAATTAAACTCCATCCTTAAAGGAATAGTTCAACGGTTTGGGAAATCTGCTTATTTGCTTTCTTGCTATGAATTAAATGGGAAGAGTCACTCATGTCAGTTTGGCAAATATAAAGCTAGAGCCGGCAGCCAGTAAGCTTAGTTTAACATAAAACCTGTAAATGGGGGAATTGTCTAGTCTGTCCCTGTCCAAAGGTAACAAAATCTGCTTACCATCCCTAACATGTTATATCTTGTTTGTTTAAGCCCCATAAGAATGTCTTTGTTTTAAAGGGAGGTATTAAAAAGTATTTTTTAGAGACCAGTTACAATGTGATCAATTTCAGAAAGTTACTGCGCCCTGAGTTTTGTACCACTATCACTATCTCAACATTTTGAGTGGTGTTAGTCAGTGGTGACACTCGGAGTTAATGTATTGTCAATGTATCGTTGTGCTGCTAGAACAGCTGTTTGACACAGTGCATACAATTAGTTACATCTCTGAAACAGAGAAATGTAGTCACATCCCAGTAAAACCCTTTGAGTTTCCATCCAAGTAAAGCCAATCCAACTGATGATTCCCATGAAAATGTTTATATGAGCACTAAAATGATGGCAGATGGCATCTGAGGTATCAATACACTTAACTCTTAAACAAATGTTTGAAAAACAGAGAACTCAATGAAGCACATTTACTGTTGTGAGTTTTATGGAATCAACAGCTTTATCAAAAGTTTTTCTTTTTAAAGTTTATATTTTGGGCTTTTTGCCTTTTGTTGGATAGGACAGCTTAAGACAGGAAAGTGAGAGAGAGAGAGAGGGGGATGATGCCACGGTTTGGAATCGAACCCATGCTGCTGCGCTACGGACTGAGCATTTACGGTCGCACTTTCTTTACTCTGCTTTTTTCAATTTGACAGACAATTCAGAAATCTCTATTGCCAATAAAGTTAAAAAATAAAACTGTGCCGACAATGCTGATGGCAGATGCTTTGCAGTACAGCGGTCTAGCAGCTGAGCAGACAGAGCAGAGAAAGCGTCTTGGCAGTTTGCTGACTTGTTGGTCCCTCAGCCTAAAATATAGCAGCATATATTGGCAAAGAAATGTGCATGCACACTGAACACGTGTGTTATATTAAATGTTACCTGTAGAAATAATTCACAATATTTGGACACAAAAGAAATCCTGATATATTTAATGGACTGTCCATCCTCTTGTGCAAAGCTGAAGTGAAGAGCAACTTAAAGGTCCCATGGCATGAAAATTTCACTTTGAGGTTTTTTAACATTAATATGAGTTCCCCCAGCCTGCCTATGGTCCCCCAGTGGCTAGAAATGCCGATAGGTGTAAACCGAGCCCTCCCTTTGAGAAAATGAAAGCTCAGATGGGCCAATCTGGAATCTTGCCCCTCATGAGGTTATAAAGGGCGAGGTTACCTCCCCTTTTTCTGCTTTGCCCACCCAGAGAATTTTTCCCACCCATGAGAGAGAGTTCCATTCAGGCCGGTGCTCTGTGTGCTATAAAATTATTGTTGATGGGAAAAACACAAACAAATGTAATTCAGAGTGTATCTACCTCGGCTGGGCGTGATCTACCTGGGCGGGCAGCCCAAGTAGAACATGTATGGGAAACACTGCTCAAGTTAGTAGTATAAGAATGATTTTGCAATAAAGATTGATGGATGCACATTGTTGACGTATTTCATCATTACTCACCTCAAATTAAGAAGGAAACACAAAGAGAGTATGTTTCTTTTACAGACTTAAAATCTAAAATTACAATAACGTTCCTCTAAATTTAGCTTATTTTGTGAATGTACTGCTTTTTCTGCAAAAATCCGGTGAATTGTTAAAATATCCATCTATTTTGTCCTCTCATTTGCTCGTATGGAACAGCTCCAAGATTTTTCTGTAGCTTTCTTTATATCATTAACCTCCTGACTACCTTACTGGCTGAAGAGACTTAAGTTGTACATTATTACATATCTAGTATTTGCTTATAAATAGTAGTTGTTACTATAACTTTTAAATTGTAATTTTTCATAAATTTATAAACCCTATAGCCATAATTTTAATGTGGATGTTCCATTTAAATTGTGAGCTTCACCAGGCTTGAAGTAATGACATTTTCACACTACGGCACTGCAACAAACATTTCACGTTCCATTACAGCAGGGGGGGAATAAACCTATTTCACGTTACCTAGTATGAGCTTGCAGTTGTGATTTTTCTGAACACTGGATAAGAAGCCTGTACTATACAATGTGTTACTAGAAAGGTGGCAAGGACAAGCTCTCTGCACACGGTCCACTGACAGTTTTCTTACCTTAAGAATTAATTATTTATATAATTACTATGACTACATATTCCAACATTATAGTATAGAATATTTTGCTAGAGGAAGGTCAAGCTGGTGATAAAAAAATAAACGGAAATGAAATAATTCACCAAACAGGTGCGTGTTAATGTATCAAAGAGGGGCCCATCAAAAGCACTCACAAGGTTAATCTGCTATGACTGTTGAAATTTCCATAATGTACCAGTTGAAAAAAAAATTATGAATGAACCATGTTGTTTATCCAAACTCTTTTTTTTTTTTTTGTTGAATAACCATATGAATTATAAACCTTTTTGTCAATGTACATGCATAAAGGCGAGCAAGACTTCAAGTTTTACTCTTAAAATAATGCATTACTGAAAGGAGATGTAGAATTAATACATCGGAATACCGTTTGCTCGCCCCTCTATAAGATAGGACACAACCACTCGAACGCAGGCAAAAGATCATTTACGATTCATGCAATATATAGTTTAGAAGCTTTACTAACGTATGTTAAAGGCCTAAAATTTACTTTTAGTGAAATATTCAAAAACTTCAAAGCTTTGAGTGGCAAGTGAGTTGCTTTTTACTCTAATGTAAAACCAGCTACATATAGAGAGGTAAGATGTTGAACACAGTCTCATCCATGAGCAAACCCACTGCAAACATTGACACACTCTCCCCATAGCCTCACTCATATTAGACAAACTGTCAGAGAAGGATTCTGCTTCACTTCCTGTTGATTCACTCCCTTAAGCATTTTACTGAAAAATACAGCACATTTTTCTGTGCTTCCATTTGCTATTTAAGATACAAGCCTTACATTAACAGTAGGTTGTTTATGGGGAAAAAGTGTTTTTGACACACCACAAAATCGTTGGTCTATAAAAAGTTCAACCTAAAGTTATAGACAACGCTTACTCCTCTAAAGAAATTTAGATAGGTAACAATGAATCCTAATGATTAGCTCGGGATTTGTTAGTTAATGACAATTTCAGGACTGGCTCATTGTAATACTCATTGCAAACACAAGATACTGTCTCAAATAGAGACTTGCACTCGGTTACCTTGTCTCAGACTTGTACATGTCAGCGTTTATCAAAATGTCCAAATATGAGTCAGGAGTATCATCAAATGTCTGAAAATATAATGGGTGCAAAATGTCAGGGGAAATAGCCTGGTGTTACAGGATGCTATGCCATTTCCATAAATGTTTAATTGATTATAATCCTTTGTTGAGGAGACATTTGCACAAGAGCAGGATATTGAAATATTGAAGTAAAATTAAAGTTTTGATCTATCTGTGGCTTAATTGTCAGAAAATACCTGGTAAGCGCCTTTCATTTACTGTTATCTACAACACATTTAGTGGCTCAGAAAAATTAGTTATAATGGGAAGTTGTCAGTGACCAGCAAGTCAGTGACAAGAAAGAAAGCATGATTACTATATATGTAATCATACTTTCTCACATATGTTGAAGGAGCTGAGAAAAAATGTAAATTGTTAACAGCTGAATACATGCCATGGCCACTCTGATAGCTTTAATTGTTTTCATATGGCCATTCATTAGTGCACATATGGTTGATTAAGTCATATGTCAGTAGTGAGCAGCCGGGTGAATTACTCCTGAGCTGTCAAGCCAGAGGGAGGATGTTAGGCGGACATAGTGATGGTAGTCATTCTTCTCCTCAGCCAGCCACCAGCCACCTCCACACAGTCACAAACAACCTCCAAGTCAGGTTTGCGGGCAACTATCTTTGTTTGACCTGCTCCGCTTGCTGCAGCCATGACAAGATTCACAATTCTCTCCCTTTATTTACACTCCATCGCCCAGGCTCCACGTAAGAGTGGTGGGGTGGCACGGTTGCAGCTGACCCCAGGGTAGGGGCTGTCTCCACTGATCCAAGCCTACCCTGCTGGGGGACCAGGTCGTGGTCATGTCATGTACAGTGCAACAGCAGCAGCATTTCATGCCAACATACAAATGTCCTCCAAGTAATTAAGAAATATGTAGCATTTCTGGCTTTTTGATAGTGCTCTATATATGTATTAAAAGGCAATGTTTTTTGTTCCTAACAATATGGGCAATTGTATCTTCAGCAGACATACACTACACCCTTATATTGTGGTTGCCTGGATGCTGGCCACTTTTGTCACAGCAGACACATAAGATGCTCTACCCACAAGCAAATGTATTACCAAACCAAAAAGCTGCTGGAGGTGTCATGTAAATACCTAACCACAGTTAAAGTAATAGGCTATAAAGTGATCTTTAAGTGGAGTTTTAAGCACCCCCATAATGGCTTTGGCTGCCTTTTAGCAGACCATGTGACTCCCCCAGAGTAGTGATTATGAGTCACGGATGAAGAGGTCTTGTGTGTAGGTCAGCCTGTAAGCCTCACTTTCACCTGCCAATCTTTACTTTCCTCGATACTCTGAGAGCCTTGTTCTTTTTACTGTTAACTGTCTTACAGCAGGTGGTATCTGGTAAATTATATCTACAAAACACTTTGACAAAACTTGGGTATAGCGTCGTGGAATTCCTACTGTGGCGAAAAGCTTCCGAAATTGAGAGACAAAAGGAAAAAAAAAATCCATTGTATATTGTGGCACAGTAAGAGGGAGTTACTTTATATATAATGTAGATAGTCATAATAATTTTCCAACAATGTTTAGGGATGAAAACCTACCTCTGTTCTGGCTGGTTCTTCCCATCTACATTACACAAGGACACTGATGCATGGTGCTTTTTGAATTCTGTATTATGTGAGAGGTCTGGGGGTGAGTTTCAGCAAGTGTTCTCTAATTTCACAGGGTTAAGGAACAGCAGATTCACAGGGAATACAGATCACTTAGCACAAGCCTGCGACCGCCCTGAAGTTGGCGAGCTTTCTCCCAATTTGTTAACCACATCCTTGGGCCTGGTGAACCGTTGAGACTGCTGAGGTGAATGTGCAGTCCCAGAAGAAGGCTTTGCGGTCATAGATCAGTGGAATGGTGATTCAGCTTCACCCGTGTGTTTTTATGTGAGTCCACTTGTGCATGTTCTTTTAGTGTATTAACCATCACAGCGTGTGCGTGTACATGTATGAAACGTGTTCTGCCTGTGTGAAAAGCCTTTTCAGCCCTGAGGTCCATGAGTCTTCAGGTCTCATGATCAAAGCACTGCCATCTGAACTGTGCCATAACAAATGTCTACATCAAATATCCTCATTACCACAGACAGAAATGTAAAAAAGGGGCCTTTACTGCACGTTTAGAACATCTGTTGTCAAAATCAAGCCGTTGTGTAAATGTGTATGTTTAATAAGAAAAATAAAAGCTAGATTTGTTTCTAGAAAATGTAATGTAAAATGGAATGGATTTAGTATGACACAAACTATAGACATCTAAATCAAACAGTGAGTTAAGCCATTAGATAGATTGTACAAGAATCCTCCCATTATTTGCCCAAACTAAAAGGAATTGTACATGTATCAGCGATAATCCGATAATCATGCTGCTCGTAAGCTTTTAATTTGATTAAGTGTGTGAAAATTGAGGGCAGAGAGTCTCTTGGAGGATAACGTCACAGAAAGCATCTCCTAATTAGCGCTGGAAATTTACATATTTTCCTGTTTAATGTTTAACCAGTCTTTAATCCACCCAGCTCTGTGATGTCTGCAGTTGGAAATATCCACGTCTGTCACATGATGTGTGATTATTCTAAATAAGCTCAGGCTGCTTTGGATGAAATGGTAACAATTACTGAAGCTTTCAAACAGTTAGATTTGGGAAGCGTTTTAGTCATGGTGGACAAAAAATTGTCAGTATCCTCCAGGTATTTGATAGAGCACTGTTTTTAAATGGCTTTCAGCTGGAATCCACACTGTCTAGTCTAACAGCAGAGAATTACTATTTCCATTATTGTCTTTTTACAGCAATGAGACTTGTACGGTGTGTCTTCCCTCTTTTGGATCATTGAATTGATCATCATCTCCCTTCAGCCATGCTGAAAAATGACAGATTAAAGTGACCATGAAGTACATTTTTTAAATAAAGATAATTAAGATACTGGACATTTATTTTTGTACGTTTCTGCTTGAGGAGCTATCAATTTAAGTCACATCTGACAATGGTGCTTCAATATTTATTGGGAAACAACTGCCACCTCAAGATGCGTGGTTCAATTTACAGACATTCTTGCAGGCTTGCACAATGCCAATCAATAGTTTTGGATTAAGTGTTACTGGTGATATATATCTGGTATATGAGGTAATATAGAGGTGAGAGATTTTTCATTACTGTACGTTGTATATAAAGTTTTTTTCTTTCGCTTTTCTTTTTATTTCCTCTAATCCTCAACTCCCTCATTGTTTGTTTTTCCAAAGCCTTATTTTCTTTCCATTTTTAATAAGCTGAACCAAACCATTTTCACTTTTTACAGGCGGTTTCCCTCGTTCGGCTCTGAATAAATGGCGACTTTATTTCCATGAAATTCTCAAATGACATAGATTTTACTTTTGCATAAAAGCATGAAGAATGTGCCTAATATCGGCGGCATTCATCTGCTAAGTGGACATTTGCATGGGTGCGAAGTGAAGGGGAGAGGGAGAGAACCACTAGCCTCCTGGGGTGACAGCAGTGCAGGGGGATGACATGTGACAGCTGTGACAGTACTGAAGGGGGGTGGGAAGGCGACTTGCTGCGCCCCCTGATCCAATTACGCCACACGGCCCCCTGTCAGACCCAGCAGCTTGACTGCAGCCACTCTGAGGACAGTATTGATCTCTTGTCAGGAGGACCAGTTGCCTTCCTACAATCCAGCACCACTGAACACCCACATCACACCCACATCACATCCCCACTTACACACGCTATCTGCCCTCCTGCCAACCACCCTCTTTAATGACTGGCAAAATCGGGTTATGGCATTCAGGTAAGGAGAGAGAGAGGAGGTCAATGGGGCTGTGTGCTAAATACTCCCATAGCTAGTGAGGTAGAGTGTGTAACATCCTGGGAGTGTTGTAGGTGATGCGCCTGTCCAGATCTGAGCTCAGTGCTATACTTACAGGACTTCACTAATGGTCTGAGAGGATGCTGCCTCTCCCGGCTTGTATGAAAGTGTTTGATTTGAGATGATGAAAAGGCCATTGCAATTAGCAGGCCCTGGCTCATTTTGCTGGAGCCAGGATGGTTGAGACAGTGGCAGCTGCCAATAACTTCAGTTACAAAGAAAAGACAATTAGGCCAGGGCCTGTTACCACTGCTAGTCCCACACCTCCAGACCTTTACACCAGCCCTTTACACCAGCCCTACCTCCGAGCACCTGCGGGTCAATAGGCAATGATATTGTGTGGAGCAACAGCTTGGAGTGGAGGTTAATCAAACCACAACCACACACATCACTTGCATTCAGCGTATTTGGTCCTTCACAAAGGCCAAGAGCAGAAAAGAAAGAAAGAGAGAGAGAGAGAATATCCACCTTTTTTTTTTTTCAGCATCATTGGGAGAGATTATCTCAGTAGGTTCTCAGGTCTTCACTTTAAAACACAGACACACAGATGTCTGTGATAAATCATTCTTTACTGTCTTTATTTAAATATGTTGGAGCGATAAGTCTTACATAAAGAACTCACTGTCATAACTTAAAATGCAAAATGCTCCGTTCTATTGTTGAGGATCCACAACCTGATCAACTGATGCTGTGTGTATTGCACCATGAAATTGGGCACAATCTGGAAAGAAGCTCATAGTCACTTTCATGGTACATGCAATGTGTATCCAATGCAGAGTATGAACATTACCCTGGTCACTCATGCATTCACTTTGTGACACAAAAAGAGGTTTGGTCAAAGGTTGTCCAGAGGTAGAGTACCAGTATGTCCCAATCGTCGGAAAAACAACAATACTTTACAGTGGAGATATGGATTCCTAGGCCTGTATATGTCTACCTGTCTGTCTGTCATCTTTCTCTTTTTGCAGTATCTGTCTATATCTTAAAGCTTTCTCTGAGATTTTTGCTAGAAGCCTGACAGTATATGTCTGAAATTAAAAACTTTATTTATAAATACTATTTTTTTTATTTGTAATGCCTGTCAGCTGAATAACTGCAGTCAAGTAAAACTGTAAATCGATGAGCCCTCAGCTTAAGGCTTGCTCTCAAAACTAAATTATTGAAATTTTAAGAGAAATGTACATTGTTTTCAATAAACCTTTTGACAAATGATTAACCATCCCATTAACTAATCAATAAATTAGATTTTGTTTTTGAGCTATTGAAAAAGAACAAGCGAAATGGTTCATTCTTCTGCAGAGCTAGCTCTCCAAAGAAGACTTTTCAATTTCAGCAGCCAATTTCCACGTTTCCCTCTAATGCAGTACTTGCGTAGTGAGCAAAAATAGGCTGTGTCTGCACCAGTGAGTTGTGATAGGCTGTTGTGTTACTGCCAGACTTATGTTCAGCAGGAGTGTTGCTTTTCTGAGCAAAGTAATCATTCATGTAATTAATCTAGAGGAAATGTGAGCAAAATAACCGAGATCTATCGTAGGAACACCAAGTCGCTCCTCCGTAATATTTGATGTAAGGCATGCGGGAACAAAGAAAAAGATATGGGAGCAATGCTTCTTTGTCCTGTAACACAAATCAAGAGTAGTGCTTACAGGAAATGTTATGTAGAAGATAGTTGTCTGGCCATTGTAGCTGTTGATATTGTCCTATGATGGTTGTATCATAGACAGATTTTATATCCTTTCCTGGTTTGCAGTAGTCAGTGAAGTCAAACAAAAGCAAATATGCAATTCCTGCTGTCCCACTAGAAGGGGTGTATTACTACAATTTTCTTATGGAAAGAACCGGGAAACTTTTTTTCCTTAAAAAATCTAAACATTTTTCAAAAGAGACTTATCTAGATTTTTTGGGGTAAGCTTCAGGCCTCTGGGAGGGTGTTTTCCATGGCCCTGTTGACTGGCATTGCTAGGAGACGTGCTGTCAATTTCCATATTGCACCTCTGGTGTCATAAAGCTATACTTACGAGAAAAAGTTTTCTTTTTTTCAACAAGCCGTCATAGCACTTTTTATGAACTGACAAATGTCCCTTTACAATTCAACATTTCAAAAGACTAATTGCACAATTTAGTTTCTATTTAATTAAGTAGAAGCTAGTTAGTAGTTAGTACTGATTCCCCAATGTTACTTTTTATTCATGTTATTTCAACGGCCACTGATGGCACCATGAATTGCCTTTCACTTTCAACTGCTATCTGCCCCGTTTCAAGATCCAATTCAGAATGCAGAAATCAATGCAGAAAGGCATTTCTCAAAAACTTAGCAGAAATTTAAACGCAACAGAGAGAATTGATAGCCCAGTCTGTCAGTGCTGTTGTGTTTTTAAACACACCTTCAAGATTGTAAAAGAAGATGGCATGATTTGAAACCGAGAACAACCCTTAAAAATGCGCTTCTGTTACCACCAATTCTCTGAAGATGTTTATAATTTCACTGGAACTGCATGTGGCTATTAGCGCTCATATTTGTAAAATGGACTGTTTTTTTTTCCTTCTTCTAATGAGGCTGATTTGCATTGAAAGGGGCCAATTTTGCGCCAAATGCATGCATGTTACCTAATTTAAATACCTGCAAATAGACAGGACCACAGCGATGCTATTTGCTTGGCAGCACAGTTAGGGGTGCAGGTCCCTCTTTGCAGGTGCTTTGAGAATTACAAGGTTTCTTTGTGCAGGTTTAACATGTACATTTTGCCAGTAAGTGTGTTACCGGTCTACCTGTAAAGTAAAAGCACTGTATAGAGTAATTTACGGAGTAATGTATAGAGTCAAGGAGTACAGATGCAATGGCTAACAACAACGAAACCTTTTAAAGTTCCCTCCCATACAGCACCAATCACAATTCAGTAGAGATCTCAGGCTGAACGAAAGACTGACCCGGCTGAGAACACTAATGTAGGAGATGCTGTCACAGCAAAAAAAAAAAAAAAAAATCCAATTTAAATCTATTCTTTTTGGCAATTTCAGTTTTGACCAAATAGGTACTAAAGTCAAAACAAACACCAAGGTTAAATATACTGATTTCTTTCCTGTATTACAAATAAAGGTTTGACTTAATGCATTCAGGAATAAGCTGACAAATAGTCCACATTGTTGTCTAAATGTATGCATACTATAGAGCAAATTGCTCTTACTGGCATTTGCAATTTCAGCACGTTTTGTATTACTACATCACTGCTATTTAAAATGCAATGCTCTATTTCAATTTCTTTAATCAAAGTGAAATCTGCTTCTCTAGTATGATGCCCCACATAAAACAATTTTAACGATATCAGACACAGAGTAGCCTTATCTCTGGAACACATTATTGCAGCATGGACCAAATTGGGACACTGTTTTCCTTTTGGAAAGTGCAATTATGAGTGTTGTAAGATATCCCAGTGACATGACATCTGTGAACATACCACTAGCCCTTCTAAACCAAAGATATTTGTCACACCTACTATAATGCACCATCGAGTCACTGAAGCATTGGGTCCTCCAGAGGGGCCCAGGAGGGGAATCAAGAAATCTGTCGAATTAATAAACGAAGTAAAGATTCCTCCTGTCATCTCAGCTCTATTTTACCACTGGCTTTTAAAAGCCATTTAAAGGCAACAAAGTGAACAGGACAGACAAGCTTGACAGCGACTCTTGAAAGAGCATCTGTCTCCTTTAACACTTAAATAAACTATGATACCATGTTTTACGCATGAGCTTCATTTTAATTAATGAATTGATTTATTCTGTCAGTGACAAAGCCAAACTGTTTAAAAGATGCCAGAAGCAATATATCTATTTCTTCCTATAAGAAATATGCCATGCTTTACATTAGGGCTGCACACTATATAGTTTTTTTAATCAAAATATCAACTGTTGCATTATACATTTTGCAAAAGGCTGCGACATATTGCGATAGACACCTTTTTGGTGTTAGTTGAAAGAAAATATCAGTAAGGGACTGTTCGGTATTTATGGAATAAACAACCGGTGGAACATAGGGGAAGGTTATGTCTTTTTATTCTTTGTTAAGGGCAGGGTCATCTAATTGTTTTTAGTCCAGGGTGCAGGGTCACCTAACTTTTGTATTCATGTAAACAGCTAAATTTCAAAGTGGCTTATTTGGTGCATATTTTTCCATAGAGCTCTCTGTTTCGGCCCCCATTGCTAGCAGATGGGTCCCTCCCTGTTTAGTCAGCCAGACAATTTCAGCTGTAGTTTTGTAGAGGCAATTTCCCAAACTGAATAAATCCCACCCGCACATATAAACACATAACTGCTTTGCTAGTTCTATCGTATTATAATAAATAATTTTGTTCATTAACATGATTGCCGTACTGTTTAGTTGAAAAACATCTAAAAAAGTAGTATTTGAAGTAATGCAGGAAGTGTGCATTTAGTTTCCATACTTAGTGTTTCCGCAACAATGTTAGTGAGTAAATCTACGGAAATGGCCACAATAACAGTGAAGTGTGATGTGTAAGATGAGAAGGCAGAGGTTAGTCATGTAGGTCATGGCTATCTGTACATCTTTGCCAAGCGCAAACCAGAACATCAATAAATCGTTAGAGAGGGTCGTGCCTTTTTCCCAATCATTTTGGAGGGTCATAGAAAAATGTATTATTGCTAAAGGGAGGGTCAAGTCTTTTTTTTTAAGTCCCCAAAACTCCTGAAATGCACAACTGAGTAAACTTTAATACCTGTTTTTTTTATTGCAAGACATATCGTTATCTCGATATTCAACAACCCTATTGCATATTTTCCTCATATTGTGCAGCACTACTTTTAATCACTCTGTATAATCCTTTTCTTAATTAGACTGGGCTTGAAATCATAAAGCATCATTATAGGTGTTAATCTACAGTGGAATCTGAATTACTTTTAACTAGTTAGAAACAACATGGTATGATTGTGATACACAGGGCTAAATGATGATGTCTGCTCTACGTATGTGGCTTGAAGAGGTGACAGAGCTGTAATAATAGACGTTTGATGCTTCATGCTATGCATGTGAAGACCAAGTCATATTACAAAGTTGCAGTATGATAAGAGCATGGCTCTCAATTCCATTGTAGATAAGAAACTTTAATGTGCAATCACAGCTGAGTTTATCCAGATAAACAAGCAAACAAGACGACTTCTCCTTATCTACATCAAACTACACTTCCTACCTTCCATCAAACAGCTATTAATTGTGGTTTTCTATAACTTTGCTATCCATTTAGAATTGCTTGCTGCATTTTATACAATAGACAAAGGATGTGCTAAAAAAAGAATAAAATCCTTGATAAGGAAAGAGATCTACATTTATTCCATATCCTCTGCTTGCTGTAAACTACTTGACAATTGTTCATTAATGATTCCCAGTAAATTCCTTAAAATGGTAATTTGTCATCCTGTCACTTCATTTGTGACCTAAAATTCCTCACTAGAGGCATCATCAAATAAATTAATCACTACCCAGGATCCATTTCTCCCTTGTGCTTGCTATTATACCCGGCTCTCTTGTGTTTCTCTTCATTTACATATATTTAATGGCCCAGTTGTGGTTGGTTGTGCCATGCGACTTGCACAGCCCGTGTCAGGTGAAATATTCCAACTGCCACAGTCTTTAACAGTGCGAACCATGCCTTGTTCATTTTTCTGGAATACCCTAAACACAGGGGAATAAAGAGAATTAGAGACATTTTATGGAACTGTAAAATCAGAAGTGCACATTTTGCAGGTTTCTGGTTGGGGAATTACGCTAATAAGATGGCACACTTTTAAGAAACCGACACATTTATTCTGACACAAACATCTGATAAAATCTGCTTAAACATTGCTTACGGCAAAAAGATTAGAAAATTAGATACACTTAGTTGTCCACACAATTTGGTTTGAATTAATTGTATCTCATTACAGCACATGTGTACAGTACATTACCCACCAGACAGATGGCTTTGTTGTGTTCCTCAGGGGAATTATGAGTGTGATGCTATGACCAGGCGCAGGGCTAAACCCTAAAACAATTGCAGACCCAAAACGGTCAACCCGAGATGTCTCTGAGATTTATTGTATTGTTAATCTAAAGTTTATTAACTATTACAGACAGAACATTTGAACTGCTCTTTCTTTAAAACATTTGGTTTTCATGTGGTTCAGTGTATTTAAGATATATAAACCCAAATCCTAAAGACGTAGTACAGTTTCCTAAAAGTTTAATTTGCCCACCGAAGTAAAAGTACCAATACCCCTCTGTAAAAATACTTTGTTACAAGTAAAAGTCCTGCATTAAAATTTTTTACTTAATTTAAAGTATGCAAGTTAAATCAAGAAAATCTACCCAAAGTATTAAAAGTAAAAGTATGGATCCAAACAGTTCTGCATTTAATCGGCTAATCATTACAGTTGGACTTGTAGGCCGTTATATTTTTGGGTAGGTTAATTTATGATAAAACATAATGTTTTTATAAACTACATGTGTTTTGTGCACATACATCTTAATTTGTGAAGTAACTAATAACTAAAGCTGTCGGATTAATGTAGAGTAAAAAATACAATATTTCTTTCTGAAATCTAGCGTGGCATGAAAAGAAAAGCCTCAAGGAAAGTACAAGTACCTTACATTTGCATACTCTTAACGCTGAGTAGTTTGTTTATTTTTCTTACAACATAAATAGGTGTTGAAAGACCTTCAGAGTGTCCTGGTTGCACCATATATTGTGTTAAAAACACAGTCCAGGGGGTCTTATTTAGAAAAATGTTCGTAGGATCCTTACTTAAAGTGTACGTACGCCCAAAAGCCAAAAATGGCGTACGGCAAAAAAGAAAATCAGATTTATAAAACTGTGCATACACATACCTGTAAGCCATGTTCCCTTTATAAATCACAGATTACCCACAAGTATGTGTACATGAATCAGCCTCTTTTGACACACCTATTTTATATAGAACCATATATAGTTAATGCAAAGCACCTTATGAATGCTGATCAGTATATACAGTAAATTACCCTGGCAGTTGTTTTTTCGGAACACCGAGTTATGACGACTGTCAGTAAAAAAGCAAAAAAAACTACTCAGATGCTCGGGAATTTTGTTACAAACAGTATTAAAGTTCGGACCATCGACAAGGTCATAAAGAGTAACTATTGCGCAAGAGCTTAACGTCTGGATTTCCAGACTTTTGATATGTGATGGTATATGCACAGTATTAAAGACATATATTTAATTATTTACACTGTGTATAATAACTGCCGTTATTTAATGCTAGGGTAGTTGATGCTATCCTGTATTCCATGCAGTTGGGCCATCTCCTCCTCCGACTCGGTGAGACAGCACCGCTTTAATATTAAGATATTAAATTATTATATTATTAACACATTTTTATTTAAGATTTGAGTTGGATTTTACAAGGTGTTTATGGATCAATTATCACTCAGTACAAGCGCAAATAACACTGCTGGATTTCATCTTCATGACAACGTGGAAAAATGTGGAGCAAAAAAGTGTGTGTGAGGCATCAATACTTAACGTGTAAAACTATAACGAGTTATCCTTATTTCCACATTTACATTCTGCAGTCAGACTTCAGTTCACCATCTGCATCACCAATTCCCATTGTCTCCAAAATGTATGTACGCATGGGTCAGAGTTTGTATGAAGGAACGCACATTTTCTCATCAAGTTTTTTTTTTTTATAAATCCCAACCTTTGCGTGGGAAGTGGCGTACGCACATTTTGGGCCCCATATTGTGCGTACACCAGGTTTATAAATGAGACCCCTCGGGCCTCATGTATAAAAATTTCAAATGCACGAAAAACTTGTGTTCGCTGGTTTTCACAGACACTTAATAATGTAAAAAAAATTAACTTGACGTGAGAATGTGTGGGCCGTCACGCAAACTGTTGAGCAGTCGTGAGAATGTGCACACTGTCCGCAAAGTCTTTTCTGGCTCTGTAACGTGGCAAAATCTAACTGAAAAGTGCCAAAAATCACCAAACCTTACAAAATAACGTTTCCACTTCACTTACTGGGATGTGTCTGTGACATTTTCTATGACAAAACATAATTATATCCACTGATATTCAAACAGTTTGATCATTTATGTGGATAATAGTTCACATCTTTCACACTAATAACTGTTTCATTTGCAGCCTACTTAACCTCTGTGAGGACTGGATATGAATGAAAATCCATGTAGAAAATATGTTCCTATCATCCTCTGTTTTTCCCATGGATGAAATATCTTACTCACTTTGCAATAAGATTGGCACGAAAAAATGCAATAGTGTCTGTGAGTCTGTAGTTGCTGAGGCTCAGGCGTACAGGAGACGGGACGCACGGATCTCCCCAGGAACAAACCCTGTGTCGGGTAGGCAAATTCATTGGATGTGTAATTGATCCCGTGGATGGTTTGTAGGCTATGTAAGTGAACAAAGTGTACCCGTGCCACCTAACACTGGGTCGTCTTAACTGTCTTGATTCTACACATATCTCTGTTAGTGCAGTCCTATTTACACATTTTTTTTTTATTTATTTCATCCATGCATGGCACAGTGGATCCATGTGCACTGTCACCTGCTGTGGAGACGCTAGCCTCACTAACTCATCCTCTGAGTCGGGTATCCCACACGCTGGACTCAGTTTCACTGAGCCTACTAACACATATTAAAATAAATGTCATTACATCAGTGAGTTCAAACTGCTTATTGGGCGTAATTTGGACTGACACTGAGATGCATGTTCTGTATCTGTATCTTTTTTTTTAATTTCTGCCATGGTTCGGTGCATTAACTGCCCGTTCGCCATTTGCCAATCTGGGCTTTTTTTTTTTAATGGCTTTAATGGAGACGACATACTTCCAAACAGAACATTTTTTCTCGCATCCACCTCGGCAATCATCACCTACGCCAAGAAGTTTTTTTTTTCGTCTGCAGCGGAATAACCTGTTGTGTTTGGACAAAGAGACACGTCGGGACCAAATTCATAGTAATTTCCATATTAATATATGGGAGGAGGCAAGGTGGGGTAAGTGGCTCGTTCACGTGCGCTCATTTTCACGTTGATTGTGATTTTATAAAGGAAAGTTGCGCAGGACCTGGCGTACGCCCAGTTTTATACATGTGAATATTTCTGTGCGTAGGAACTTTTCAAGTTTTGGCCGTACGCCATCTTCTGGTATAAAGGCTGCGCGGTCTTTTATACGTAAAACCACTGGTGTTTTACGGTGCTCTTGTAAGCAGGGATTCATGCAAACAAATTACATAGTTTTCCGATTTCTTTTGGCAGATAAAAAAAAACAGCCCAATTAATTGTATAAGCTTGAGAGCATGTCATGTTTGAACTTCCATCCTCATTAAGGGTCCCTAACACCAGAGGACATGTGAATGTGCTAGGAGCATTACCAGAGAAAACAACAAGCCCGTGTTGCCAAAGCATCCTTTCTCACCCAGCCACCCTGTTAGAACCTCACATCCCGTTTCAAATGAAATTAGCATAATTAAGTATTAACATGCATTAATTGTTGTGCTTAATGCAAACTGAAGCCAAATGTCTCACTTACTGCAGAGGAGGCTACTAATGCTTTGTCACCTCTTGCTTAAGGGAGTAGGAACACCCCATGCGCTCAGAAACGAAGAGCCACTTGTGCAGTGTACATCGGTGACAGATATGTAAACAGACACATCTTCAGCTGTAAGGCTTGACTAACATGTATGCTGAATTGAAGAAGGAACGGAGCAGTGTTTCGATCAACAGAGTTTGTGATGTTGGAAAGATGGATTTATGACAAAGGATGTGGGGACCTGGGATTCAAGACGTGCAGATTGGTTTAACCAGGGCTCAACCAGGCAATAAAGTCTGGCATTTGGAGAGAGCAGAGCATGCAGAGGGTAATACTGCACTGTTCCACTTTGGGTGGTGAGGAGCTGTACCTTTTCCTTTCACTTTGTGTTCTGTCAGATGGAAGGATGATCAAAGCCGATCAAACAGATGTTTTTTAAAACCTCAGAAGACTAATGTCCCAAATCTATATCACTGCAGGCCTTTATCAGTAGGAGTTTAGAATGGAAGTTTTATATATAGACGGTTTTTCAGTTTGAAATATCTTAAATAGTAAACTGACACTGATGTCTCTTAGTTGCACTGATGTAATGTGCAAATGAGCATTTAGAATCTAGTGTTTTTAGGATATTAAACCAGTTTGGGCTGTAACTTATGATGCTTTTCATTCTTGATTAATCTGTAGTGTATTTTTTCAGTTTTAATCGTTTTGGGTGTAAATAATTGTGAAAATTGAAGAAAGTAGTGAAAAACCCTTGAGTGTTATGAGTGTTCAAGGTACTGTCAACTAGCGCAACCAACAGTCCAAAACACAAACATATTCAATTTAAAATGATATAAAAGATAGAAGTGAAAAGTCAATGATGGTTGATCCACCACTTCGCTTTAGATTGTATCTCAACAACTATTTGAATGAATTGACAGGAAATTAAGTGAAGAGATTTCTCCAGAGGTTGAATCATACAGACTTTGATGATTCTTACATTTTTGTGTGCTACCCCCACATCAAATTCCATTCTTAACTTAACACTTACAAGTTTCTTTTTTAAGGCTTCACATTGGCATGAATATATGACTTAGCTTGTTCACCTGTAACTCCTGTCATTCCCTTACAGCAATGCAGCATTTAAAAGGCTGTTTTTTTCAATGGAATCCCCCGCAGTTCTCCACTCTACATAAAATGCTACAATACATCAATACATCACATCCAGCAAACTTCACGGAAAACAACAAGGGCAAAACCGCATCACTGATCTTTTTTGACCACATATTCTCTGGTCTAGCTCAGCTAAAAACACTGAATCCGTCAGCGCTGTGGAGATAAGTCTGGCAGTGCAAGACTACTGGTAGACTAATGTTACCGTCAACGTTATCTTCACTTCACCTGTTCAACTGACTTTAGCAGTTTAGATAACACACTCGACGTCCTGCTGTTACAGATGTGGACTCCCAGCAGTGCGTCACTGCAGTTCATGGCATGCGCAGCTGCAGAATGAATATAGGGGAAACACAATGGAAATCTGGCACTATGTCAAGCAATAAAAAAAAAAAAAAAAAAAAAAATCTGGCCTGTATAATTATATGGGACACATTAATTCTATCATCAAAATTGTTGAGAGTTAGTTGATAAACTAATGACTTAATCTATTAATTGTTTCACCTTTAAAAACAATATCTACAGCAGCTCAACCAATATAAAAAAGTTTATATTGTCAGTTTGAAAAAAAATCGCTGCATGACTTCATCTGTTCTCTGGTAACAAGATGACCACACCATCACTTTTTATTTTGCACAAAAATAAACTCGGGATCTCCCATTGTTCTATTTAACAATTAACACGCCGCTTGAATTACGATTCCTTTTGCTGTGTTCTCTCTTTCTTTGAAATGAGCAGAGCCTTACAAAGATCTGGGAGGTTTTTCACATTAATCTAGATTTAATATTTGTTTCAAAATACGTTTTTCCTATTAATTAAAAGTAAACCATGTATTGTATGGTACATTATCCCTCTAACGGCCCCATGTGGAGATTATGAAGTGGAAAACTAATGGTGTAGACTGTAGCATTTGGGTCTTGCCTGAGTCATTTACATATCTGTAAGGGGATGTCGATGTATGTGCAAATAAGCAGAACTCTGTGTCCCATGCTTTCTCCACACCACCTCATCCTCTCCCTCCCCCTCCACGGTTTACAGAAGAAGTCAAAGAAGAAGTGTTGCCTCTCTTCCCTCAGCTAGAGGAGGTAATGAGATTCTTTGCACCCTCTATTACGAGGAGGATGAGAAATCTGATTATTAAGGAGAGGCATGTGGCAGTAAGAAAAATCTGTTTGTTTTTTTCTTATTGTATCACCCCAAGAAACAAAGGTGACCCCCATGTTCCATTCATTAAATGTTGCCTCCTCTAATTTATCAAGGTAAACTATCACACGGTTTCTGCTGAGCTAATCAGAAATGAAACTTGTTAGGTGTGCCTCAGAAGGACACGTCACAGGATTTGGATATCACTGCTACATACTGAGTGGGGCCTAATTCGTGCTTCTCACTGAACAACAACTGCTTTACAGACATTAGCATGAGTTTGTTGAGATTTTTCTTTCATACAGGAAAGTTCATGGCAATGAGGATGAATCATGACCTCCATGACAGAACAAGTGTAATTATTTCAAGGACATAGAGTTGTAGGTGTTGCATTCTGATATTGCAGAAAATATAATTTACAGTATGCTGTATACTTTGAGCCCCTTATTTTTCTTCATACACTAGTATACAATCTAAATCAATGATCCTCACTTCTTTACATATAGACACATTTACATCACATGACATGACCAACCAACCCTGTGCAGATCGCTTTGTGTTTGGTTACATTTTAGTGAGATTTCACTCCTAAATACAGAGAGTAATGATGTTAGTTACAGTGCTATGCTGAATAATGAATGAACAACACTTTACTGTCACTTTAACACCAAATAATTTGGATTCTTATAAATGTACTTGTAGAAGTTTGTCAAGAATCCCAATAATTTTTCAAATTCTTGGTATGTATTATTTTTCCAAAACATGCACGTTTTTCAAAACAGGGTATGAAAAGCATAACATTTCATGTTAAAAATGCTCCTTGGAATTATCAGGAAGAGCATCCCTTTTCTTCTGGTCCGGGAGTTGTTGGGAGCTATTTGGAGCTATTTGCTGTGTTTGCCTAAAGAGATGTGAGAAATGTCCCACACATCACCAAGCTGAGTCATTGCTGGAAGGCTAACCATCGACAACTCATGCCCATTCCTTTTCCTTAAGTGTCACAGAAGCTCATGTCAACCAACACTAATAAAACACAAATAAAACAGTTTAGTTTACGCTAGGGGTGGGAATCACCAGACGCCTCCCGATACGATGATCATCATGATCATCATCTCGATACTTATACCATGAAACAATATTATTACGATTTTAAACTTATTGCAATATTTTGAAATATATTGCAATTTAAAACCTTTTTTCCAACTTCAAATTTTTCCAATTTCATATGATGTCCCCAAAAGAAAACTCTGGCAACATCTGTTTTATCTAAAAAGATACAGTTCTCGGTTTGTTCATTCGATTTTATTGCTGCAAAATGGGATTGTCAAGCTGACAAACTGACCAACACATATATAATAAAAGATCCATACTTGGCGCCTGTGTGTTGACACAGTATTGCCACTGAAAATACCACGATACTATGCTGTATCAAGTTTTCCCCACATTGATCTATGTATTTAAAAAACAGGTTTCAGAGTTACACAAATGGAGAATAGTGAAACATATGGTGTTAAATTAACTGTAGTTAAGGTCTGAAAAGCATAAGTTATAAGAATTTTCATTCTCTTACTGGTGTGAAAACCATTGTATTCAAGCGTTACTTCACTTAATCTGGAATTGATAGATTTGTACTTTAGGTGGGCATACAAATTGGCTGTCCTAACTTTCTAATCTGTAATAAACACAGTCTAATAGGCATATTTTAATCCTATTGTGAGCTGCTTAGACGCATGAGTTCTGCAGGTGCCGGTGAGAAATTGGTATTTATTACTGAACTGATAATCACACCAGCAACCTATCTCTGCAGCTCTTTGCCTTTTGACTGAGGCCGTGATGTGCACAGCAGGCTCACAAAGCTGCACTCCCAGTTTAAATGACCCAGCTTAGCTAGCAAGGCTGCTGTGACCCTCACATGACAAAGCCCCTGTGTAATTAATATACACGTGAAATGCTCCCTGCACAGCCACTAACGTGATTGGAATCATGCACAGGAAAAATGTAATTGTGGATTCTGCATGGTGAACATTTTAGTCAAGTGGCATCTGATTGCCAATTCTTTTTCTTTTTCTTCTTTTAACGTTTGAGAAAGATTGAGATTTCTCCTCAAAGATGTAAATTAATCTTTAAAACTGGACATTTCCCAACATGGGGAGCTCAGTGGGGTGACACTACAGCCTACCAAGTTCATTTTAATCCCTCTGGGCAATTATAGTTTCAAATGATGAAGTTAAATCTTGCTCACACTTAATTAATTTCAACACTACATTTTAGGCGTGGAAGTCTTCTTGTCCTCCTCAAGACAAAACTGTTGTTTAATAGGATACAGTATACTCTTTGATAAGGATAGTTGTGCTTTGTGCTGTTCATTAATTATATACTCTTTTTATTTTGTTGTTTATCTCCATGACTATGTGTGTGTGAGGGGGGGGGATTTAGATAAGACAAATGGTCAGACAGTAATGCACTGCTGATGACATTTCCTTGTCTTTTCAAACTTAACTGATTGGATCCCGTGTGTGGGCTTTGGCTTTGTAAGTTCATTGTCATCAGAAAAAAATAGTTTTATCAAAGATGAGTGGGGTCAGCAAACATTATCAGATGGCAACTCTTCTCTGATAAAATAGAAATAATATTAACAATGGATTTATTCTGGCAATATCCAAGCATGTAGTTTAAAATGTTGACTTGAGTGCCAACAAGAGTATTTGCAGAAAGGCTGTTGCTGTATATTTGTCCTTTCTAAATGTTGAGTTAATTAATGATATGTCTGCACTATTATTTCTCGTTTAATAATAAATGCATTACTGTACTGTCACAGGAGTCCATTTTGACAAATAGGTGGGCGGGTGGATATAAAAAACATACATTGGTGGCTGTCAAGGGGTTAGATTTTTGAATTAATTGAGGGAAATGAATTCAACGTTAATAGGGCCTGACAGCAGACTGTGGCAATTTTGATGCCAATGATTGATGGTTGATGCACACGCAGGCTTATGAAAAACAATGCTTGTTTTGCTCCTGGTGTATTTTAAATCCTGCTTTTGTGTTCCTTAAAAATTAATTCATCAAGTGAGAAACAATAAAATAAATAGATAAATGGAAATAAATGAATGACTGAAATACTAAAACGATTTTTGACTTGAAATACTTTTTGGCTAAGTCTTTTTATACACATCAAATGCTGTTAATACTGAGAAGATAGTGTGTGTTGTACTGCGTCCTTTCAGGGAGGTGGACCAGCCACCTCCATCTCTGACCCATATGAGAGAGGGAGCCCTATCATAGCTCTTATCACGCTGCTGTAGTCAGAGCCTTCTGACAGTGGCGTAATGCTGATCAGATAGCTGTGTGGAGTCATTGCTTACATGTGTCACAACCGCCGTCCATGATCATGTCAGAGTCATGCTGTGCGCCAGAGCCAGGCTCAGGGCTCAGTGGACCTGGCTGGTTTCGCGGCTGACATTTCCCCAGCATGACCAGGGTAGTGGAGCTCTAGTCGCGGCCCCGGCTAATGTGCCTCTCCTGGGCCCCGCAGCACAGTGCTGGCAGCTGGAACGTGGGGGCACAGGTGCTGCCAGTCCCTGTTAGCTGTACAGTACCTCCTGGTGAGTCACAAACAACCCCAGCATGTGTCTGCTCTGATACCTCAGCTTATTAAAAGTCCAATGAATAAACAAGTCTTTTGTTGCAGGACCATGGAGTGCAATAAACTTATATTCTCTCAGCTGTCTTTGATAATTTTTCATCAAGCAGCAATAACAGTTCTGTGGCATCACCGGCAATGACACATTTTTCATTTTTAATTAGTTTAAAGACAGAGAAAAGTTTCAGAGAAATAATCAGATTAGATGTGTTTCCTGTTGATGTGAACTGGTGTTTATGATTGTCAATTCAATGGTGAAAAATAATGGAGGCTTGTTTATAAAGGACCAATGTTTCTTTTTTTGTTGATAGAGTGAAACAAGAGGTCTGTGAAACGTGGATGTTAAACCAGATTGATTTATTGGTTCTTTGGGCTGGACACGATTATCCTCTGACTCTGGGGATTAGACTGATTCCCAAACAGGACTGGGTCCTGCCACACAGTCATGACAGCTAAATTGTTTTACTCAAGAGGTTGTCCTCTTGTCCCCCTTACCTAAGCCACTTGTTACTAGACAGATATGGTATAATTGTACCCAGAGGAACTTGTAAGCCCACATTGTGAGTCTGTTTCTCTTCACGAACATAGTCCTTTGTGGCACCTAAAACTGTGAGGAGGAGGAGGGCAGGGTATGTATTCCCTCTTTGTTACAGGCAATATTGGATCACAGTTTCATAAAGTAGAGCACCGTTTAGAATCACTTATTTCCTCTGGAGCTTTGTTTTTCTCTCATGACAAATCTACTGCACTTGCTGTGTTTTGATCATATTAACAAGAAACATATTTCATGTGCATGATACAGTGTACATTTTGTGTTGTAGAAAATAAAGCTCAGATCGTGTCGCAATTATGAACAAACTTGCTCTAATTTATACTATGTATTTCAAATTGTAAGTAACAATGTTTTGTGCTATTTTTTGTGAAAAAACTCACCATGGAGTTATATCTTTGGTAAGCTGTACATATCTAAGCATTTTGAAGTGCAGGTGAAAATGTTGAAGGAAAGGATCTATAAATGACTTTTCTCCTTCGGTGTCTGCAGTGGTGGTGTCGGGGAGGAGGGGTCACTCGCTGACCATTAGTGCGCTCAAGTGCAGTACATTCTATGGCTTGTCAACTCCTCTACTAATGTGTGATGAAATAACTCTATTTTGTATCCTAGTGAAAATCATCTGCTCGGGCTTGACTCACAGTACACACTGGTCAGAATACCTTTTTCTAATGCTGTATTTGTTACAAAAGCCTCATGATGATACTGTTATGGTAACATGGTGTTATATGTTTATGAAGTCATACCCACGGAAAAAACATTTAATGATGATGTGCCAAGGTTAATTAAAATAATGGACTTTTATAGTTTTCATAAAACACTCAAAACAATGTTACAAAGTGCTGTATGGCGATCAATGGCAATGAGATAAATAAAAACAAGCATAAAAGGGGGCGGCCTCTAGGTCAACCGGTAAGAATGCGCGTCCCTTGTAGGCTGAGTCCTTTGCACCGGCCCGGGTTCGAGTCCAACCTGCGGTCCTTATCTGTGTGTCATTCCCTCTCTTTATGCCCCTTTCCTGTCTATCAACTATCAAATAAAGGGAAAATCCTAAAAAAAAAAAAATCAAAAAAAACATGAAAGGACGATAATATTAGATAAAAATATTAGTTCCAAGCATAAATTTAAAATAAGAGAGATGTAACATCTGGCTCGTCTGATGTCCTCAGACGGTTTGTCTAAAACCTTAAGGACTTGAATTCAAAGACACATTTACCTTTAGCAAAATCTTAAACACTCCCAAATGCATAACCAGTGTACAGTAGGTGTGTTCAGATAAATAAGTAAAACAATAACAATGACGGTAAAGTAAATTATATATGCATAGCATCCTCTTTTTTTTTTTTTTTTACATTTGTACAATTCATTTTAGGTATATTAGATGTCATCATTCATTGATTATAATAAAAAATGGTCTACCTTTTTTAGTGTTTTAGTTCTCAGTGCTGAGTATGCATTGCAGTTATGACATTTATTTCATCAAAGAACGATTAGGGTGGTTAGTGAAAAGAAACACAGTAATTCTCTCCACGTCACAGTGATCCTCATGAACAATAATTTTCTTTAAGTAATGCTGAGTGGTATAGAACTAACAAATGAGCCTCTCCATGCCTGCGATAAGAGGTGCAGAGTGGTGAGGAGAGGTGTGTGTTAAGGGGTTTTAACCCCTGCTGTTCCTGTCTGTCCAACACCAACCCCCACCACCAACCTCACCTCCACCACCACCCAAGCCTCCTCCTCTCTTCTCTCTGCGCTCCACTCCTGCGTAGGGCCAATACAAACAGCATTATTTATGCCTGGCAAAACACCCCTTAATTACTCATGAACTGGCGTGCGCTGCAGAGTCCGCCGCTCCCCTACCACCCACCAACAGCCATTAAACACTCCCTAAAAGCTTGCTATTTCATATTAGCACACTTGAGCCTTTAAGAAGAAATAAAAAAATAAAAAAAATGGGAGTGATTTACATATGCACAGCAGCTGATATTTATACTCTGCGGTGCGTCCCTGAAGGGCTTGTCTTATTACCTCTGTCCTAGCACAGAGATCAGGAAGGCCGGCAGGTGATTAATTCTGTACTCGCGAGACACCAACAATTCCACAACAAGGAGCAGAGGATTTCTAAAGGGCTTTTTGTAGAGAACTCTGTCTCTTTACTTTCTTTGCGGTTTATTTTCATGTCCAGTTGTATTGTCCTTTTATTAGCTTACTTGGGATTAGGTGAGAATGTGCAGAGTAGTGCTGTATGTGCTGAGATGGTTTGTACATGGTGTTTTATCTAGTAACAAACAGAGGATTTGCTGTATATCGGATGTGCTTCATGTCTGAGGATTTACCTGCTCTGTGACAATTATTGCGTCTTACATGTTTCAGAGCATCACGGAGGTCTTGTTGTGCTGACGCTCTTGAGCCGCTGTGAGCGTCTGACATCTTCAACACTGAGATCAAAATCTTCATAGTCTGAAGCCTCTTGTTGCATTCCTAACACACACCACACATATTTTCCCATTCATGAGCTCTCAGCAATCTAAATAAACGCAACATTCAGAGTGAAAACGGTATGCAGTATTTTATAATCATTCAAATTAAAAGTTTTTATTCTTTGACTTTGCAGGAATCCTGTATAATTACGTAAAAAAGGTACGCTCCCTACCCAAAGTCCAAATCTCGCCCCAAAACACAACTGCATTTCTTCACTTACAGCTGCAAAAAAACATTAATTACTTGTTCATCTTGCTTCTAAAAAGCTGGCTAAACCTCTACCTAGGCCTTCATTAGTTGAACCAGCAAAATACTGTGTTCAACTTTGTCTCTAATTACATCATCAGATTCAAACAGTAGAGCCATCAGCTGCTCGCTCGCTGTGTACTGTTTAAAATCCCTCTGTCTAATTACGGCTTTAGTCCCATATCCCGATGACATGGCAGTGATAGATCATTATTTTTCCCTGCAATTTGTTATATTCTTTGCAATATAATTGGATCAGATAAATTATTATGATTAATGGATTCTTGGGTTTTTGTGAGCAACCATTAATACTAGGGGTTTGAAACAGACAACATACACAAATTTAAGGTGCCAGAGAAAATATATGTCTAAGCCTCTTAAACCACTCACTACAACGTTTTCATCAGAGGCGTTATCTTAAGTCTGTGTTTTTATTTAGTTGGCTTGCATTATAGATTTGTTAACCTGGTACTTCATTACTTCAGAGAAGTGATTGTTCCTATTTCGCAATTAAATATTTATGCAATTTACGTTTACTGCCATAAATTCAGTGAAAAAATAGTTTTCTCTGCTTATTACTGTACATCTACAGACGTTATAGCAGTGCTGCTTTAACAATCGGCACCCCTCTGTTTACTACTGCAGACATAGCCAATCGGTTCAATTTCAAGTTTATACCATGATAAGTTTATTAATGAGAAGTGAAACTGTTTTCCAACACCCTAAATCTATACCAAGGCTGCAATTTAGCTCTTCCAAAAAATACTGTCCAGTTATGGTGGATGGACACTAGTCAATTCCCTGTGCATGGGAATGGCTCATTAACGGGGCGAGGCAAGCGGTGTGCGTTTGTATATGGCTGGCTGTGGTGGACGTGTAGAATGGATTTATGGTGTCACTCAGCCCTGGAGAACGACTAATGAGGGTGCGCAGGCTAGCAGCGTCCGAGTGGGGTAATTCCACCCACCATCCATCCAGCAGAGGGGGGTTGGAGGGAGAGAGGAGGGGGTATGTGGAAGGAGGACACATCCCTCATTATGTGAGAGTGTCTCAGGAGCTTTCTTTAATATTTTAATAAATAACATCAGCCCAACAAGAAATTAATGAATAGTATCATTAATAATGAGCCCGAGCCTTGTAGTGATAGGACAGATATTAAATTGAGCCACTGTGGGGAGATCTCCTGAGACTCAGGATTTTTCCAGCAGCAAACAAGGCCAGTGAATGAGGCAGCCGTCCCTCCGTGCCAACAGCTTTTACAACAGGTTGAAAGTAATAAAGGAGGATTTTCCCAGCGATAGAGTTAAGCCCTAGGAAATCTGCTCATGTAGATCGCTATGAAAGGCACAGCCAAATGTGATCCTTAATTAAACTTCAATCAAGATAATGCTGTTTGCAGGAGAAGTAGTAAAAAAGGTGTCCCCAGCCCTCTGTTTCCATCCAGTCAACCTCCCTGCTTCATATTGTAGCGGTCATAACCCCACTTATCTGCTTCTTAAACTTGTGTGTGTTTGTTTTCATTTGCAAAGCCTGGTATCATTTCTTTGTATGGTTTTAATTCAGGCTTACATTTGTCAGGATTTTTCTCTTTTGTCTTTCTTTATTTATTCTTTGTAAGTTTTGCCCTCCAGATTATGCTGAAGAAAGGAATGTTGAAATAAGTAAGTACTGTAGTGCATTCTGCCTGTGCAACGTGAAGTTATTCTGTCAAATTTGAAGAAAAGGAAAAGAAAACTTTCTTCTTATATTTTGAAGGCTTGATCTTAATCACTTAATACAATTTACATTTGAAAACTGTTTGTACCACAGATTAAAAGTTTGTTTTATAAACTATAAACATCCCTTATAGTGCATTGTAGCTTTGTACCTGAAGAAAACACCAGTGTCAACTTTATTGAGGTCTGACTGGCCCATAATTAAATTACTGAACAGGTTTCTACAGTGGTTCAGCCAGCTTCAGCATAGAGACCACAGATGAGTAATGCCATTTGTTTTGCACCTTGAAAATACTATGATTACTAATAAAATAATATTAATGCTTTGTATGCAAATCATTTAGTGGAGAGTTGCTCAGCAGCTTCATCTTATTGTAATGTATGCCACTTTTTAGCTACTAAATCTCTGTTATTCCTTCCTGTTAACATTAGCTTGGTGGATATGCAACAGCTTATCTTAAAGGTAAAAAACATTAATTTACGCAGAGCAGATTTGGGTCATGTTCATTTACATAATAGTATGCATTATCAAAGCAGGTAAACTACAGTATGAGGCAAAGTGCCTACACTTAATCATTGGTGTGTTACCTTATTACATGAAAAGTTGATGTGTATGGGATTCTGTATTATTAAATATTGTTTGCTGCTCTGCCTGCTAAGATAGGATATAACACGATGTAAAACTCAACTGTGGCAGTTAGGCTTGGTTAATTTGTTTAATACAGACTTTGCCCAGTTTTTTTTTTATTATTAGATGTCCAGAGAGTTTAAGTACATTTATTGGTCTGGATGTGGTTTTGTTGCATACTCAAATCGGCCACCAGTAATAATAAAATAAAACCCTGTGTATTTAAATAACAAACTTACAATAGTGCTTGCTTACTTCTTTAGGAAACAAATCTTTGGGTTTATAACAGAGTTAGACAGCTTTAAATAAACATTCCTACAATTTGTAATATTATGAATCTTTAAGTTAACACAACCAAAACAGTTTAATTATTCCTAGATAGTACAGTGAGTGAGTAGTAGGTGATAAATTTTGTTCCTAAAATTTGGCTAGTCATTTCTGTTCTGTTTAGACCATATGTCCCTACCACATACAATATTATACTCATTCCCCGCTGTATAAAAAAATACCAGTATTTTCTTCATAATAAAAAGTGGATTACTGTGAATCACAGGAAAGCATCACCAGCTGTCACAGAGAAATGAGACCATGCTGGCCAACGTCTACGATGATTAAAAAACTTTAGAAATTAATAATTAATTTGCTGATATTTGTTTATTTGCATGGCTGTGGTAGTTCCGGTCATTGTTATTTCCCTAACGTGTCATTTTGAATAAGGTTGTTAATTAGTGTTTATTAAGACAAAACATTGTAATGTCATTCAAATTTGTTCAACAGGTGGAAGAAAAAAACGGAAAACTGAAACATCAAAACGTATATGTAACAGTGAAGCTGTCTTCTGGGTTAAAAGTAGGGTTAAAAGATATGAAATGGAAGCTGTCCTGTAGTTTGTAAAAAATATAAGTATTTCATAGTGCTGTCAATCGATTAAAATATTTAATTGTGATTAATCACATTAATGTCATAGTTATCTTTCAATTAAGCGCACATTTTTATCTATTCTAAATGTCCCTTGATCGCTTTTTGAAAACAACATTGGCATGTAGCCTACTATAGTGTTCAATTTCACACGTAACATTGTCACTTGGAGCATTCATTCACATTTGGAGCAAATAATCTCTCACACAATGTAACACTGTCCATACATAAAAGGGTGAAAATAATACTGGGGGGGGGGGGGAGAATTTGCATCAGCTGTGTGCTTGGCCATCAAGTGGTATTTCAGACTGGACGAGCTGCGATCATAGCTCAGTTCACATTGACAAAACACACAGATCACTTTGGTCTTGTCAATGGAACCATTTGTCAACTTTTAAAAAGTAAGCTTTCCATTCAGAATCTTATTGGCATCCATTTTGGCGTCTCGCGCTCACCATCCACTCAAAACGTTACATTACTACTTTTTGGCCGGCTCACAAACCCAAAAAAGTGTGTGTTGCGTGCCTGGTGTTTCATTTTCGGTCTAGTTACGTCCGATGTGGTGTTATAGATTTTCAAACATTACTGGTTGTTGCAACATCATGTGTAAAAAAACAAACAAAAAGAAGGTTAATCTCACAATAAAAAAATGGATGCCGTTAAAATGGGCTTGCGTTAACGTGTTTAACTGACAGCACTATTATTTATATATTCAAAAACAGGACATTGATACTTCTGAGGTAAAAATGCTGCAGTCCTCCCCACTTGACAAATTAGCCATAGGGTTTGACTGATTACAGCGCCACCATTGCTTGTCTGGTTGACTCCTGTAAAAGTAATACTCAGCAGAACATGGCTTTTTCTCCTTCATGTTGTGCTTTCTGCATGAGTAATTGCATCCTTGATTTCTGAGGTGCAGTTGTATAGCTTCCACAGTAGAAAAAGCCAAAGATTGATTAAAAGAATGTGGTTTTTTAAATCACCAAATATTTACTAGGTGCACCTTTTGATAGTGAACCAAGCACCAAAAGCCAGTAAGGAGGAATCTTCATTTATATTATGTTTCTACTTTTGAATGTAATGACTTCTGCATGTGTTCATGTATTTTGTGATCCATGCTTCTGTGTAACTTTATAAAGACACAACTACCTTGAGCTGTACCTCTGCAACTCACACAGAATACTGTAGGAGGCTGACCGGACAAAGACAAATCACAAGCTCTCCAATTTCCATAGTGCTGTACATCTTTTAATCATCAACGACTAAACAATGAACAACACTGGGCTTGTGGCATTGGATGAACAAGAGCAGTGAGGCTCCTCTTTCCTCCCTTCATGCTGCGGGTGGAATGACTCCATAGAGGGTCATGGTGTAAAACTGTTGCCCCAAGGTCAGCATACTGACACTTAATTGTTTGTCCTGTCATGTGTCACTTCCTTGAAATTTCATATCTGACCCTTGTTAGCCCTGTGTTTCTGTTTTAATCCCCAGTGTGACAGAAAGATCAGGACTGTGCTGTGATCAAGATGTGTCAGATTACTTGTGTTGGGTCCTGTCATTTTGATGCTATACAAGCCGGAGACGCGTGTTTGTCATGTACATGACTGAGGAATTGTCTCAGTCTTTAATGCTATTTTCACAGATTAGTTTCTAGATATTCATCTTAACAACTTAATCAAAGACAGCTGTAGATAGTCTAATGTAACATCATGCTATTCTCTAATTGGTCACTGAGGAAACTGAATCGGCTCGCTCCTCTGATCACTAGGACTCTAAAAATGATTGTTTTCAAAAATTAACCACGTTACAAAGCCCCAACACTATCTTATGTAAAGGGTTGTGCTTAATATTTTAAATCTGTGGTAATATATATAATAAGTGTGTAATTTATTTAAAAAAATAGAATAGACCTTTGCTTAATGCCTGTAGTTTTCCATGTTTATACAGTATGTCTCATTGTTATACTTTACATTTCATTCTTTTGAGGCACTTTGGGAATAAGTGAAAATCAATACAAATTTGATTATGAATGGGAAGGTACATCAATCACAGCACACGTGTATTATTGCTTTTTCACTCGACCAGCTGCTGCAGCACAAAAGAGCAAGAATCTTCAGTTGGTCATAAACAGAGGCCCAAAACTGTTTTCATTACATGTTAAGTTTTGTATTTATTTTGTGTGTCTTTGATACATTTTTATGTGTGCCAAATGTATTTGTGCAAGGGTTTTTGTAGTTTGTATTCCATGTGCTCGTGTGTGCATGCAAGCCACTGAGTAAGCATGATTCAGCATCATCCACACAGTCAGTTACATGCCCTTAACCTGCATTTAACACACCAAGTTCACTGAAAACGTGGCTTTGCTAAAAGAATGGTAAAACATGAGCTGTCAGATAATCGTACAGGTTTTAAACAAACCTCTAGATTAGTTCACTATGGAAAACAGAACAAAGGTGAACGGTAACATTATGAACCAACCATTGTAAACATCGATCACAGTTTACAGACAGAATCACTTGTTCAACGTTGACATCTTGCACAATTCATAGTTGTGCACAGAGTTTTCTTGAGTGATTATTACAGACAAATCGAGTGCACTTTAAATTACATATTTGACTGCTCATTTCATGCCAGTCACTGTAGCGATGCCACTGCATTCCCATATCTTGGTGATTAACTTTGGAGAGTACGATGTTTTTATGACCTGTGGAAAAAGAAAGTTTTAGATCTTTGAGACATTTTCCTAGACACATTTAATGGTGTCCTGTAGAGTTCATTGTTTTGAAAACCAGAGATGGCAGAAGTACGCACTTCCCGTACTCAAATAGAAGTACAGATACTTGTGTTAAAAAATACTCTGGTAAAAATAGAAGTACCGATTTAACTTCTTTACTCAAGTAAAAGTAACAAAGTACAGGCTTGGCAATGTACTGTGTACCATGAAAAACATTTTTTATGCAAAGCTACCTGGACAACACAGTTACTAGAGTGCAAGCTGAAAAACTATAGTGGACCTGGATAGAAGGCTCTTTATGTGCCATTGCCTACATTTTAAATGGATGTCTTCCTATAGGCTTAAAACATCCCATATATGATTATTGTGACAAAGACTGGGACTCCAGGTTAATAAGATTCTGTGAGAATTCACAGATCCAGTCTCTCTTTTTTTAATCTTCCCCTTCACATTTAAAGGAATCTACATGTTTGTTTGTGAACTCAAATGTGGCTTCTGGAAAAAAAATAAAGGATAACATATGAATTACTAAACAGACAATAATTAAGAAGTTCCACATACTTTTAGAGTTACGCAGCACACTGGCCAGGAGTCATTCTTTATGCCTACTATCTCAAACATCTCTCTCAGATAAGGTTGAGGATGATTGGGAATGTCTTGCTGCTTGTCTGCCGCATTATTGGGATCTCTGTTTTCTTCATTTTGAATCATGTCGCCATCCATACTATGTGCTAACGTTACCGCCTTCAAGCCGCAATGATTTGCCACGAATGAAGGCTGCCGAATCTGTCGAGTCGCCTTGTAGTGGTGCGTCAAGTGCAACGTATATATTCCCATCCAATTAGATTTAATTTGGGATTGATGATTTAAGAAATAATAACGGTAAATCCAGTAAAATTATTTGAAACTAAAGTAACAAGCCAATTTTGTAAAATATAAGGAGTAGAAACTACTGATATTCGTGTTCAAACGTAAGGAGTAAAAGTAAAAAGCCGGAACAGAAACTAAAAGTAAAGTGAAAATAGCTGAAAAATCTATTTAAGTACAGTGCACAAAAGTATTTGTACTTCGTTACTTCCCATCTCTGTTGAAAATGCAATTTTGTTTACAGTCAGTGTTTCTCACCAAAGCTGTTTTTTTTATCATTAAGGCTTAACAAACACAATTAATGTTTTTCTGACAAACAAAGCTTACAGCCTTCTTCAGGCAACTGAAATGTGTCCTGTCACTTCTATGCTGGTGCATGTGAGTCCTTGTGTGCCTGCTGTTAAAAGACATAATACAAACAATATGAGGACCCATTCAGCTATTTCCGCTCTCTAAAAAACAGTAGTAGTCAAGACCTCCACAGGTTGCCTTTATCTCCAATCTGATCCATGTAAAAAAATATTTAAGTGTAATGACACAGTTGAATAATTTGAAAAATGATATCACTTTGTTGTCTATTTCGGCGCATTGTAGTTTGCTAACAAATATGAAATCAAACACAACAAGGCATATACCATTTATGTGCAGTATTACAAATCATCAAACTCTATTATCTGTAATTTACGATGTCTTTTTTTCTCTCACTCCTGCAGTTTCCCCTGTGCAACACTCACCAAAGAGTTAACAAATGATGTGCTTGTGTTTGTATGAATGTATTGATCAGCGCTCCATTTGGGCAGATATCTATCTTTATTTAGGATGGCAGGCTTGCAGGCAGGAATGCTGTCTCTCTCCTTCATGCCATGTCTTCTGTTTTTTGCCTCACTGGCTCCCCTAACTGCCCCGCTTTATTGAATAAATTCAAGCTGTCACTTCCTATGCTGGTAGAATAACTCAAACACAACCTATAATAATACAGGAAAAGTAGGATAAAATAATCTTGTCATGGCTGTAAAAGTGATTGCTTGAAGCCATCGTCGGCAATCAATACACTAATTCCATAATTTATACTTGCGGCAATTGAGGAGGAAGGAAGCTCTTATATGGTATTTCTTGGCTCACTGACCAACTTTGACCTTCAATAGAAGTGAGTGTGGGATTATTGTGTTGTTCGGCTCAAAGAAATCACCTACAAGAGTGAGAGGCAATGTCTGACATTTTATGTTCAGGACCAAAACCTAAACTGATTAATTCTTGGTAAGCACCAGCTCTTGAGCTTTCACTATCTTTATGACAGCAAATCCCTGACACTCAGCTGACGGAGGGAAGCTGGCCAGTGATTTTCTCCAACTTATTTCTTTTATCCTTTCTTTTTATGGAGGGGAAGGTACCTTTCTTCTTCACCCCGGAGCAAGAGGAAATATTCACCAATGCCAGAACTCATTATCAGTTCCTAGTTCTGTCTGTTTCACTTTCAGCGGTTGCCAATCACAGGCTACCCATTTCCTATTAATTAGGTCTTTTTATGGGTCCTTCCTGCCTGCACTTTATGACTAAGGCTATATGCAGACCAGTACCGTATTAGCTATTGCAGTAAACTACAATATTCTCTCAGACATGTTTTAACAGATCCGTTGTCAGTGCCAACAACTATGTTGCTGTTGTTAGGATAAGATCCCCAAAGCGCTACGTCAAATCCATAAAGAGCAGAATCCCGGAAGGCATCACAAGTTTTTCTGAAAGGAAAAAATTGATTGCAATTAGCAGAGAGATTGGTGAAGTGTTTTTCTGCCCCCTCTAGTGATGCTAATAACTTAATGATCCCTAAAAATGCATGCAATTTTCCTCAATTGGATTTAACCATATTGTACTTATATGCCACAGATTTCCAATCTCTGAAGGTGTGATTGAGCGTTAGACATTGTATGGTAAATAATGTCATCAACAGCCAGGAAATACCACAGCTGTTCTGGGTTTAATATGTCATAAAGATGAAGCTGTAAGTAACCGAAGCTTTTAGCCTTGTTGAACTTCAGCTAAACTTTTCTGTCCTTTCGAGTTCTGCTAAGTGTCACGCTACAGACAATTATTATCTTTGGTCATAGAAATCTCTGAAGGCTAATATCAACCCTTAATATTAATATTTTCAGCGCAACGTAAGATATGTGAAGTATGTACTCACCTGCTCTCCAATCTTCTCAGCCCAGTGTCCGTGCTATTACAGTATGTCCATATTGGACGATTCCATACAAGACGGAAATTAAGGAAGTGGAGCTTTTCTAACACTGCAGTTAACATTTGCCTTCGTATTAACTGTATTCACAATCTTTCTTTAAGGGTTTTAGTCACCTGAACCATAGATAATTTGCCATACCCACAATATTTTCCCAAAGTACAGTAGCTGCGATTCACAGATATTGTAGGAAGAGATCATTTTGAAGTTGTTACTGGATGGAAATAAATTCATCCAATATTGACATCCTTTAGGATGTGTGTTCTGTGTCCAAAGTGTGTCTGGTTTTCTTCTGGCGTAAAACTGTGGGTATTGCTAGTTTTTTCACAAGCATCTAGGACCTTTTACAGGATGGTCTCCCAAACAAATACGTATAACCCTCTATTAGTTATAAGGACATCTAACTTTTATAATCCTAATTGTTTAACAACTAAAAGTTGGCAGTAAAAACAAGGGTTAATTAATCTACCACGTCACTGAGAAACCCAAAAAAAATCATAATGTTTAGGATTAAATCCAGTGATCTCATCTCAAACCAACAGCAACACTCTGTCTCTTCCAAACCAAAGTTTGGTGTCCCTGCATCTTTGTCAAACCAATAATCCATCCCAATTAGAAAACCCCACAAACAGTGACTGTGCAGTCTGTATGATTTGTTGTTAGAGAAGGTGGTCTATCACAGCAGGGGGGCAGTGGCAAGTGAGACCCCTGCCAAGTTGTTGAGGACAGAAGGAACTGGGGCTATCATTATGATCACTAAATGTGTGTGGTGTACAGTTACAGCAGGAGATTGGCAAGGAGGTGTATGACCTTTGCTATATTGACCTACTGGTTGACTCCCAGCGGGGTGCACCAACAACACAAAAAACAACGTTCCATAGGAAAAGAGAGAAAACGGCAAAATAAATTATTCAAAGTGACTGGTTTGTTCACTTAGTATACGTGCATTTTTGTGGGATTTATGGATAGATTTGATACCGTACATATGTGCATCTCAGGCACAAGGGCTGTGTGTGTGTGTGTGTGTGTGTGTGTGTGTGTGTGTGTGTGTGTGTTCGCCTGCGTGCTTGCCTGCATTTTTGGGGCAAAGTGGTGTGGTGTTGGGGAAGGAGGGGAGGGGGAGGGGGGGGTTGTGACAGACAGAGGTCTCACCTCACACTTCATGTCCCAAATAGATTAAAATAATTTTTTCTCCCAGATCCTGCCTTTCCCACTGCTGCCTGAAGCAGAATGAGCACTTGTGAGGATAATTAAAATTGATGATATAGAATGACAGAGACATGATTTCTGCCTGCAGCAAGAGGTCTCTGAAGACAGTCTAACCAAACTGTCATGCCAGCGCTATTCTGTTTTACATGACTGTTTCACCTTACTAAATTGATCGCAAGTAAATACTTTCTATTGAATTAAAGTGTGATATATCAGTCTGGGGACTTTAGGTTACTTTCTTTTGATGTAAGTTGTCCTTTCGTGACCCTCCATCATGGTTAGGTTAATGTGAGGGATTTCTATTGAACTAGTGTGTATTTTTAGCCTGTTTAAAAGAGTTCAACAGTCTAGAGGGGATTGCAGTTTTTACAGCATATGTTGACTGATTCTTGAAACGGGGCATTTTTAAATGTTTATGTATGTCAAACGTCTCCTATGAAGCATCTGTAACTGGTGTGGTTTACCGAAATGCATTATGTTACAAATTCATTCCAGCGCTTTTAAAATGATTTGTATCTAGAATGTCAGTTTTCTATTTTGTGTAAATGTAGATTTTTACTTTTTTATATAAATATCTAAATATCATTTTAGGAATCTGTGTTGATACTTCTTCCACTTGTGCACAGGTGAAAAGATAATGTCAAACTAATTATCTGACTGCAGGGTGTCAGAATGTGAGAGTGCTCTGCTTTTGATTATTCATGAGTTTTAAAAGTTTCATAATATCTAAATGTGTTAGTTTGTGAGAATATGATAGATTGACTGTTTTAGAATTACAGTTAATTATTGAACTAGATACACGATTAAGGGCAAGCTATTTCTTTATAGATAGCACATTGATCTTTATCTTGGTCAACTCCTCAAACATGTTTTGTGCTGGCTCATTGACACGGCCATTTGATTATTCACAACAAGTCATTTTAGTCCTGAATGGGAGCAGCTTGCTCCTGTTTCTGGTTTATTTGAAGGAGCTGAACAGCTGTCAATGAGAAGAGCAGGGGGACATAGGGCTAGACGTGGGGCAAGATGGGGGGATGGTAAGCCACTAAAGACACTAAACCCCCACCAGGGTCCGTCTAAAGATAAATATTGATTGCGGACAGTTTTAATTACTTCCTTAAATTGAGCAATTTTGGTTTTCCCAGTTGGTGCCCTGTGAAAAATCCATGTAGGATTCCACGTTGAGGGAGAGGAAGAAGGTTGAGCATGGCGCACCATAAATCACTGCAAATACATAATTCATTGGAAGCATGTGAAAAGGACAAGACAAGATTCTTTGGATCATTGAAAACAACATTTCCACAGGTCTTTCCATGTAGTGAGATTACCACTTTGTTTGTGCTGGCTTCAGAAATGTGTTACCTCCTTCAACTTGCACTTTCCTTTCAGTTTTATTCTTATGCATTTTATTTTCTGATTTGATTGATTTGAAAGGATAATTCAATAAAACAAATACTTTTAATTACACTGGGGATGGTCAAAATAGAAGGAACAACAGCATTAGGATTTTACTCAGGAATAGAATCACTGGAGAGGTGTGGGTTTCTATTTCTGACATACTCTATGTCCACTCATCTTCAGAAGGCCAAGGTCACTTCTTAATACTCTGATTTTGAATCATTTGGCATGCTATTTCCATTATTCCATTACAGTATCTCCGAAATGGAGAACAGTAATCACATCTTGTTATACAGACTACTTGACATGTAGGTAAAATTATTGCTCTATTCAATTGATTACTACTAATAGGTTTAGCTTAAAAGATAATTTCTTTCAAACAAGTTATGCATCACAGTATGAAGTTGGTCACTCTGAATTAGAATGTATCAATCATATGGGTTTATCTGATTGATTCCATGTCAGGAAATGTGCACTGTTATGTTTATACGGTGTTGCCTTTATCGTATCTGATGTCTCTTATTTCTTTTTATCTTCCAAGAAGCCGACTGAAGGCCTTTGCACACCAAGTGAAATTTTGTTATTCCGTCATCTGATAAAATTTGTTACCCACAAAAACCTTGCACACTGAGTCCGATGTGTTTTATCATTCTGTTTGTTGTGAAAATTTGCAATACAAAACAGAATGTCGTTGTCAAACAGTGAGGATGATTTTGTGGTTTTGTTCTTCTAAAAGTCAAAGCCTGCTAGCAACTGAATTAATAACGTGGGTGCAATGGATAGCGCTAGTCCCAAACAAGGCTAATTAACGCCTGACATTAGCAAGAAGCAATTGGTGAGCTGCAATCACCGTCAAATCTTTCGTACAATCTTTTTTTGTGATCAATATCATCCTTGATATCAAGCTGTTTTCCAATCACCTGCCACAATCTAATTCCGCATCTCTGCATTCTGTACTTGTTTGTTGTAAAGTGCGTTGTGCTTGGAGACTTGAATCAGCTTATCAGATGCCATTTTGGATGATGACGTTTTGCACTTACGGTGGCTCTGAGTGGTCATAGGGTTTTAATTTTGCAGAGGCAAAAAACGGAAAATCAGACCCGTTTTGAAAACTTTAATAACGGACAGAGTTTCAGAGTCCTTGTAAAACCGAGATTTCAATGTGAGGTTGTATTTTTTTAAATGTGCAATTTTTTTTAATTATTTTTTTTTGCTACTTAGCACAAAGTACAGGTGAGACTTATCGGAATAACATTAGTTTTGCAGGTATTTCATAAAATATATATCAAACAAATTAAAATGAATGTTTGTTCCAAATATCACATCTATTCAATAGTTGGAGTAGACCTCTCACTTAAATCCACAAATGCCAACCTCATGGTGGTGCTAGAGGAAAAGTCAGGGCAACACCAAAGTCAGTAGGATTCATCCTCTGGGGAACACAAATGTCTATATTTAAATGAATGAATTAATTTAATTAATTAAATTATAAATTCCATGTCAATCCTTGTAATAGTTGAGAGATTTTAGTCTAGGCCAAAGGGGTCCCACACCCACAGACCTCTACATGATGCTGGCATGGCTGAAAAATAATCTCACTATAATGTCCAGTTGTAGCTTTTCTGGAGCTTTCACTTGTATCTTCCTCAGCAGGTTGAGTTTGCCCAGTTGTCGTGGAAATGGAAATGTTCCTGTTTCCTTTTTTTGTGCACATTATGGAGTTCTAGTCTACATTGTCCTAAAACTTGAAACTGAGCGGTAGCCCAGGTGTTGTGTGTGGTGGCACCATGTCGGTGTGACTGCAGCCTGTAAATGGCAGCGTACACTCTTCCTTTCTCAGGACAGGACAGACTGCAGTCTTTCTTTTGCTTACCTGTGGGACAGACAGCACAGCTTTCACACACATCTGTCCCAAATTCACACAGCAGAACCCACTCCCCTAGGAACCAGCTCTCCGTACCACCGAATAGATTGGTCACTGGAATTGCACAATTGAGGTTTCCAAGCAAGGCATCACTCTGTTGTGTTGTAAAGACCCCTACACTGACCTGTGCATGGAAGCATAGGAGGACAGATTTTTACACTGTTCATCAACGATGCTACAAGCCATTGGCTTGGAATTTTTTTCTGTTCCTTTCTGGTATTAAAGAGAACATAGGTAGCTGACTGAAGCACTGACCTTAATCTGAAGGATTGTGCTGTTATACGCAGAGGTGAGTCCGGTCAGCTGTGCTACACCAGGTCATTGTCCATCCATAGTATGACGGCGGCTGAGGAATGCATACAAAGTGAAGCATTAAATGTAGATACTCTAAGTGTGGTGTCTCACTTGGGAGAACAGTTTCAGGCTGATGTGGTTGGTTCAAGTACTTAGTGATATTTCACAGAGAATACAATGTCCCATTTGTTTTCAATGAACATGCTTGAAAATGGTGTAAAACAAATACAGAGGAGATATTGCACAGGCAGCAAGCATGCTGAAAGACCAGTTAGAGTGCATTTCTTACAATATTATTATACTGCAAACAAAAAGCAAAAACACTTAAATGGTGTGTGTGTGTGTACCAATCAGTTATTGTTGTTTGATGTGTCTGTTGTTTTGTGCTTTCTGGCGTATTTTACATTGTTATTCATGTAGGTTGATCAGCATACATACCATCTGTCAATAGTGTAAACACACTTTGCCTCAGACTACAGATGACGAGGATAGTTCTTAAACAAACTCAAATGAATAAATAATATGTCGAGGAAGTGCTTATACTCAGATCCATAAATTACCTCTGCAGGCCCCTACACTTTCCTCCATGATATTGGTGTGAGTGAGAGTCACGCCTGTGATTACGTCGCTCTTCTTCTTATGCACTAGACTGACAAGCCCTTGTCGGAGAGGGGGTGTTAAGGGGGTGGAGGGGTAGACAAACCCCTCGCTCTGAGTGCTAATGGATGATTGGAGGCAGGATAGGAGGCTTCAGTTCTCTCTTTCATCCTGGCCTGCTTTTGACCCGGAGTGCTAGCAGTAATCGGCCCGGCAGAGGGGTAATCATTCCCCGCGTGCAGACTCTGATAAGTTGGAACACCTTCCCCCGGCAGCGGAGGGAGCTCCCGCGGCCTCCCTGGTTATCGCTGTCCCCGGCACCCCTTCAAGAGGCTGCATTGCCTCCTCTCCCAGGCTCAAAGGCTCCATCAACAGTGGCTCTCTGCTCAGCTTTCATCTGACAGAGCACATAAGCCGGTGAAAGGGAGGAAAAATAAACTGGGTTCTATCTCTCAAATTGTGATCTTATGAATTCGATTGGGTCACTTTTAAAATGTAACTGCACAATTTGTTATTTCCCCCTGTTTCCCTTTCTCTGTTAATATCTGTGGCGATAAATTGCTTCGATTGACAGGCTCATTTTTTTGTTGTGTGCTTCTGTATTTGCGATAAGGCAGCAAACCGTGGTCACCTGAAGGGGCTGAGAAGTTCTCTGAGGCTCGAGTGCTTTTGCTCAACACCTTTCATGTAAGCCACTGTGAAAATTGCTTGGCTTATTTTGTTGAGGAAAATCCCCATGTTTTGCTTGATTACATTTTGTTATGGTTTTCCTCCCATTTTTCAGAGAACTTCTTAAACCTGCCGAGATTACTGTTTAATAGGGATGATATTGTGCTGGCTTTATTGGCTATTTGCAGCTGCACCACCAGCTCATTTAATAGCCCCGTCGGTTGTTAAAGGGATTACACAGCTGCCACACTCTAGTGTGTACAGTGGGCCTCCGGTGGAAAAAAGACTATTGCCTGAAATGGGAAGACAGAAAGGAAAATAATTTTCTGTAGTTTTTCAGAAATGTGTGATCATACATGCAAAGTTTGCCTGTCACATTCAAATTACCTGCTCGCCCCTTTGTGATCCGACTCTGATGATTTCCCATTCCATATCTAAGTGACCTTTAGAAGGCCAGAGGCACTACCCAACATTGATTAAATAAATTGATCCCCACACATTCAAAGGATATTAATTAGACATGGAAAACAAGTGAATGAACACAAATAGCTCTTAGTTTAAATGCAAATAAAACATTGAGGGGGATTTGAGAAAGCCCAATGACAAACACACAGAGTTGAAGTCTCTTGATATCATTTGAAAATGGGGAAACCTTCCCTGTGTGGATTAAAAAAGCAGTTCAAATCATTTTTCTCAATTAATATGATTGTTTAATGGCTTTGTGTAAATAATTTTCTTATTAAACAGTTCATGTCCAAAGCAAAACAAATAGGCATGAATACTCACTACATTCATGGCTTAAGACCAATACATAACCAGATTGAATCTGTCTTCTTTGAACCAGGATGCATGCTGAGGTGTTGTACTTTAGTGGCCTGTGTCTTGTCCATGTCAGCAGCAGCTGCCAAATAGGTTTCAATTGAGAGGGCAGAGTCATGCAATATGTGCCAAAGCTAACAGCTGTTAACTACACAACCTGCAGGCTATGAACTGCATCTCTGTCCATTGTCAGTCTTTCCACAGTTAAATATTCCAGGAGGAATTTGTTACAACAAGGCCATACATAACGGGTGAAAACCCTTTACACCAATATTGCTCTCAAAATTGGCAGCATGAGAAGGAGGGACATGAGGGATGCTTGAGAGCAGTACCCTATCGCTCTCAGCCCCCTGGGAGCCACTTGGCCAGCTTTCATCCACATAATTATAATAAATTTGACATTTCATAGATAATATTGATTTCTTTATTTTAGCATTTCACCATAGGTGACAGTCTAGTGTCAAGAATGAAATTTCTATTGATCTTCTGCACATTAATCCCTCATGTGTATGTGATCATTTTTATAAGACCTTTTACTGCACATAAATCAATATTTCATATTTCCAGCATGGCAGAGGAGATGTCATATTTGTAAACTGTGTCTTGACACTAGCAATTCCTTTCTTGTTCGGCTGCAACTGTGCAAGACCAGTCAATTTGGGGTGGTGGGAGCAGAGGCACAAGGGAGGAGGGGGTGGAGGACCAGAATTTGCAGTCTGCAGCTTTGGTCTGGCTGGGAGGAGCTGAGTGCTTCTTGAGATACATACCGCAGCATTGATGGTGAAATATCATTTTTAAAATTAATTAGCCTCCAAAGTGTTGCAGGGCTGTTAATAATGGAAATAAACTGGCAGATCATTCAAATTGATTAGCTCAGTACTAGTAATAGCATATTGAACGCTAAATTGTCTGGTAATTTCCGGCTATATTTATTCTCAGATTTTCACTTAAATCCCAATAGTGTGCTGCTGTTGATCAATCAAGAAAGAAAACACACACAGTACATCTGATTGTTACTAACTTTTGATCTGCAAGTCTTTGACTACGTGCCTTCCATATATGTATTGTGGAGATGTATTTTTTTGTAAGTTAATTTTACAACTTTTTTTTAGTAGCATTTTGACTTGCATTAATGATTTTTCTGAAGGACCTAAATGTATTGGTGCTTTGATAATAAGATGTTTATTCAAATAATTCTATAACAAAACACAACCGTATGAAATATTTGAAACACAACAGAAATGTTCAAGGGCTACATGTCCAGAATCCTGAAAGTGTCAGAATGAGTGACTTGTTTTCCGCAACGATTTAAAAGCCAATTTCCCCGCATACTGGAATGTTGCTCTCAGCTGCAGTGTAACATGACAATAGCCATGGAGAATGCACAACTGTTTGGTGAAAAATATGATCACCTGAATGGTGCAGACACCTGACCTTTTCTCAGTCTCCCTTAACATGTCCCTTCCATACAATCAGTGTGAGAGCGCCGCACAAGAAAGGCCAGTCCATTAAGAGAATATGCTAATTTTGCCATCCGCTCCTAATTGATGCCATTTTACCAAGTAAACAAGACTTCTGTCTACAATGGATGTGTTTCTGCCAGTTAAAAGGATATTTCACGTCGGCTTTTTCCTGTAATTTTCTCTCTGAGAGCTACTGGTGTGCCATTATTGCAAATTATAAGTCTCTCCTTTTGAGGAGAGGTGCTATTCTTGCTGTGTTTTTTCCCCTCCTTAAAGGCCATCCACTATTTTTTGTCAGTCACTGGAGAATCTTCATTCACGTGAAAAGGTGTCAGTGCCTGACCGTTTGAGCATGATGACAGACACCCAGTAGAAGTGTGACTGACTGCCTGACACCATAGAGGTTTGTCAATGATGTCAACAGCACTCTGGCAGCTAACACAGTATTGTCCCAGACACTCTACAGGACAGCATCATAATATGGGATGTAGACAGGGCGTGATGTGTTATCTCCACAACCTCTCTCCCATCCTTCAGTCTTTACCACAGGCAATGACTGAAGGTCTATGAGGATCCCCGATGCGCCAAGTTGCCTAGATTCATCTTCCTTGTCAGCCACGTAATGCTGTATGAGCTTGTTCCTCCATTCAAGTAATGCTGATGAATCTGCTGTCCAGATGCCTTTTGCTCCACTTTGTTGAAACAGGGAGATAGACCCATTACAATGTACCTTTAGGTCGAACCATACATGATCATTTCTTCCATTCTGCAAAATTGTTCTTTAGCAAAGAGGCTATCAAAGTGTGCATTTGTATGTGTATTGGGGGGGGGGCAGGAAAGGTTGACTGGCACTCAGTGCTAAGCTGTCTCTCTGAGGAAAGGGCTGTTTAAAAGGCAGGAGCTGGCAGCGGAGCAGACCTCTCAGCTCCCTGTCTAAATACTGCCTCTGTATGACTGACAGCAAAGCAACAGCACGCTGGCATTCTCCTTTCAGCCACTCAGCAACCCTTTAACAAAAAAGCACAGGATTTAACATAAAAATCGGACCAGAGTGTAATGCAGCACTGCTGCCATCACTGCTTTTTAAATTATTTAACATGACAAGCTGTCCTTTTGTTGTTATTCTTGTGTATGGGATATGACCTTGTGGGTTTAAAAAAAAAAAAAAAAATGTTGTTGTAACATGAATTTATTAGGATGATTTGAATAATCAGGATAATGTGCAATTACAAAATACTTACCCTTCAGATAGTTATACAGTATTATTTCTGTTTCTAATGATTTCATCTTATTGAAACTGTTTCTGTGTGCTTTGAATCCCTCTCAGAAATGATACAAGTTAGCTTCATCTTTAATATATTGTTATTTGGTTAGAGATTGACCTTTCTAAATTCAATTGTTAGATATATAAAATATTCTTGTCCTATTCAAGGGGACAAACAAGAATCATCAACAGGCAAAAAGAAGACATTGTAAATGTTGCCAAAGCTTAATGGCACAAAATTAACAATCTATGTGGTTTTGTTGGATTCAATTAGAGGGATATCTTGCTATTTCATGATGCATTTAAGAATGACAAAGCACAGATTTAAGTATTGATTTTGTTGTGCCCATAACCAGATAAACAATATGTATATGTATGTATTTGCCAGGCAAATTGAATCAAAATGCACATATTACATTGAGGGTCCTGGAAGACTGACAGCAATTGAATTTGTCAGCCAAGAATTTAGTTAAAGAGTTAAAGACCTTTGATCTACCGGTGGGCAAAATGATACGAACCATCCACAGTAAAAGATATTTTGTTTTTGTTGTGCTTATACACGTTATTCAGTTATATCATGCTAGTTCGGCAGTACGCATGACTGTTTCAGTATTTGACTCATGAATATATGAGTGTGTGTCTTTTTGCATGTTAGTTTGTATCTGTGTGTTTGTATGCGTGCATGTGCTTGTTTACATGCCTCTGTTTATTCTTTATGCTGGTATGTGTATGCCTGTGCATGCATGTAAGTGTGAATGACTGTGTGTGTGGCAGGGCAAGTGTGAAGAGGATTGTCTCCAAGTGGCAGAGAAGCAGCAGCAGAGAGAACGATGGCTATGTTTGTGGATTAATAACTATTAATTCTCCTTTTGACTGTAATTGATGCTTAAATCTCCGCTCTCCACCTCCTCTCGGCAGACCTCTTGTCCCCCCGTCAATTCTGTCCTTCTAATAAGGGCATTATTCCAAGGGATTTCATGCATTCTGATAAATCAAATTAGAAGGCCAGTGACTTAGATAGATTGCAGCAAGTAATTAGAGAATCCTCTATGCCTTCCTCGCTGCCACTCATTTACAAGAGTCTTTGTTATCTACCTATCTAGGCGCAGCATGAGGCGGTGTGTTTTTGCATCACTTTTCCCTCTTAAAATTCCTCGCTTATGTCACTGGAGAGACAGATCCCAGACCACATCTTGTCACCCAGGGTAGCACACCGTACAACGGACAGCGCAGTGGGACAGCCATTAATTGGAGCAACTTGGGTTGGTAAGTACCCATGTGTGTGTCAGTGACATGCAAGAACAAGGAGATGGGCTGACACATGGAGACAGGGGACACCCTAGGCGGACTGCCCCCCCCCCCCCCCCCCCCCACACACCCACACACACACACACCACACACACAACAGACACACACACACATACATACACACACCTTCAAGTGCCCCCTCCTTTGCCCCTCGCCCTCTCTCCTTGCCTTCAGGAAACAACACCATGTTCCTGATACTGAGTCAGTGGTCGCTGTCCATGTCAGCTGAACAGCCTTGTTCACGTGCCACAAATGTTGTGAGTGTGTGCATGTATGCCTATCTGTTTGGAAAATTATTATAGTAATTGTGGTTACGGAGATGAAATAAGTTGCCCTTTTGTAAATGTCTCGTTTTTTTAAAAACTTTTAGTCAATGTCAGTATTGGATTGTAACTTACATTTACTCACGCACTGCACTTGAATACAAAACTGAGGTTCTTGTGCTTCACTTGAGTGTTTCCATTGCATGCTGTTTTACATACCTATACTCCACTACAGTTAGGTGGGAATAGTTCTCCTTTAGTTACTAGTCACTTTGCAGACTTTACACACAAAACATAGAATCAGCTCATAAAAAAATGATACCATGTTATAGTTTAAAGTTAAATGAGCTCCACCTCCACCAACAGTAAAATGCATCAGTAATAATAATATAATGATGTAACACTCATATGGGCCATATTTCTGCTTTATGAATACTTTTACTTTAAACTTTAGGTACAAAAGTACTTTAGGTACAAAGGTACATTTTGCTAGTAGACTTTTGGAACTTTTGCATGTTCACAGTGTGGCATTGCTACTGGTACTTAAGTAAAAGATTCAAATACTTCCTCCACCACTTGGATATTAAAATGAAACATTTGTCAAACAAAAGAGAGAAATTGCTCAATAGACAGACCATTTGTGTATGTTACAATCTCACAATCCAAAGTCCTGACAGGTGCTCTTCCTCCTGATCTACCGTATGGCATTTTTCTTTCTTTCTTTTCCACTTACCCTGCACCCCTATCACAAACCAGTCTGACAGAGTTCACTTTTCTCCTTTTAAAAGGATGAGTGAAGATAAAAAGCTAAGCGAAATGGAGCACAAGAGGCATCACATGCTTTGATTCATGATGACTGGGAGTTTGGCAGTTCTCTGCAGCCTGCCTGCTCGCCAGCCCGTCTGCTCCTTCCCAAGCACTCTAATGGAGAGCTGCAGTCTGCTCGCAGTGACACCTTCGAGCCATCAGGAATGGCTGATTATGGTGCTAAATATTGATCTCTGCCTCACATGTGTCAAAATTCCCCCCACCCTTTAATTAGAATTTCCCCTCCGCTTCATACAGGAACTAACCGAATATATTAGAAGACTTCATGAGGAGGAGGGGAGTGCAGCTAGCGGGGTGTAATTGTGACCTCTTGTCTTGTCTCTTCCCTCCTGAGTTTTGAGATGACTTCCAACTGTCTGTCTAATGCTCCCGCCTCTGTGATAATCAGACTTATTTTCCTTGTCTTATCACAGTATGATCAGCCTGGCTCTCCTGTTCTCCATTCCCATTTCCACTGTCTTCTTCTCCTACACACTTTTCCTTGTCCTGTCCAACCTATATTTTTTAATTTAGCATGGACTGTTTAAGAAGGCTGTCTTAAAACACATTGGGTTTACATTCTGTTTAGATATGGTAAAAGAGTAAAGTACCTTCTATTTTATGCATGACTGGTGTATTTGATTAAAAAAAAGTCCTTAAATAAGTATTCTGCTGGTTTAGCATAGCACTTTATAGCATCATCGGACTCATAATAGACAGAAGCTTTCTTTTCTTTTTTTATAGGATCAAAATCAACAAAGCAAAACAAGAGTTATAGTCCTTTTTATTCTCTGCATTCTTCTTGCTTGTCAAAACTTGGTGCCTACATTGCTCACAATGCAACTTGACAGCCAACAATTCCATCAGCGATTCAGTTATATCATGCTAGTACTGGCTAATGTAGCCTCGAGCCTCCGGCCTCAAGCAGAGATGGGGAGCTGGCTATAAAGGTCTGGTAAGCTCGCCAATCCTAACCCACACCCACAGATTGTTTTTTAATTTTTCAACTTGTAGTCTTCAGCCCCAGTGCTGTCTTAAGGGACATCGTGCAGCTCTCTTTGCAGCTACAAAAAGCTTTATACAAATTTTTCATGAATGCAGTAGCACTCCTCAAGACCTGTAAACAAATATGTAAAATCTGTGGAATTCTCTTTGATTAGCAGTATGTTTCTTTTTATTTATTTTTGTATTTCTACTACTACACTAAAAATGTACCTAAAATGAACTATTTTACCATTATAGTTCACAATTTGGAATATTGAACCAAGTTTACGGTCCCAAAAAAGGAGGTAGTTCACGTTTAATTTCTTCTGTTTCTTTTTTTTTTTTTTTAAACGAGCTGGTCCGAGCTGTTCTTTTTCAGTAGAACGTAGGCGTTAATAACCCTCACGTTTATATTTATTAGTTGCAAACTTATATGTTCAGTTTACCAAAATTGCTCTTTTAGCGCGTTCTTGCACAGTACTGGTGGTTATTTCAGCCATGTTTAATAAAGGATAAAGGAACATTGGTATCTACATGTAGCCACTCCTCCTGTCCAGCTCAACTTATGTGAGTAAGGCGAATAAAAACAAGTGATCCTGGGGTCAAACTTGTGCGAGTAACTCTAAGTCAAATTTTGCTTTGTGTTTGGTTTAAATCTATTTTTCACTGCAGCTGGTTCTGCTCAGGTGTTGCCTCTTTCTGGCTTTTAGAACACTAACATGTTACCTTCTTTCTCAATCATTTTCATCCATATCTCCAGCTCTAAATCCATGTTTTCCCCTTTTTCCAGCTCTCTCCTCTCCTCTCCTCTTTGGTTAGGAGGCACCGGTCGTTATTACAGGACGTTGGTAGGCTTGCCGTCAGTTGCATTCTGGCGAGAGTCAAGTGCCACAAGGTGCCTTTTTCTATTTGTTTGTTTCATGCTACACTGCACCAGCCACTGACCTGTGGTAGCCATGTCGCGCAAGAGGGAGGCAGGTTCATCCAATCAAAGAACGGCTGAAAATTAACACTGATCTTTCCATTCTTGAAAAGGGACTCTGGCAAAAGGCAATTTCATGACCATAGTGTGGATTCTGAATTCTTTTTACACTTATAATAGTATGGGGCACGTCTTTTCTTCTCTTTACATTTTAGAATATTTAAATGTTAACACACTCATTTTATTGTACAAATTAATTTGAACAAAAACTGGGTTTAAATCCATCGTTCACTCACTGTTTGCCATTGAAAAATGTTTTTACTCAAAACGTAATTTTTGAGACTTAATCTCAAAAAATGATGTTCTAAAATCCCAGATTTGTTTTTGTTTTTTTCACAGTGAATTCAATCTGAACCCCTTGCAATTCGGTACATGCAATATTCATAGTTGATCCATTGACTGCTATTCAAGCGGGAACTATTTGAAGAGGGAAAGTTCATGTGCATTTTTGATGGATTGTGCATGTCTTCCCCTACTCTATATGGATAGAGAGCTTGTTTGAAGGTCAGTGATTCTCTTCAGTCAGTCTTCCCTACACACTCCTTTTTGGGAGGAAGAATATCTCTAGGCTTCACTCCATATTTTTCAAGTGCTTCTAGTAAGACTAGGTTGGATGACCTTGACTCTTGTTGGAGATGAATCCCTTTCAACCTCTCCTCTCTCATTTTATTGGGGAACTCTGTCATAAAGAAAGACAACGACCTTCACCTTTGAGGTTTTTCATGTAAAAATATCCACTTTCCTAAGATCCCAACCTTTTCATGTCTTCAATATTTTCGGTTTTTCACTGTAGGCTGTGTGTTAAGCTACATTTGCTACATTGCATTTGATGTAGTACTCCTTTTCTGTGTGACAAGGTAATGTGCGTCATGCTATTTATGAATTGATTTGTTTTCCACTGATCTTGTGTTATATCCTTCAGTTTTCATGTGTGCAATAAGGAAAGGGATCAATATTTAAAAATGTGATGCGTGTGCGTGTGCCTTTGTGTCAGCATGTAGGAACAAGGGTTTGAATGGGTTGAGTGGATATTGAGAGCTGGCAGGTGCATTATTGCAGCAGGCTCTGCCTAGCTTGACATGTGTGTGTTCCTAATCTCCTAGTGATATGACAAAGCTGTGTGGGAGCCTGGCCTGGGTCTCCTCTGTCCGTTGTCACACACACGCGCACACACACACACACACACCACAACCCCCTCTCCCCTTCCCTTTTGTCCAACACACACGCACATCATATTCCCCTCTTGACCCCGCAAGAATCCACCACTCTACTGTCTATTGGAATCTGTGCTCCAAGAGCTTTGTAAAACCATCACTACGTGCATCTACAGTATTTGTCACTCTGCGGGTACACACCTATAGTGTATATATTCAAGCACACAAAAATCCATGCATACGCTAGCAGCAAACCAGCAGAGGCCTAAGATGCCCTTGCGATAGATGCTGTGTAAGTGGATGTCAGGCTTGTTTACTTCCTGTTAGTCAGTGCAAGGAAGATCAATGTAAAATAATTTGAAGTTTTTTTTCTTTTATGTCATCTTGATTTGATCTCGACTGGGATTCAGCTTGGAAACAAAAATACAGTGAGAGGGGAGGACTTTGTAGCTGCAAAACCTTAGCAACCTTTGTCCAAGTCTGCTTGTTTAATCAAGGGGCGACACAGCTAGGGTCTTAGGTGTGGTGCTCATAAGAACTAATTTTCTGGTTGAACCTTCAAACCATGTATTTTGGAAACATGTTATACTTTTATTAGAGGAAAGAGCGTAGAGATAAACAGGAAATTGTGGAGAGAGAATTGGATAAATGACATGCAACAAACCAGGGATTGTCACAATTACACAGTTAGCACCTTAGACCCCTTTTCTACCAGATCAACCATGTACTTTTTTTTTTTTTTTTTTACTGTAATCTGGATGGCTTTAATTCAATAAGACTAAATGCAAAAGACTGAAAAGCACTCCTAACACTTAGCAGATGATAGAAGACCACACGCACGCACGAACGAACGCTCACTCACTCACTCACACACAGATTTGACTCTAAGACATAAACAGATTACATGTGCATGATGTGTGTCTTTAATATGTTTCACTTCACATGGAGCAGCGGCACAAACCATAACACAGGATGAGGGCATATTCTTGCAGGAACTGAGCCAGTGCATCTGACCATGTTGACATTTTACACAATCAGACAGGGGGGTGGGGATTGTAAATGGGGGAGAATATAAAAAGAATTTAATGAGCAGAATTTGTTACACTTTAGAAATTACAATAACCTCAATCTAAGGATGAATTGATTTGTAATAAAATTGATATGATATGTGGTTTTTGTGAAAAACATGAATTATTCCATCTTGCTTGGTGATGGTGACCCCCACATGCGTCATCAAAACCAGATTCTTCTCCCCTGTGTTTTTAGTTTTCTCCTCAGTCTCCTCCAGCCTCGCCCCAGAGACCCTAATGCATCATTTGAGGCTCATACAATTCACTGCTTCCCAAGCCACTGGCTCTTACCAGCCTGATAGAGGCATTTTTCGCTACTTAGAAGCGAAACACACACGTGTTTCTGATCCCTTCCTCCTTAATATGTCCTCTATTACCATCAGGCATTTATGCCTGTTTTTTCTACCTCAGTAACCACTGAGCACAGGCTTCATTAAAACTAATTGAATTGGAAACATGTCTGCCCGAGGAAACATTAACTCTTTCTGTAAAGGAAATTTCCGATTTCATTTTGTCAATAAGGTCAAAGGACTGAGGTTGTGTGTTCAATACTGATACATGCAATGCCCATAAACTTAAACTGTAGGGTTATTTAACTTGCGTTGTACTGTCTATCAGCTATCAAACTATCAATGTACAATCCAAAATCTTGTAGTTTCTGGTGATTATATTATCATTTGTGGAAAATAAATAAATAAATCCCCCTACTTTCTTCTCCAAATCTGAAGCAGAAACCTGATGAATCCCCTCTCCAACACAATGTCCTGCCAATTTCACTGCATTATTAATTTCTTGTGGTTGGCATAATTGAGTCTTGGTACAAGCATTGCATTAATGGTTTTAACTTGACCACACTTGAAACAATAATTTGATGGCATCCGTCAGAAATCAATGTGCAATAACAGAGCATACACAGCTGTTTAATATGAAGTAAATATTTATGAGCGATCTGACTAGGCATCAAGTCCAGTCAATCTTCTTTGAAAGGATCGGTGCAAATGATTAACCTCATTTTACTGGTGCTGTCTGGGCTGGTAATGGCCATTAGAGCTAAGAAGGAGTGAGGCCTTTGATTTTTGGCTCCTCATCATTCACAGCTTGTCGCGTCCCTTCATCCTTCATACATGGCTGCTGAATTGATTGTCTGTTTAGTCCTATGAATGATAAAGCTGCTCTGGGCCACAGGCTGAGAGGGACAGACACGGCTCACTTCCATCTATATGCAAGGTGGATTTCTTTTCCTGCCTCGCCACTTGGAAATCAGCTTTTTGCATTATTTATTGGACAATCATCAGCATTTCAATATGGTAAATCAAACAGTCACAGTAATATAACTATAGGCAGATAGTATCCAAAGGGCCATCATTCAACTCATTATTCATTCATTTTGTTTAGAGCTATAGTCAGAAGGACTCATAAGATTCATAAGTTGTGTAATCAACATGTTTTACTGCAGGCTCGCACAGCAGCCTGCTTGAACAGAGGATAAGGTAACATGGAAGGAAGTGATTCTGAGTGTAGACTGCAGGCGCTGAATAAGTAAAGAGTAGCAGAATTATTGAAAAGTGGCACATTAAAAAGGACAGCTGACGAGACAGGTGGAATATAACCTCTTTGGGAAATAGCAACATGAAAACCAGAGTGCGCTGACATACTGAAAAAGTCAGACGACTTTAATCACTTGAAAGAAAGTCGAGTAATAAAGAGCATGTTATGGTGTTTTAGTCAAAAAGCAATCTAGATCTATTTCAGGTCTTATTAGCAAGCGTTCTAATAAGATTCTGACTCTGAACCTCAAAATAACTTTTAATGCCACTTACACAAAATGTAAAGAAAGATAACACTTAATTCTCATTTGCTCTGGGTTTAATTCTAATTTAAGTCAGAGAAAATTACATGTTGTGTCTGAAACTCATATGCTGTATTGAGAGAAGATTAGCGGGCTGCATTTAATCATGTAGTTTCACACAGATGTGTGTAGCATGCGTGATTGTGCATCTTTTATAATTCTCTATATTCTCCTTATCATGACAAACAGTTGCACACAGTCTAGTAGCAGTCTGAGCAACAGTGAGTTATCCTCATTGGATGTCTGTCTAACAAGTTCTCATGTAGTGCAACGGGGAAAGGTCAAGTCCTCTCCTACCACAGGGATCAGATGAGGCGAAGGTCTGGCTTATCTTGGCAATTTACACATTAGACCTCCGGACTAAATCCAAATCACAGTCAAAATGCAAACCTTTTTTTTTTTTTTTTTTGCAAAAACTGACCAAATTGCATATTAGTCAAAAGAAATGAAATCCTTGTTTAGTTTTGTTGTTGGGAAATTGTTTCTGATGTAACCAAACACACATACAGCAGAACTACAGCACTTTCAGCACCACATACATGAACCTGTCAAATTGCATCACACAATTAGACAAAAGTGCAGCAATGTGCAGCTGTGCGTGCCCCATACAATCCACGATAAGTGTGCACTGTGCATGTGTGGTAGCATCTATTAGTGGTACGGTAAATGTGAAGCAGCGTTTTCAGAAGCTAGGACTCAGTCTTATAATTTGATTTTCACTTTGGGTTGGCAGCGGATACACAGCCTCTCTTCTCCACCTTCACTTGCTGGTTTTGGTCTGTCTGCGGCAGCTTAAGACGAAGCAGAACAACTGGAGAATTACTTCTTTTTTCTCGGCTAATGCTGACACAATCATGTCTAGCCTTCCACTGATGTCAAGTGCGGGGAGAAAATTAGCCTCTTAATGAATTTAGACTCAAAGTCCTCCAGCACATATAATTATGCACAGACACTGACAGAAGTATAAGCTACTTGTGTCATGTGTTATTGTGTCGAGATAGACATGTTTAAAAGCTAACTGTACTTTGAGTCAATAGAGAGACCTTGTGACATTGTAATACACCCTTTCAACAGATCTGCTAAATGTCAGCAAACTGGTTCTGAATGTAATCCCAATTTGCCTTGGAATTAGCACTTTACAGAGACAATCTAATTATTTAGACAATTTATTGCCTGCTGCTAATATCTTTCAAAATAAGATGTTCCCTTCATCTTGATCATGTCTTAAATGTGGAATCAGTGAGGATAAGTCCCAGACATGCCTCAGAGCCTGGCGTCACTTCTCTCTTCTGATAGACTGAAGCAGAGGGTTTGTGACAGCGGCACCGCATCAACTCGTGCAGGCCAATCACTGGCGTTTTATATATATTTCTAAATGACTTTCATATCTGCAGTTACACACTTAGTCGCAGATTTAATGCGCAATTCTCCAAAGTGGCTTAAATTGTGGTAGTATGAGGGCGTTTAGTATTAAAGGATATAGCCTACAGTTGGACTTTTTACCTGACTGGATTCAGAGGCGCGTATAGCCGGACTCCCAGGGGGTTTGTGGGAGGTTGAGGGTAACAGGTTCACTATTAAACTACATTAAAAACGCTAGGTTACTTTGCCGGCTCCGGTAAAAAAAAAAAAACTTTAAAACCTAACTTAGGGAAAAGTATGTGCCTGTGTGTGGCATCATCATTGGATCTTTCTTGTTCACTTAGAATCCAAAATGACACCGCAAAGTGCAGCGCTGTGACGCACAATATAAAGCAGCGCTCCCTGTGCGCAACAGGATTTCACAATAAATGTGTTATTTTCAGCTGCACACTGAGTGTGCATACTTTGTTAAAGTTGGTTGTAGGTAGTCTGCTTTTTATTGTGACAAACCCTTTAGTCTAAGTTCTGGTTCTGGTCTGACTCGTTGGCAGGTAAAACCGGTTAACAGCCTGCGTTACATGATAAAAGTGAAGGCAAATGAAGCGCAACAATTATCTCGTATAAACATTCAAATAATATAAAGGTCACATTTTTAATCCTTGACTAATAGGCAACAAGGAGTCCAGAAAGACAACCTTAAATTTTTATTTACATCAACTTTTGCACCAGCAAGGGCATCCAGAGAAACAGACTGAATTATAAAATCCGATGTTCTCTTTGAAATTGTTCGCTCGAAAATTGGATTTTAGTTGGAATTCAAGCGAAAAATGAATAATCCTATATTTAATCCGTTGTATCTTTTTTCGCTTTGTTAAATACAAATAGACATAAGAGAATGAAAAGAGGTTTTAACAGCCGGCTGTGTTAATGTTTTAGTTTGTTTTTACCATCTAAATCGAGACGCATGCAGGAGAAAACTTTAGTTTTCCCTAAATTAGAAGTGTTTTAAAATGCAAGTTGGATGACTGAAATGTTCGCTCTAAGCTTAAATGAAACAATTAGAAGGGTCAAATAATAAATATATGCACATATATTTGTTTCTAAACAAAATAGAGAATGTAAACTTAATTTTAAAAGGCCTGCGACTTAGTCTTTAAATTCAATAACTTACTACAGGTACACACATTTTCACATTAAGTTAAAGTTAGATATTATTTAATGATATATTTTGCTCAAATAGGCCTGTAAGCGCTGCTCACAAAACTTCAGGAAATTAGAATAATAAGTTTGAACCCAAAAATATGTCTCTCTTGTGGGAAAGTAGCTCCTTCTGGTCAGAGGTGTCCTAATTTAAAGAATAGATTAATTTCAGAAATTATTTAGCAAAGAATTGATTTAAAAGTTTTATTTGTAAACATTAAATATTTCTTTCTCTCTAAAGTTTTTTTGTTGAATTCGGCACCAAATGCGTTACAGAAGTTGTAAGTACATCATGATGTCAAAGATGTGGGCCTATATCACACACTCATGAACCTCTTGACATAAGATGGGAGTTTTTCCATTTCCAAAACGTGTTAAATTATAACTACTTAGACGTTTATAAGACATAAAACATAGACAACGTGCTCAGCATGAACTTGGATGGTTTGAAATCGTTTAAATTGCACCATGCTTAGTGTAGCTCTTGGCAATAGAAATAAATATATAGAAACGTTTATATTCAACAGCAACAATACTTACAGCACATACAAACAAGGAATGTCTGACAGTTTTACAAACACCATGGGTCCCTCATTTTCTATACAGATGAGATATTTTTCCACATATGCGTCATACATAAAAGGAGTGCCATAACTACGAATCTGTATCAAATCTAGCAGACTACATAGTGTCCGGTATATATTATATATAGACATCACCTCAGCAAGTGCCTATAAAAGAAAAGAAAAAGGGGGAAACAAGAAAAGAAAACTAGAACATGCGTTGTCTTTTCTGGATACTTTTTGGGATCCTGTCAGAAACACATAGGCACGAGTCAGAAAAGAAAATTAAATCTTTTCATTATAACAAACTTTGTACACGTGTTATAAACCGATGCGTTGGAGGCATCACATAATCTATCATAATATACAGTGTGTTTGTGTGTGTTTGTGTGTCTCTGTGTGTGTTTGTGTGTGTTCATATGTATAAATGGAATATATTACATATGAGTATGCCGAATCAGTAGAGCCGATGTTAAATAAACAGTAAGTGATTGTAAAACTGGATTAACTTTGTTGACAATTTGTCCACCGGAGAGAAATTCCCCGTGATTCACTCGTTTGGCAATCAAAGTATTAAAAGGCCTACACAGCAATCACACTCTGTCTCTTCCTCTTGTTATTCTTTTTTTTTTTCATGAATCCTTACTCATAATAGGGTACTGTTCTATTAGCCTACGGAGCTTGCAAATATTCAGAAATAATAACGTTAAAAGTCTGTCAAGTCTGACTCGTAACCAGTCTTTTGGAAGTTCTTTGAGGTCTCGCCATCGAGTCAGACTCAGAAAGGTAAGGTGTCGAGGAAAAGTTTGTCAATTATTGCTGGCGGAGGGACTAGATCTTCTAGTTTTAGGTAAAAGATACGCTGCAGACCTTGGGTACATAGTGTGCGCAGTTCAGGGAGCTTTCCTAAGAGTTTTGACAAGTAGTTGGGACGATGCAATCCACCGCCATTGAATGTCACTTGATCTTTGAGGCAGTTCACGATCTTGTTTTGGAGATCCTCGACTCTCTTGGGTTCCTTAAGCCCGTGTCGCTCTGAAATACAGAAGAAAAAAAGGACACCGATAAAGTATTTCCTATGCATTAACTTTCTCTGTTATGCATAAATTGTAACGCATGCAGAGTTTCCAAAGGAGGAGTCGCTTTTTACGCACCTGTTACCATCGCCAGAGCTGCGATACAGGAGAACGCTGAGATGTCTATGTTCATGCTCTGCAAGTTGGAAGAAAAGTCCACGATAGCGTCCACCCACTCTCCAAATCCACGGACGCACTGTAGCCTGTGTAACACCACTCCGTTACAAAAAATAAGTTTGCCTTCCACTGGGTTGGACCTGCAATTAATAGGGAAATGCCATTAATTACGCTTAGCAATAAATGGAGATTTAAGAGCCTTCTTATTATTGGGCAGCTAATAAAATCCAAAGCAGTGAAGCTTGAAGGAGCAGCTGATGATTATCTAAAGCCTGGATTGTTTTGTTTATTAGTTAGGAGGCTTACCTGTACGCCAGCCGCAAGACAAAAAGTTCAAGGAAGGCGGATTCAAAGAGGAGATCTTGATCTTGCTTCGGTAGGTCAGAAAAGCCGGGGATCTTCTCCGCCCAGCCCCGGATGATCTCCATGGAGCCCGTCAGGAGATCATAGAACTGCTGGATGTGCTGAGTGTTGTCTCCAGTCATTTGGTAGTCAGGGTTGGCCTGGAACTGGAATTTAATTTAAAGAGCGCCTTAATGAGGTCCTTTAAAATATATAATCCGTGAAATTGCAAATGCCCATTTCCAAGAGGGAGAGGGTGCTTTTTCACTATTAAATCCATGTCTTCTTTTTATTAAGTTCTCTATTTCAACGCAATTTACTTAGGGGGAAAAAAAACATGCCACATTAAAAGCCTGACAAAGTTAGGAATTCAGCGATGTATTACAGAAAACTTTGAAGGACAGTAAATTGTACCCAAAAGCAGGACTACATTTAAAAAGTCCGTCAATCTTGTTCCTTTTGTTTTCACCCGGAGTTGTCAACTTTTTTTCTTTTTAAGTGCTGTGTTTTATTCCTGTGATAGTGGTACTTTACTTACTCTGGAGTAATCCAAAGCAGACATGGAGGGGTTGGAGTCCACATGGGTCCGAACAAGTGCGCTTATGAGGCTAACCGGCGGTGAAGGTGGGGAGGGCTCCTGTGGACTTTTGGGTTTGGATGGTAGGCGTCCTCTCCGACCTTTTAGATTATCCGTTCGGACAACTGCATTGGAAGAAATATATGACATATAAGTCATCAATACGCAGTCATGTTGTTGCATAAATACTTAAATATGGCTTAAATAATATTCCAAGACTCTATTACGCACAGGTTCCCCCAAGTATATCAGTGGGGAAATTAAAACTACCGGTTTAAAATAATTAAATGCAAGGCCTAAACATACCTTCTCTCACCATTCCGACGACAATGCACTTTTGGAAACGGCAGAACTGGCAACGATTTCTTCGGCGTTTGTCGACAGGGCAGTTTTTATTTGCTAAACACACGTACTTTGCATTTTTCTGAACGGTGCGCTGGAAAGAAAGGAAGAAAAAAAAAACAATGTCACCCTGCAGGCCTATTTCCAAGGCTATATAACATGTATAACACGGACTGTGGATTGCTGCACAAGTGAAATAACATTAAAAAAAATGAAAAGATGAAAACGATATAATATCTGTTTCATCTCCTGTTCGGGACTGCGCTGTATAAACCAACAAGAGGGAATAGACCGTCAGCAAATACACATTCGTGGTCTTTCATATTTTACTCATTCCTTTGAGATTGACTATGTGTGGTACAGATATGCTTGTCATATAAAGTTATTTGACGCACGTTAAAATAGGCGTGTAATATTTAGTACAGCCCGCTTTGAAAATGTAATTTTATTAGCTGTAACCTATGTTTAGGTTGTATTATTATTATTATTATTATTATTATTATCATTTTAATAAATTGGGCAGATTACAACTCACAGGCGCCGTTAATAATAAGGAGTACACAGTATATATTTCCTGTAATAACAGTAACACTGATTCATGGTTGCTGTCATGTCAGCCCACCTTGAAAAATCCTTTGCAGCCCTCGCAGGTTCTCACTCCATAATGCTGGCAGGCTGCGTTGTCCCCACATACTGCACACAGACCCTCGTTTGACGGAGATCCTCGGGACGGGGGCGATGGCACTTGGCTGTCCACCAGCTGGTGCCCGTGGCCGAGCTGCAGGGAGTGAGGAAAGGCCAGACCCGCCTGTTTCCGTATGGGCACCGCAAAGCTCTGGCCGTCCAGGCCGCGGTGCACGCCCGGGTTGTCGTGGTTCATGGAGACGTGCAGCGGCCCGTCAAACCGCATCTGACAGCTGGAAACAGGAGTACCGGGCGGGGACTGCTTGAAAGAGAAGAGCGACAGCCTTGACACCGGATTCTTGCGCTGGTCCATCATATGAGACGTGGCCGCAACATAGTTCTGGTGGAAACTGTGGAGGGAGCCAGGGTCCTCCCACATGTGATTAGGCTGAACCTGGAAGTTTGGTGTACTCGGGGCATGGGGTGAGGAGGGTTTGAAGTACATAGGCCCAGAATGAGCCATCATTTCCTCCGACTGAGGTGGCAGGTGGCTCTGCTGATGGTAGTTGTGCATCTGGACGTCCTCTACCTTGATAGAGGACTGGTCTCCAGAGTGGGGCATCTGATACAGACAGGGCGGTTTAACGTCGTAACTAGTGTTATAGTTGTCCATGAATGTACTGAAACTTGGGAGAGAAGTAGTAGCTGTGATTTCAGTGTTGGTCAAGTCCATGCTAAACTTAACAAACTCAGGTGTTAAGAAGTCGCAGCTGTATTCTCCTGCGGTGTGGTAGCTGTAGCTCTGGGAAGCAGGACTAGCTCCTTGAGGTGATGATCCATACTGAGCCTGAACGCAGGGCATGGCTGTAAACCAAACCGGTACAAACACAGAGAATTTCTGAGAAAAATGTTCGAACCGTGAAGAAAGTTTGACAGTTTAATGTTTAATTTAATTTATCTCTAAACAGAAAACCATAGTAACAGTGCTTTACATTAATGAGTAATTTCATAATAAAATAACTTTATACTTAAACATTATATCTGTGTTTTTTATTTGTAAATAAGTTTCCATATCCTACCTCAAGTCTTCTGACCGTTTTTCGGTGACACTTGAAATGGATATTGTCAGGAGTTGTATGGCTGACAGGATGCAAGAAAGCGGCTCTGTTCTGGATCTTCCCCTGATAAAACACATCATTTTGATAATTACTAGATTATAAAATAAAACAATATCTAAAATGACCACGAGATCCCAGATAAAGACCGGTTTAACATATGCGCAGAAACTGCAACCACTTTCTACTTACGCACAGCGTTTTGAAAAGTGTCATAAACGTGCATATAGAAATGAAACAGCATGAGTCGTCTTTTTTTTCTTTTCTTACTATAAAGTGTGCGGTTGTTCGTGATGACCAGACCAACTTCGCGCACTTGACATTAGTGACAACTTTTCTAGAAAGCAGCAAATAAAATCACGTGAAATATCAACATCACAGTCTGAGTCCCACTAAGATTTGACTCATTTCAGTTTAACAGTGAAAACAGACTAAAAGAAGAAGAAAAAAAGCTTTAAAAGGGTTAGAGAGACGGCGGTGCAACTTAAGCGCAGATGATGTTGCAAAGAAAAAGATGAGTGAATCTTACCTCTTTCACATCAGGATCGTGGCTTTCAATCCATGCGATAAGCATGCAGGGGGTATTCATCAATTTCAGTAAAAGCTCCAAATCATGAGCGGCGGTACCCAACACTGCTAGGCAGACAGACCGTGTGACTCCGCGCACTGACAGCGATACCAGCTTCGACTACCCAGTCTGGCCAATGTGGCTTTGTTTATGTGAGCCCTGGGTACCGTGGCCCACGTGTTTCACAGCGCGACGTCATCAGCGTCGACACTGACATGAACCAATCCGCTTGGGAACTTTCTCAAGCCCCAATTTTTCTGGCGAGTATGTGTTTGTCTTGTGGTATGTGTTCTATGTTGCTTCCCTCATGGACATTAGCAGAGATGTAGTGGAGGGTAAACCCTTCTGTGCTCAGTTCAGACACTTTTGTGTTTGCAGTGGATTTAAGTCACGCTTGTTTTGAGCTCACATTAATCCGTGATATATTTGTTATTATCACAGGTCTGCAAAGGAGACAGGTCATAATGAGCTGGCAGTTTCTGATTAGCTTTTGTTTAGTACTGATGTTTTTTCTTCAAGCCATGGTGTAATCACTGTTGTTTTATCCACCACAGCAACACACAGGACTATTATTGTTTGAAAATGGAGACACTTAATTTATTATAACGCAGATACATTAAAGGTAAATTTTCAGGTTCCAGCAAGCCAACATGTGAAAATGCATTTTTTAAAATCAGTATTAAAACACACAGCTCACACGTACTGACTGGTACTGAGTGGATTCACTGCCTGATAGTTGTTATTTTAGTGTTAAATTGAGATGAGTTTACATTGGCACAGTTATGTCACAATGTGGCTGATACCCCAGACTCACTACACTTGTATGGAATAGATCTTAATGAAGCAAGGGTCAATATTATTCTTCGTTATCTTCTGACAGGATTTCTGCATTTCAATTGTGTTCCAAATTTAGACCAGATAGGGTGGGGTTTGCGGGGTGGGCTGCCTATTCATAGCTGGTATGGTGAGCTGCTGGAGGAAAAAGGGGAGGCGGGGGGGGGGGGGAATAATTAGTGGGCCTGTAGCCAGTTGTCATGGGGGACCCAATTTAGTCCCCAGAGAGGGAAATGTGATAGGAGCGGCAGAATGGAGAGTGACGCAGAAAAACGCTCAAGTTGACGCAGTCGACAAAATAATCTTTTGGCTTTATTGTTCTGCAGTGATGGAATAACTGATGCCAGTGCAATCTTACACCAACACCTTGTAGCCCGTCAAGTTGGCCTACCTTTTTTTACACTTGTATTGGCCTGGACAGTAAGCCATGGTGACGAGGGCGCATACATATAGGGTGCAATAAGGAGTGTAAAAATGTATTTCCACGTGCTCATAACAGCAGCCAGCATCACTTAGCACGCAGCATCATGTCTATTTCTAGTGGATTGATGCTTTACTATATGAGCCACAGAACAACCATCAGTCTCAGAGCGGTTGTTTTGTGTGCCCTGTGCTCAGTGCACACAAGAACAGAATGTGCAAGGAGGGGGGCAAAGGAAACTGTATATCATGGTTCCATTCACCTCTAGAGGACACTATTGTTCACCAGCCATACATCAAGTGGCTCCTGTTTCTTACAATTAACCTTTTAATTAACCTAACCCCATTAGGACTGTGTGGTCACGCCCAGTCGTTTTCAGGTGGGCTAGATGGCAGGTTTGTATATTATAAATTCTCCACACTGCATTGTGAATATTCAGAAAACTAATAGAGTAAAAGTGCGGGTGTTTTTCCCTCCTCCTCGCCTTCATGGTAGCTTCTAATTAGGCCACCTTTCACTTGTGTTTTTTTTACAGGAGGGTTCTAGTTTGTTAAAACAAAAATCTTTCATTGTGAGCTGAAATCTACTTACCACACATGCATTTATGTCAAGTGGCCCATGCACGCAACAAATTAAGACCAAATTTAGTCTGAAAACATGACGGGACGCTGCATGGTCACACTGTTTTTCTGTTATCCATTTTCCAAATAGAATTTGGAATGAAAACACAATTAGCAGTTTAATTGGCCATTTTACTGACGAATAAGTAGCTTCTCATTCATATGCACAAGTAATTGACAGCCATTTTAGAATAAGGACTTAGTTTTAATCACACAGAAGTTATTTCCTGAGATTATATTTTTAACTTTGTTTGAAGAAATGTATACTGACATTAATAATTTTAGTGTGTGGGCATGAGAGAGAGAGAGAGAGAGAGAGAAGTTCTGTTATTAATTTCTCTGCAGGTAGCCTACAATCCGAAAATCTGCAGGAAATGCACTTATTAGATGGATAAGAAGCTGTCATCATCTTAAAGGAACACGCCGACTTATTGGGACTTTAGCTATTCACCGTATCCCCCAGAGTTAGATAAATCCATACACACCCTTCTCATCTCCGTACATGTTGAGATTTGTAAAGTCATAGGGTGTACAAATAAAAAGGTCACACGAGACCCAGCCATCTTCTAACTGTATACAAACTGGGAACTATATTCTCAGAAATCACAACATGTAAATAGGAACATGTTGGAGTTATGTTGTCACTTATTGGGAGCAGTAGCTAGTTGGAACCAATTACCTGCAGGATCTTGCGGTTGGGGTGATGGGGTGTTAGCATGCAGAATGATCTGTATCAGTATTTACGTGAAGCGGTGGAATGGAATGTATATTTACTCAAGTACTGTAGTCACTTAAACGTTTTTTAGTACTTTTCCTCTATGTTGCTCCTTAAAAGTTCACTCCACTACAGTTTAGATGCCCTTTTTACTTCTTTACATTCAATGGGTACTAGTTACTTTTCAGATTTAGATTTTACAGACAAATCATTTCTGTGCATCAGTTATGATTATCCATAGTTTAGAATAGTATAATTCTAACAGAAACCATCCTGCTGCAAAATACATACTTTTTTTAATACATTTTGTTTGCAAATATAATGTACTTTTACTTAAGAAGTAATGGGGTATTAATACATTGCTACTTTGATTTAACTCATCTTCCACCACTGTAAGTTTTTTGAAAGATTTTCTTTTGATTTTTTTTTTCTCCCTTTTATTTATGAGTGACAGAGGATAGACAGGAAAGATGGGAGACAGATGGGGGATGACATGCAGCAAAGGGCCACAGGTTGGATTCATACCCGTGTTACTGCAAAGGCCTCAGCCTACAAGGGGCGCACGCTCTTACTGGGTGAACTAGAGGCCGCCCCACCACCACTGTTAATGTATAAGCAGCACTTTAATGTTGTTGCTAGTCCAGGTAGTGCAATAAGACACACTGCTTCTATACTGCTGGTTTAATCTAATTATTCACATGCAGTATTGCAGCTCATCACATGTTGTACATGCTATATCTTACCTGTGAAGTAACTTGAAGAGTAAGAACAGTATTTTATATACAAGCAGCACTTCCTCAAAAATTGTATTTAAGCACATTACTTAACAAAAGTATGGAAATTATTAAGAAAATGTGTTTGACTAATGGTCTTTACACTTCTTTTAATTTCATAACCACTGATTGATCCACTTACTACTTCAGATTAGTTATCCCTGAAACTGGATAACAACTAGGAGGGAGTTGTTCCTCTAACCCCCATTTTCCACCGGTTGCAGAACGTCTGCCGCTCCGCTCTGCGATGGCTCCGCCGTCCGCCAATACCCACCAGGTCTGGATTTGTTGCAGAACGGCTGCAGCGATGATTGACAGCTGAAGTCACGAGGACCCACGAGATCTCGTGCATTTATGTAGAATAGAACCACAAAACCAACAACAGTTTGTTTCTATCCAGAAGAGTAGAGGGGAAGCAACCCTGTGCTGTGTTTTCAAGGTGTAGTGCAGGGAAATGTGATAGGCCGTGAGCATGGTCTATTTTTATTTTGAAAACTAAATAAACCAATTGTTTTATTCTGTTTTTGTGCTCGACTTCCTGTCCCACACTATCTGCCATATGCTGAATTGCTGCGGAGCTCTCTGGTGTCCGGCTAAAATAGAAGCTCTGCGTATCTGCTCCAGAGGGCTGTGGACTGCCGGAGCTGGGAAGGACTCGGGACGCAGCAGTTCCACAGTCAGTGGAAATGCACATATTGACGTTAATGGAAACCTAATGACTCCACCGCCGATCAGGAGCAGATCCGCAGATGTTTTGCAACCGGTGGAAATTAGTCACACACACACTTAAATTGAAGCCCAGGTAGTTTGCAAAATCTGCGGTTCTCTCACACAAACCTCATTTTATTTCTAAGCACCAGCAGGTATCAAACTTTCTTAGAATTGAACAGTCCAACCCTAAAGGCATCCCTTTGCTCAGTGTCTTCTTTCCATTTCTAGATTCCCACTTTACAAGCTTAAATGTCTACTTAATATGCTTTAATGCCTGCTCTTTAGAGCCTGGGAGCACTTCATCACTTTTATACACCTTTATATAACACACTGTTAACTAGCAATGCCTTATGGAACAGCTTGTCTTGCAGCTGGAAGGCGCCTCCATGGCATGATGGAGGTACCTGTTCACCATTCACAATGAGACAGTAAAATGGGAATAGAGGCCTCTGCATACTGCTGCTGTCTATATCAGTCAACGATGAATATTCATGAATCACAGTGTCATGACATGCTCTGTAATTGGCAGCAACATTAGTAATGACACTGCTGGTATCAAGTCCCTGCATATTCATGTGGAGGGGCAATATTTCCTCGTGGTGCTGTTTTTTTCTCTCCTCCTGAAAGTGAAAATGTATTCTGAATCTGCAGGTGTTCCTGGTGCCACAATCAATTGCTGGCTGGATTGTGCCCCAGTAAAAATCAGACAAACCATTAGTTTCTTTGTCAATCTCTTTGATTAATAATATATCTGAATTATATATATGTTTGATATATGTATTATATCTGAAAAGGTTGAAAGGGCTCTGAGAATAGTGCAAAGTGAATCTCTTTGTAATAGTTATGAATGCAGGCCTTCAGGACTCCTATATACCATGTCATTGTCACTGGGCATTAGAAAGATCACTGGTAAAATGCATTAATGATTCTTTCCTCAAAAATAACACACCAAAATTATTAAATTATTTTGGTAACATGAGGAATGAGATTCTGCTTTTTTATCCAAGTTGTTTGAGGTGTGAGTAGAATTAGCAGCTTGCACAGACAAGAGCCTCCTCATCCAGGTTACACGCTGATAGTCGGCTCGCTGTGGCAGATCTCTTTTTGTACTGGAATTTGCGGCAACTGCATTTCGGCCCCAATAAAGTGTGCTAGAATGGATGATGAGGGAATTGGATAAAGCTTTGCCTAAGCTGCAAGGCTTTCTCTTCTAAGTAGCTGGATGGGAGGATTTTTCTCCTCGTGTCTTCAGTTTAGTGCAGTGCACTATTCAAACTGGTGTTAGGAGGCAGACCTGGTTCTAGACCAGTAGAAGGATCAGTATTAAGGTAGTAACATTGTTCACAATAAAGGAAACATCATAGAAGCAGCCTTTGCACATCTTGGCTCACGATTACGTGGGTTAAATATGAATTATAGTGACATGAAGTATGAACAGTGAATAAAAACAGCCTGCAACAACATATGATGAGATAATGAAATGTAATGTCTTGTTAAGGATTGAACCAGTGGTTCCCAACCTTTTTGACTTGTGACGGCTTACAAAAACATTTGTGTTGTTCCACCAATGAGACATTCTAGTGCACAGCACTTGTCATATTTCAGTGGTGGATGAATTATTCATATCCTTTACTCAAGTTAAAGCACCAATGCAAAAATGTATGAACATTCCATTGCAATTCAAAATCCTGCATTCAAAATCCTACTTAAAAAAAAATACAAAAATATAATCGAAATTTAGTTTCTCATTCTGCTGTTAAATTGACATTATTAGATCAGTATGTATGATGCATTATACTTTTGTAGCTGGCAATAGCTAGTTTTAACTACTTATAAGTCTTAAGTAGTTTAGACCAGTGGTTTCCGACCTAGGGTCACAAGATACATTTGAGGGGTTGTGAGGGGATTAATGGAAAGGGAATGAAGAAATCATAAATGAATCTTCTCTTTGTTTTTTTGGAATTTTATCTCATCTTTGCTTTTTTGGAGAAACACTGGACATTGGTTTGACCTTTTATGTGCCTCAAACTGTTATTTAAATGAAATCATTGAGAAGTTAAGAGGGAGAATATCTCTTTGGTAGAACAACACAGATTTTTGTTAAGCAGGTCACAAGTCAAAAAGGTTCGGAACCACTAGTTTAATTTTTAACAATGCATTACATTTCATTATCTCATCATATGTTGTTGCAGGCTGTTTCCATACACTGTTCATACTTCATGTCACTATAATTTGTATTTGACCCACGTAATCGTGAGCCAGGATGTGCAGGGCTGCTTCTATAGAGGAATGGGTCAAACTAACGAGGACTTTCACCCACTGCTTCAAGACCACTGCTTTGTCCTGTATAAAGGCACAAATCAAAATTACATTTGTTACTTAACTTGCGTGTTTAACTAACTCCACTTATCTAAGTTACATAACAAACATACTTGTTTAACCCAAACCACGATCTTTTCCTAAACCTAACCAAGTAGTTTTGTTGCCTAAACCGGTTCTGCACTGCAGAGGCTTTTGCAGACATACTGATACCACAGGTTGCTGAACAATTGTAGCATAAGGAACAAAACAGTTTGATATGAACCAGTGTGTGATGATACGTTGCAGCTTGTTTTGTTAAATCTTAACCTAAAAAATAACTAGTGACTATTGCGCCAAAATAAATATGAAGTGAAAAAATACATCCTTTCCCTCTGAGTTGTAGCAGAGTATAAGTATAAAGTAACATAACATGCCATCAATTTCTACTTAAGTACAGTACTGTATGTAACCTTCATACAGGCCCACAAACTAAGAAAAGATAAGTTGTACATATTCTGAATGCAGCCTAACTATGCCTACTATACTATATGCAGTTTGTTTCAGCAATGGATTACCTACACTGCAATCCCTGCTGTTCTTTGGCATCTTTTTTTTCCTATTGATCACCAACTGAGCTGTATCTGTGCCTTGCAGGAGGATGCATGGCATTCCACAAGGCAGTAATGGGAACTGCTTCAGTGCTAGAGGTGGCTAGTTTGCATTTTATAGCCTTACTCGGCTGGTAGAATACAATAGAAAACAGCTAAGATTCCCACAATTGTTGCATAGCAATGCTGAGTGTGCTCTGTTGTTAACAAAGTCTTAAAAATATAATTAGAAAAGAAAATTGCGCTCATATTAGATGATGCTTGCCACACAATCTCATTTTATGTATCACAGATCATAAATGGGATAAGTAATAAGGAGATTCACAGGGACTCGTTTTAGTTTCTTTGCATCCTGTTCACTATTCTTTTTAACAGATGATAGATTGTGTGGTGCCTCTGTAATGTGTATATGAGGAACAACATGAGAATCATTTGTCTTTTTCCTTTTGCTTATTTTAGATAACCCTGTGCCATCATCTTATTTACTAAGAAAACGTCATGCAATCAGTCCAGTTTGCTTATTAACATGTCTCAGTGCCATCCGTCTGCGTGCCACATGCAGATTTTGTGATTAATCTAGAAAGACAATATTTAGAAATGTTATTGGGAGTGGAATATAAATAAGCATGTGATGTATTGTCTTTTATTGCTTGACGGTGTCTGACAGCTTTGTCACAGAAAATACATGGCTTCTTTTTTCCTAAATCCATCATAAGGAATATAAAGACATATGCATAATAATGAAACACATTTATTAATGTGTACTGTCCCCTGGAGTCACATGACAATGAAATTAATGACTGGTTTTCTTTTGCATAGATGTTGTATGCCTGTATCACATGTAGAGGCGACTAAACAGGTAAAAAAAAAAAAACATCTACATTGATGAGTTCAGAGTTTTTCTTGAGACAAAGGTCTCACAGGAGTTTGATGGTTCTATTGGTGGAGGTGGAATCACTGACTCAGGTTAGATGCACTCAATGGTAGTAAGTTGCTTTTGTCCTCTGGTTTGTAAATAAAGAGCTGGAGTTGTGTACTAGTCATCCAAGGAGCAGGTTATTTAGTCTGAGTCCACCAGTTGTTTCTGGGACCTTAACTGTTGAGGCTTTTTTGATTAACACTGATTGTAAATTGATTTTCCCGGCTTGTATGGAGATTGTTAATCTATATAGACGCAAACATGTTTCTCCAACCCTGGTGATATTCTGTATTTTCCTTATTGTCAACAAATCAGCAACACAACAATCACTCTGTGTGTTTAGGTCTCTGTTTTAGCTACAGAGTGAGACATCTCACTTGTTTTAGCTACAAAGTGAGACATCTCACTTCTTTACTATCTTTTTTTGGGAGTCGCACATGCGCAGTAGCCATAGACAGTTAAAGAAGTGGCCCAACAGATCCCGTTGTTCTGGACGGAGAACAGTGAAAGAAAATAGAAGCACTTTTCCGGTGATGGCTGAGTGTTACTTTCCAGCCTCCAACTGAGCTTGATGACGTAGTTGTGACGTTGGCAATGTGTCTGATAGTTGTACGTCTTCTGGTAGTTGTGCAAAGAGAAATCTCAATCATTCCCAATCAGCAGCGACGGAGAGCGTAGCAATATGTTAGATATTGATAACATAGATACAGGCTAATTATTGCTAACTAACATGCTAGTTAACGTTAGTAATTAAATCTAAACAGCTGATGTAAGTCAAAACTGTCTGCGAGCTTCTCCTGGCATTACGGTGATTTGTCGACAGTGATGTACGGGTGAAATTGCATGAGAGGACAGTGGCTGTCAAATCTGGGGACGATGCTTGTTACAAAAACGTGAGATACAAGCTTAGGAATGCAATCAAGTCCGGGACAAGATAGAGCGATATTGTTCTGAAGGGGACTCTAGGCGTGTTTGGCGAGGCCTACATGGTGCCATAAGTGGCGTCACAAGAACCTCTGTTTCTTTCCCAGATGATTTGAACATTTTCTATGCTCGTTTTGAAGGCGCTGATGAGACACTGGCGCAGGGACTATCTCCAACTGGGGATGTGCATGTCAAAGTACCTCCGATTGGGACCACAAACACTGACACATTATCTCCATTTAGGAATCCGTTCAGCAGACCAGCACACCAGGTCTCAGTCATTGACACACGTAAAGTTTTTAAATCTGTGAAAAGAGGGAAGGCTGCTGGGCCTGATGGCATTACTCCATGAGTCTTAAAGACACAGTATAGCCAACTTGCCTCTGTTTTTACTTACATTTTTAACTTGTCAGTCTCTCTTTGTGTGCTTCCAAATTGTTTAAAAAAATTCAAGTATAGTTCCTGTGCTTAAGAAAACGACTGCCACCTGTGTGAATGATTTTAGACCTGTAGCATTGACTTCTGTGATTATGAAGTGTTTTGAACGGCTTGTGAAGGCATGTATCAACAACAGCATTCCTGTTGTTCCTGCATTCCTGATCAAATAGAGCTGTGGATGATGCTGTATCCTTGGCTTGACATACTGTGTGTCAGCACCAAGAGGGCAAGGATAAGTATGTCAGGATGCTTTTCGTTGATTATAGCAGTGCCTTTTCATACAATCAGACCTTCTATTTTAACACCTAAGCTGTTAGACCTGGGCCTCTGCAATTCCATCTGCAGGTGGATACAGAATTTTCCAACAGGCCGTCCCCAGACAGTTAGAGTTGGCACTACATGCTCAGCCTCCATAGCGCTAAACACCGGAGCACCTCAAGGCTGCTGTCTCAGTCCTCTCTTATATAGTCTGTACACCCATGACTGTATGGCAAAACATCCCACTAACAGTATCGTAAAATTTGCAGACGATACTACTGTGATAAGACTTATTGACAGCAAGAATGAAACTGCCTACAGGGATGAGGTGAGTAACTTGATCATATGGTGCCACAGAAATAATCTGTCCCTTAATGTGGGGAAAACTAAGAAGGTCATCATAGATTTCAGGAAGAACAAACTCACACATACATCTGTCTATATTAAAAACTCTCCAGTTGAAATTGTTAACACGTTTAAATTCTTAGGCTTCCATATTTCAGACTCCCTCACATGGTTGTTTCATATCATGTATGCCATTAAGTAGGCAATCAGAGGCTTTTTTTTCTGAGGTGATGTAAGAAATATGGTATGTCTCTTAATATTCTATAGAACTTTTACCATTGTACAAATGAGAATATATTGACAGGTAACATTGTAGTGTGGTTTGGTAGGGCTACTTCACATGACCTTAATTTTCTGACAAAGGTGGTCAAAACTGCATCTAAAATCATTGGGGTTCCACTTGAACCGCTGCAACATATTTACAATGAGTTAGCATGCTAGTTCTAGTATGTTCTATGGTTAGCCACCTCATCTCGGCTAGTGACATGGAAAGCCGTGCAGATTCTGACCAGCTCACCCAGAGACTGAAGACAGGACACATTGAGAAACTTGTATCTCACTCAAAACAGTGGCTATTTTTTTTCCCTAAGTTTGAATGCGTGTGGAAGCACCAGAGACACAAAATAACACCCTAAATCACAGATTTAGTGATTTGTTTTTCTTCATAATTTGGGCACTTTAGGGAAATATCCTAGCATGGGCGCCTAGATAGCTCAGTTGGTAGAGCGGCGCCCATATTTAGAGGTTTACCCCTTGATGCAGTGGGCCCAGGTTAAACTCTGACATGCAGCTCTTTGCTGCATGTCATTCTCCCTCTCTCTCCCCTTTCATGTCTTCATCTGGCCTGTCAAAAATAAACGCTGAAAATTGGGCTTTCATGAGCAAACAAACTGATGAATCCCAGTTTTTCTTACAGTACCAGTGCCATCGTTTTTTTAGATGATTTTTCAAGACAGACTCTTGTTCAACCCCGGCATGCAACCACAAATGGGCATTCTTCATCCTGATGTTGCATAACCTCCTTGCCATTGTGATGGAGTTGTTCCAAACCGTCTCTATGGGGCGCTTCACAAGTCTGTATGAAGTCTAAAGCAGCAGCATCGTTATACTGGAAAGATTTTTTTTTTTTCTTCCAATGAGGGGAGCATTACATACCAAATCAATTATCTATGCCGCTAGTAGGAGGCTTCTTAAATGTGTTTTTGCCCCTTTATTTACTCTGGTTTTCTAATGGTCAATGTAGAAGGGGTTTTCAAACCCCATGCTCCTAATCCTCAGTTATTCTTCCTTTCAAAACTGGGATTTACAGACAATCCGGAACAGCAAAGAAGCTTCTAATAGGCAAAGTAAAGAGTGATTTCATTGTTAAAAAGGTTTTGAAAGTCATAAGATTTCCTGTAAATACATTTAGAAAAATTATTTTAAGGAAAACCAATACTTTCTAGATTTCTTTTCTATGTATGGTTTCTTTTTCAAAACATGCAGCCCCCTTTTGAGATCCATGCTGTCATACTAGTGGAAATGATTGTTATTTTTAACCAATGGAATATGTATGGCCTCACAATATTGTTCTCATCATGAATATTACAGTGGAAAGTTGTGCATATGTGAATCGCATCTTGATCCATTCTAAAGATTTGGGACAATAAGTATCCACATGTTGATGTGTTTCCTTGGCTCCCATTGTCAGATCTCAAAACTGCCCTTGTGCAGAGAGACAATTTCTCATCAGGCACCAGCAGCCGGAGCACCAAGCTTATTCACGGAGGAGTCCGATATCTACAGAAAGCCATCATGAAATTGGATTACAAACAGGTAAATGCTTCATTTTTTCTCCGCAGCTGACACTTATCTGCAGAATTCCTGGTCCCTCTGGTCATATTGCTTTATTTAACCTCCCATGTTCATTTTTCATTCACGGAAGCAGTGACATGTTTTCCTTGAATGACTGCCTGCCTGGAATTTTCTGAAGTTGTTTTAAAGAATTCTTACAACTTAGCAAGTCTCTGTTGTTATCATATTGTGACTTAATTCATGAAATTATCTCTCAGTAATAGGTTGAATAAAGCCTACGTGTCCTCCTTTGTCTGTGAATTGTTAAAGACAAGTCACCCAGGTTCAAACTGAAATGTCACCATTTTCTGTTTTTTTATATATATAATATATATATATATAAAATCTCATTATTCTCAGGTTGTGTTTTCTTTAGGAGCCTTATTTTGCTATCTGTAGGAACATACGAGGGTCCTGGAGGTGAGCAGCAGAGGAGACCAATTAGTATGATTGCAGGGAACCGCAACTGCCTAGTCAGCAGCTTGACAGTAAAATGTAGGCTGTGTCGGATGAAACAGAGGGCAAATTAAAGCAACAGTTTTTTGGGACCGGGGACTTAGTCACAATAATATTACCCTCAAATCTGATTCAGATCTTTAAATCAACTGATAACTATCAAAAAAATTAAATTCTGGTTCTTTATTAGAGGAATATGATGTGCTGATAGCAGCAGGACAAGGTAAACCGTAACAGGGCATTGCTGTCATTCAAATAGATTATGTTTATTTTATTGCTTTTGGAATCTAAAGGCTGAATTAAAGTTGGAATTAAAACTTGAGCTGAAACAATTAGTTGATTTATTCATTTTCTAAAGCAAAATGTACAAAAAGCTTCTCAGATGTTCATTATTGATGGTTTACTTTACCTCCTATGATTATTTATTAAGTAAAATTGTTTAGGTTTTGAACTATTGGTTGGACAAAAAAGGCATTTGTAAATGTCACCTTGGACTCTGGGAAACTGTCATGAACATTTTTCACAGTCATGAAACAATTAATAGATTGATCAAGAAAACAATTATTCAATTAATAGCATAGTGATTACTTCAGCCCTAATTAAAATATGTTTTATGCCTGACAAATGACTCTTCCCTCAATGTTCAGTCCATGTCTAGCCCAGTTGGTTGACTATCACACCTGTCTCTCAGCACCCCTATCCATAACGCTTCAGGTGTACAAGTGAAGTCTCATCTCAACGATTCTCTGATCATTTTTCACCTCATATACTAGAAAGAGCAGCAAACATTTCCTGTGATAAAGGCATGGAGTTGTGAAGATTGAGAAGTTCACCTGAATGGTAGTAAACTTTACAATCACCTTTGGGCTGAGAGCCCTATTGAAGTGCAAGGTAAAGGAAGAGTGGTCCATGGCATCTCTGCACCATCTCGCCTTTGCTCTCTCCAACTTGGGTGAACTCAGGGGCCTTGATTTGATTTGTGCAGCCTTGAATCATAAGCTTTAATTGCACCTGACATTTAAAGCTTCTCTCTGGTATTTAAAGCAGTGTACAGGTGTGGCTCATTACTGAGATGGGGATATAAGGTTTTCTGATTTCTCTCTCGTTGCAGGGCCGTGGCAGCGTCTTAACTTATCATGCTGCCTGTCACCATTCCAGAACACTCCTTCATTCTCACAAAGCCATATCTGACCCAACTATCATCAGTCAAACCAGAGTTCAAGCCTATCATAAAATGAAGTCCTTCTTAGTGCTGCTAACGCTGTCATAGAGAAGGAAGCTGCAGATAGTATCATAGGGAATAAAAGAGTATGACTCTGTGGTAACGTGATCCACAGCACATATTACCAACCCTGCAAAGTCTTCTTTTTCCTGGCATTGCAAGGTGCGGATTCTCACTCTTTTCAATTGTCATGAAAGACAAGTTGGTAGGAGCCATTGTTTATTATTATGACGCTCAGAGCCTCAAATCATGGCATCATTCCTGGAAGTAGCTGTAGTGTGCCATGCACATCAGGAAGTGGATGATTCACTGCTATGTTAAAAATTATTGCACTTATGGAAACGCCGGTAGCAGCAATCTGACTGCAAATTGTATTAATCTAAATCTGTCCTGTAATATGTTTTGTGTGATTGCAAAATGTGTTTTTTTTTCTTCTCTTACGTGAACAAGTGTGAGTAATAAAAGTTTAGTGATTTGACTTAACAGATATTTGGTATGCAGTGATAAAAGATTTCTCAGAATGTCTCACCAAATGTTACTCATGTATGGAGCTGAATGGCCATTTGAAGGCCTCTTTTGTTGTCATTTACAATTATAACCCGAACATAAACCCTTATATTATTAAAATGAGAGCAGCACAGACAACATGTCTAGCTCAAAGTCTGTTATGTATCAGGAAGAAAAAATGTAAATAAACAGGTTTTTAATTAGAATTTGTCAGTAATCTTAAATTCAAGATCATTCCTTCTAAGTAAACTATCTTGTGTTTCACACAGCCATGTAATTGCTGTCTATGTAAGCGTAAATAAATTAGAAACAGCATTTTTTTAAATAGAAAATAGCCAGTAGGCATTGCGTTCCAACCAGTCTCAGGATCCATCTTTCTCCAGGCTATGTGTGCCTTGTGTTGGCATCAGAAAAACAAAGCATATGTTGATTGTTAGCCAGGGTGTACATAGCATGTCCTGTTCACTCAAGGTCTCCCTTGTAGCTGCAAACTCCCAACTTTGTTTCTCTAGGCTATCTGTCAGACTTCATTTAGCATTTGAGGATATGTGGATTCCCATGTACTGCAAAAAGGCAACATACTACTGAGGAAATATGGCCACTATCTGAGCAGTGATCTGTCAACCTTATTCATTTAGCAGAAGTAAATAGGAGAGGGGGGTATTTTACATGGGCTATTTATATTTGCTTTATAAGAGCAGTTTTCTTTTGTACTTCTAAAAAAGCAGTAAAATCTCAAAAAGGAAATATAAAAAAACTGAGTCCTTTTTTTTAATATTAACGCAAATTTAAAATCATAATAGTACCGAAGGGACAAAGGAAAAATTCAAATCATAAGACCGCTTACGTGTATTTAATTTTTCCTCAAGCTGTCTCTTCCACCCCTTTTCCCATATGCAACTGGGTACATTATAGCAGTGACATTTTCTGTCCTGACCTTCTTTACTGGGGATCAGTCTTTGACTGCTTGGGTTCATCTCCTCAGGATTTTTCAAGCCATAATCGTCAGATAGTTTCAACGTGTAGACATCCGTTAGCCTTAGAAAACGTAGTCTTTGCAAACATAAAATGCAGTAAGAAAACAGACTGTCCGACTCCATACACATAAATCACACAGACAAAGGACCTGATCAACTCAAAATATTTACACACAGCAAAAAACGTCTAAATATTCTGTAGTGTTAGATATGTTTTAAAGCCACACTTGTGGGCTGTATTTAAACTGTTATACTTTTAAAGAAATACAGCCTCTTGTTGTGTGTTTATATACCTTTCAACTGCGCCCTTGTTCATTGTGCTAGAGGAGTAATTGACAAAAGCATCTGGGATAATAACTTCATCTCCCACTGTACCTGTAACAATTTAATTGGACAAGTCAGCCCAGCCAAGCATCTCTGGCTCTATGACTGGGAGACATGACATTCACTGTCATTATTGTCTCTGTCATTTTGCAGCTTTTTGTCCAGCCGCAGAGTTCCTCTCACTCCACTGAGTTTTGTACCTCCAGGAGGGTAGAACGAGTGGTGGTGTGAGCTGAGCGGAGGTAGGGGTGGGATGGGAGGAGGAGGAGGAGGAGGAGGACTAGGAGGAGGAGGGGGCCTCTGTTCTTCCAGGGAGCTTTGATGCTCATTTAGCGCTGCTCTGTCATTTGGCCATTTTGGCTTTTAATTGCTGACGATAATTATCATCATCATTATTGTTATCTTCATCAACGTGTCAGGTTATTATAGCCGTTGTATGCTGTTCATTCATAAATCCAGGCACCGCGATCTGACTAATCCTTGAATTCCTGACATTTAATGTAGTATTAATGCTCCTGTTCTTTGCCCAGTGCCAATCTGTGACAGGCTCACAACAGAGAGCTGTGAATCACTGGGTCAAAGGTCATTAGGAGGCTCAGCAATCACAAAGGATCAGACACTGCCTTTTGGTGCCGCCGAGCACCTCTAAAATCTGTGCACACACACCACCGGTGGCATACGTTTGCTAACCACCTACTATAGTGGTCACATTCACCCTACAGAGATGAAGAAGTGGATTCCATGGTCTTCCTAATACATCATGGCAGGGTGCATACTCTTGTATGTAATTCATTTTAAATGTGGCCTTTAAATCTGTTGTTTTCTTGTTTTTGTACTTTTTGCTCTCAATTTATTTATTTAATTCCCGTAGTGGGAGAATGGCTTCCAGCATGCTGTAGCATTAAGCAGAGCCCACCAGCTAGCTAGCCTCAAGTCGCTCAAACGTGAAATAAATCAGGGCACAAAGGACCCTGCTCATTCCTGCAAAGTAGCAACATTTTCCCTGGCCAACAATGAGGACTTGAACTTCCCTGGCAATAACAAATAGAAAGAAAGTCACCCGAGACACCAACATTAAAAGTGATTAATCATCTCTGTTCTCTCTTTACTTTTGAACCAAGGGATTGTCCAGCAATAAATCTTTAAAGATGTACATAAGAATCACTTCCTAATGAAACCGGGCTTTGTTCATTTGTCACCTTTTAGACCCTTTCATTTAAATTACAAAACTTGTGACCTTGTGACTCTGAATATAGATCTCTGGTATTTTAGAGCTGAAGAGGGATTAATCCATAAATCTTGATATTAGATTTCTCTGTTCATTAAAAGGATTCTGCCAAGGGATCCTCAGCTGGAAAAGAAGATCAGCCACTGTCAAGAGCTGTTTATTGTCATATTGACACATTGAAAAATGTGATCAGGAAACGGAAGTGATTGTTTGCAGTGATCATTTGATGTGGTTTTCTTTTTAAAATGTATAATGTCTATATTGTTTTTAACCCTATTTAACTTTGTAGAATTTGTAAAAAATAGTATTATGTGCCCACGTAGGTGGAAGCCCACAGAAAAAAATTTGTGATTAAAATATTAATAGTAACTGAGCATCCTCCATCCATATTTTATGGTAGGGTAAAAACACACTGTCAAACATCAGTTTTTGTCATCAACTCCTACCTCTCCACTCTTGGTGTATTTAAGGCTTTGATGTGTCTATTCCTTCTCCCTGCATTCCCTACCTTTTCCCAAGGAGCAGTTCCCCTTCCCGGTGCAGGAGAGGGGAGGGGTGGTCGGGGGGCCCACACTCAGGCCAAAGGGCCACTGTGGCTTTAAGTGTGCTCCTTGTGTGGCCAGAGCAGCCATTGCGCTGATGCAAAGTGACAGGGACAGATGTGACATATCGGTTCCGACACACTTCCATACCACCAGTCACAGGCTCGGGGTGACTCACATCCCCCTGCTCTGGTCCTGTCCCCCCGCTGCAGGACAACACAACGATGCTCGAATGAACCTCGCCATTGCCCTCACTGCTGCCAGGTATGGGGCTGCCATAGCCAATTACACTGAAGTGGTGCACCTACTGAAGAGGGCAGACCCTCAGATGGGGAAAGAGAGGGTCTGTGAAGCGCACTGCAGGGATGGGATCACAGGTAAATCCAACAAAAGCCGGATCCTTCCTTCCTGCCTCACTCTATTCCCACTCTCTCTAGCCCTCACAACAGGGGCCCTCCCATCACTTCTTACCCAGTGCTAGTTTGTACATAGTCATTGCACATCTAATGCAGGGTCTTTAATATTTTAAAAGCGTTTATGGCACAGAGGGCTGCTTCAGATCTTGTAGGAAGGAACATAAGATAGAATTAGCGTACTCCAAATGGCCTTACTTACCTTTTAAATGTCATGCATAGGGCTGGCTTTGGAAGAATAAAGCAGTTAAGGGTAAAAGATGGTATTCTGAAACATTTCATGAATAACCAAGATTTGAGGATCTCAACACATGACCACCCCCTGATGTTTTAAAAGATGGAAGTGTGCTCTTGGAGGAGATGTCTCACTTTAATAATGTGATAAGGGGGCCTCACATAGGGAAGGCTTAGACTGAAAGGATAATAGAAACAGTTTTGTCATCTTTTTTTTCTAAACCTTTTGTCTTCTTCCTTGCAAAAATGAATTTCAGGCTTATGAACCCCTTCATTCCATTCTCCTCTTCCTCTCTCTTAGCAGTGGCAGCATCACATGTCAAATTAGAAAGGGTAGTCCGTCATTCATCTTGTTGTCAAAACAGATCATTTGCTATCCTCATGGTATCTTTTGATATGCGTTCCATTATATACTGTAGCTCGTCAACATCAAGCATCACATTAACAAACATTTCCCTTCCCCAATTTCAAAAGGCTCCCTCAGTCACTGCCACTGAGCTACTCTGTGACACAAAGAGGCAAGAGGGAAATTAGGTATGTCTGTTTCCTATTAATTACAATCCTGGGAAGTCTCCCATGGACACACTCGAGCCACTCTATTACGGAGAGAGGGGGGCGTTCGCTGATAAATTAATAATCCAGCTTGTCACCAGCCACAGATGAATAGCCCCTGGTGATTGATGCTGTTTTCTTTCATAGGGCAGGAATTTGATGTCAGAGCCAAATGTGTTATCAATGCCACGGGACCTTTTACAGACGCGTTGCGGAAAATGGATGATCAGAAGAACCCCGACATCTGTCAGCCCAGTGCTGGGGTGCACATCGTCATCCCAGGCTATTACAGGTAAGTAACGGTGGGCCCCTACATCTCTGTCACTGTCCCCCTGTATCACCTGCTCCTTAGCGCTGCCATCTCAACAGTTCATTAGCTTGCGCCAGTAGAGTCTCCGCAGCTTCTGGCCACAACAACCAGGCACTGTCTAGCAGCTCTGTTGGTATGGATGGCGCAGAGCAGGTGCTGAGCAGAAATGAGCACCACTACTGAGGAGAGTGTCATGGTGTCATGTACTCATTTTGTTAACTGTAAGAGAAGATTTACATCTTGTGTGTGGAATTTAGTGGACCAGTCTGATCAAACAATTTCCTCTTGTGGAGATTGCAACTCCATTCTGATTGGATTCCTCTGCCTTGGCCAAAGAAGGGATTTCTGCTTTCTTGTTGATGCATGTTATTTGTGTTCGCAAAAAAGGAAGGCTACTCTTGTGACCCAGCCTTCCCCCTCAGCTATGCCTGTGTTAAATTGAGTCAGTGCCACGTGCATGTGTTTTAAACAGGACGATATGTGCACCCTGGGTTGAGGCTTCGGGAGCAGCGGCTGGAATTGAAACCAGCTGAATTAATCTCCTGGAAACAGCGCTGACAAGAGCCTGATTATGGGGTGTCCCTTCAACCAGCCCGGCCCGCTTGTGCCCTCCCCTCCCCAGCAGACCAAAGGTTAATGCAGTCTTCTTGGTTGTTCCCCTCCCTACCCCTGCTCCCTTCCGTGCACATAACACACACACACACACCTCCAGTCCTGACAACATCCGTCACGTCATCTTCTTACTGGGAAAGGATGCTCAAACACACCTACAGCCAGCAAGTCATCCCCTTGGGGGAGGACATCCACTCAACTACTTCAGCCAGGATATAGCATGTGATTATCACACTGATTTTTTCGTAAACGTACTTGATCATGACCGATATGTCCAACACGTTTTATTTTAATTTTTTATTTATTTTTTGGCAAATCTTCATGGAATCTCAAACTTGAACTGAATTGGAAATCGCTCAGTTGCCCTATGACTTACATGTCTGCAGTCAAACTTCCAGTGCAGTGTTTGTATATGCAGAAAACAGCTGTGACGCTAAGGTATAACTAGCACAACAATGTCAACATAACATTTCTCCCAGGAAAAAAAAAAAGAGTCATCACTGTGCACTTACACTTGCGGCACTATAGCCTGGATGTTTGAATGAGACCTAATTCATAACAGCCATTTATGATAATAAATATACGTCCAACAATCTCAACACCCTCCCTATCCACCCACCCTGTCTGATTTACAAATAGCTGATAGAGCAAGCAGCTGACAGAAATAAATGAGCTAATCTGATGGCTGTGTAGGACTTCCACCAGATATTAATTCATCAGGAGGCCACAGAGTGCAGACAGATACAAATTCCTGCTTTAATTATGTATGGGAGCTGTGCTGGAAACAGGAGACACCTCTACTACCTATTTCTCAGAGCAACTTTATGAACCCCTTTGATTTCCATCGTTATTAGGGGTCCAAGCCCGAGGATGCGTGCACCGCGGTATCGCAAGGCGATACGCGGTTCACACAGCAGGGCTGTGGAACCCTATTGTTTTCGCTAGGTTTCCTTCTTCCTTCTTCTTCTTCTTATTATTCTTCTCCGCATAAAAGTGGTGCTGCAGCCTAAACCGTACATGGTGGCGACGCGCCATTTTCAGGACTGGTCCGAAAGTCCGCAAAGACCTCAGGCAAAAAAATTGACCCACTTCCACCACTAGGTGGCGCTATACCAGGACAAAACGCGTTTGGCCCTATAACTCGCAAACCGTACATCGGATATTAAAAAACCTTACATCCACGCGTTCCCTGGATCCTAATGAATCTCGTGATATAGGCCACGCCCATTTCCGCCTACACTTTTATGCGTGAAAAATCGCGATTTATCAAAAACCTACTTTTTCTATCTCCTCCGAGACCGTGCAATGGATCTGCACGAAACTTGGCACATAGCATCTCCAGACCCACCTGACAAAAGTTTGCATAAAGATTTTTTATAGGATAAAAATTGCGTGTGTTACGCGCAAACAAAGTTTTGTCGCTAGCTATGAAAACATTGCCGTTGCCATATCTCGGCCAAGATAAATGCTATCAAAGCCAAACTTTACAATATTACTTGCTATGACCCCCTGAGGCTCTGTACCAAATCTGACGAACATTGGCCGCTAGGGGGCGCTACAAATACAAAAAAGGGTGTTTTTCATGAACGTACTTTGCAATATCTCGGCCAAAATACGTGGTATCAACACCAAACTTGGGGTGATTTTTTGGCATGCCGCAAGGAAGCTTCATACATAATTTGGTAACGATGGGCCATTAGGGGGCGCTATAATTTACGTTTTTTGGTTTTTTTGACAAAGTCAATGCATTTAAATGGGACATTTGCAATTGCATATCTCTGCCACACTAAATGCTATAAAAACCACACCAGAAATGATTGTTTCGCCCACCGCCCGGAGGCTAACTGCCAAATTTGGTAAAGAAGGGCCCTTAGGGGGCGCTCTGATCAACAGAGGACATTTCCCCGGTTCGCTGGGGACGACTGGCGCGGGGAGGCTTGGACCCCGTTGAAACTGCGTGCAGTTCTAGTTTTGTTTTCCTTTAGACATAATACATGTGCCTATTGTTTTCCCCAAACACTCAAGACAAAATAGATTTTTTTCCCCTTCATAGCAAGGCTTTCACATGAGACATTTGATAATGAACAAGTTGAAAAATAACCTTTGCCATATGAAATTATATTGTTTTGTTTTGTTTTCGATTTGCAATTTTTATGAGGCCTTCCTGGAGCCTGTTTGATGTATTTTGTTCCCACTTGGAGCCTCAAATGGCCCTTGCCGACTGGCAGGCTTATCACAACCCATGGAGGCTTTATTGAATGAGTGACCAGTGGGTATCTAAACAGAATGCAGGGCTATTGATTTTGGAGAAGTGGTCTAATTGTTTCTAGTAGACAAGGGCTTGTCCCGATTATTTGATTGATTAGCTTGATACTGGTCTGCCTCCTCATCCTCCTCCCCTGGCCAGTTAATAGCACTGTAATCCCAATACACTGCTGTATTTCTAATCCATCATCATTATCGTGGCTGTACTCAGCACAAGATTAGTCCATAAGGGTTTTTTTGTGTTTTTTTTGCATTCCTCAATATTAGCTCTGCCACTTATATGCTAAAGGGAAAAAAATTACAAAAAGTTGGCTAATATAATCCATTTGATCTCCTGTGAAGTGCAGTGGAGAGATTGTGAGACAGTTATAGACAGATTTATACACATGAGAGAAAGATAGTAAGAGATCAGTGGTGTGAAGTGACTAAGTACATTTACTCAAGTGTTGCAGTACAAGTACAATTTTTAGATACATGTACTTGGGAAATTCCATTTATACTTCTGCTCCACTAGATTTCAGAGATTTATTCCTCTACATGTATCTGATATCCTCTGATTAATGATATGCTTGTAAAATACAGTGCCAGTGAATTAACCAGTGGTTCCCAACATGTTTGGCTTGCTACTGCTAAGTAAGTAAACTTAGCCTAAAATTGACTAAGTGCAACAGTAAAGTGCTTATGATATCATTCAAACAATCTAGTAATATATAACAATATATATAAACTAATTTTACTTTGGATACTTTAAATATATTTTTCCAATAAAACGTGGATACTATTACATATGTAGAATTCTGAATGCTGGATTTTTACATTGTTGTTTTGATACTTTTACTTTTTACTCCTCCATCAAAGAGATAGTGAATAAGACAGAGAAAGGGTAGGATGTGTCACAGTGGTTCTCCACTTCAAGCTTCCGACTACATCTGGCTTCAGGCAGTGTGGCCACGGACGGCAGGGTGACATGTGGCGTATGTCTTGGCGAGACCCTGATAAAAGTCCTGTAGTCACAAAATGAGCAGAGAGAGCCTGAAGCCTTAGAAGAAGAAAAAAAAAGAGAAAGGAAGGAGATGGAGGCAAGAGTGGGGGATATAAGTGTGAAGTGATGGAGCGAGAAGCTGTGACTGTCAAGGTCCATGCGGTCTCCGTCCTTGCCTGTGGTAGTGCCCGGGCTGGGGTCTTCACTCATTTGTCTTAAAACATGGAAGGAAGGGGATGGGGGAGTGTGAAGTAGGGTCATACCAGAGGGGTTTGTCACATTGTGTGGAGGTGACACCTCAGAAGACCTGCTGGCCCCCACAGTGGACAGCCAATGTCTCCCCCAGTCCTCCCCTTAAGGGAGAAGGGTCTCCATGGATTCTCACAGTCACACCAGAGTCTCTTCATGTATAGCAGCAGAGCTCTACTCCACTGTACTCAGTTTGACTCTACTGGACTCTTCACTGACTGGACTGGCATGTTTAAAGACTCTCTTTGTTAAGTTCCTGCAGCCTGAAGTGGACTCTCTTTTCTGTTTTTGTGGTGAAATCTTTCCACACCACACAGTTCCATTCCCAAAACCATGAGTCAGCCGAAACAAAGGAGGCATCAGTGTCGCTCAGTCAGCCTCTGGAATTAAAGAATGAAAAACTTTTGTTTCACTCAATGTTTCCAGTCCAGTCTTTTAGCCCTCACATCCAAAAGAACGTATTCACTTTGTTTACTGTGATCATTTATATTAAAATTCTGCAAGATGTGTTTCATTGTCTCCATTCAATAGGAGCTGTACACTGTACTGACGTGTAAGCATTCAGGAGTGTTGGTTGAACTTTCAACCATGAAAATAATCAATTGGACTTTTGAATCCATTGTGTCAGGTCTTCTAAGGTTAATAGCTTAAGAGACATTGTATATAAAGCATAACTTTCATTTTGAACAACTATAAATGGGTATTGTCTTCATCTGCATTCTTTTTATTGCCCAAGTGAGGCCTTCTGCTCCACAGCTACTCTGCTGTCATAAATGTTTAAAAAATGCCCTTTGATAACGAGTTTGTCATTTTTTTTATTCAGAAATATCAACCAGCCCATTATAGTGGCAGGTATTTTTTCAATCGATACACAATAGCGTATTAATATTTAATCCTTTATATGTCACTACAATATAAGAAAAAGTGGATTGTTGAGAAGCAGCAGCTGGAAGCTCATTTATTTTCCTGCTGTAGCAGTGAAATAGAGAGAATAGACAACTCACTTAGGGTGTACACACAGACACACACGCATTGCATGGGTCCCACGGGATGTGTGTGTTTTTATACCGTAGGTGTCCACATGTTAGTGTTAGCCAACTTGCCTGTCCCTGCTGTCTTTGTCTAAGACATGATGTCTCAGCACCCTGGAATGTTTTTGTCCTCTAGTCATAAAGCCTAACTCCAAGGACAAAATCTGTAAGAACAACAATGTTGACACTAGGGACAAGGACCTGGTGACCATCAAGTGTGTGTGTGTGTGTGTGTGTGTGTTAACACAGGATAAAACAGGTTACTCATTGCTTTTGTTTCAAATCCAGTAATATTAATAATTAAAAAAGATTTCAGTATAATTGTTGTAATTTTTCCATCCTGAACACTACTTTTAAAACACCCAGTATTGGCCGAGAAAGGACAATTTTTTTCTACTTCTTGCACCACACTGCCTGCAGAGATTTTTGGTAGACTTTCACAACATTGGCACAATGTGGGCTTCTTTCAAAGACAGTTCCCCACTGAAACAGTTTAAAGGAACACGCCGACTTATTGGGACTTTCGCTTATTCACCATTACCCCCAGAGTTAGACAAGTCGATACCTTCTCATCTCCGTGCATGCTGTAACTCTGTCTGACGCCCCCAGCATTAGCTTAGCCTAGCACAGATACTGGAGGTAACCGGCTCCAACTAGCCTACTGCTCTCAATAAGTGACAAAATAACGCCAACATGTTCCTATTTACATGTTGCGATTTGTATAGATCCAGGGTGTACAAATAACAAGGTCACATGAGACACAGCCATATTCTAACTGCACACTAACTGGGAACTATGTTCTCAAAAAGGCGAAGCAGTGCTACTTGGGCGGAGTGATTACATAGACGGTTAAAGAAATAGTGATTAATGCAACACCCAAAAGCACAGTTACTTCCGTCAACAAAACCAATGTGAATAGCTAGCTAGTAGCGAACAACACTGGTGATCATGGCTGACTTTGATGATATTTACTTGGTATCAAACCAAGATCTGGAAGATATATTTTTGAGCCGGATTACAAAGACGAGGAGTTGCAAATTTTGTATGCTGATATTTGTAGGTGAATAAGCTAAAGTCCCAATAAGTCCACGTGTTCCTTTAAGATATACCCTGTAAATGTATTAGCTATCATAAGTGGCTGCTGTTAGCAGATAATCTAGTGTGTTAACAACTACAGTACTCATAAAATAGCATTGGTATTAGTTGTTTCCTTCAGGGTGTAAGTAAATTTGTGAACATTTAGTCATGAAGGCTCTAGTCAACACATTCGTTTTCTCCTGGTGTGTATATTTATTTATTTTTCTACTTATGTTAAGGAAATATACAAGGAAAGTGTTATTATTTTAACCAAAGCACCAATTTTGTATTTGCTTAGCTCTCCTTATTATGCACAACATTTGGTAAGTGATATTTAATTCTGTTTTTCTTTTTCTCAACTAATCCTATGGAATCCCAAAGCTAATCAAAGTAAAAAGTCTGTCTTTCATTGCTTTCTAACGTCCCTACCCTGTCTGTAACACTCACCTTTAGTCGAATTGTTCCTAATGTAAATGTAAATCTTTAAAAACTGGTCCCAAATATATACTTCCATTTTGATCAAAAGGGTAAAAAAAAGGGTATGAAAAGAATTTTGGGGTTCTTCAGATTTAGCCACTATTTTCAGCGGCAGATTAACACATGTGAGGTGCTAGTGAGTATTTAGACCAGCAGAACGGTGTTTGTGGAAACTACAGTGGCCATGTTTGTAGTAACAGAGTAGCATGTCATCCAGTGCAGCGGTGTGACTCACTGATGTGTTTTTAATAGCTTTTGGAGAACAATGGAGGTCTATGGCACAGAGGAATGATATATCAGGCTTTGGCTACTCAAACAACACATGTTACTGGGATCAATTGGTTAATTGGTTGTGGTCTTTTCATGGGAATGTTGCCCATAAGAAAAATACACAAGTTTGAAAGCCCTTCTCACAGTAATCCGTGGACTTTTGAAACAAGAACACGTTTTTTTTCTTACAGTAAATAATGGCAGAACAGCTGCCAAAATCTTTCTAGAACAGACGTGCGTTGAACACTGAAAATGGGCAGGTGTTTGTGCTGTAACAGCGTGTGCACAGATGAAACAAGATTCAAAGATTAAAAAACATAAACGTAAAATGTTTCAGAGTTAGACTGCAAACATGGACGTGTGGAGGTGTTGTGAGAAGTAAACAGATCTACTCAAGTAGTAACAGAGCCTGCTGTCATCCTGCCCAGTATCTCTGTCCTCCTGATAATACACACATATCACCAAGACAGTCCATGCCATGTTAGACTTCAAATGAACTGTACAATGACCTGCAAATGACAAGCACAGAGAGTTGCAGCCCCCTGCGACTTTGGTGTGAATGAGTTTTAACCCTTTGTTAGCAAAAAGAGGGGAAGAAAGCATAATCTATGATCCCAATGTTTCTGGAATGTTTAAAAAGGTCAATATGCTGATATTTTTGACAGCGCTTGACCTTTTGTGAAAAAAGTAACAAAACCATTGGAATTGAAATAACTTCTTTGTTTAGTTCTGGCACATAATGTATCACAGTCAAAGCATGCTGTCTCCCTGCAGCATCTGCCCATGAGTGACTTGACTGTTAATCCGTCGTATTGATCTAATATCAAAAAGGTGCTATTTAAATGCAGCATAACTCCCCAGGAGCCATGATCTGTCAGTAGGATCTGTTTGGAGTCTGGCTGAATAACTAATGCCTGTCTTGTCTGTCCAGGTGGCCCAACATCTGGCCTCTAACTACGGAGGCAGGGCACAACGAAGTGGTCAGCAGGGCTCATATAACCCAAGAACAGTTAGTCAGTTCATTTATAGACCAACTTACCAGAGAAGGTGTCACAACAGGCTTCAACATACAAAAACTGTAAAAATTAAATGAATAATAAAAAATAAAAAAAATGAATCCAAAGAGAGAGACTTTAAACTTTAGAGGCCATAACCTCAGAAGAACTCATCAAAAGACCTCAGGCACCTACTGGTGATGCAGGGCTGCAGACAGTGCTCTAGCTCTCTAACATAACCATTGCCGCTCTGCCTGGAAGGAGTTGTTGGGGGCAAAAAAAAACATACACCTCTTTGTACCATCTGACTAACCGCTGAATCTGAATAACCTGTAACTTAACACATAGCCGTTGTCACAGATTCTGTTTTTGTTTCCACTGTCCTATGTCTGCTTTGGGTACAAGTTCCTGGTACTTTAAGGAGCCACATCACACACATACACTATTGTATTCATTTAATGATAATGACACTTAAAACTGAATGTAAAATAAAATCAATATCATTGTTAACATCAGTTCTGTCTCACAACTTCACTCGTCTTTTACTGACGTACATCTAAAATGTTTTGCTTTGTAAAACACAGTGTATACTCGGGACAAAAGCTTTTACCAAAAGCCTCACAGATATTTAGGAGTTCAGGTTATGGGAATCTCCAGGTTACATGTTGTTAAGTTAAGTAGTGTATTCACAGCCATAGTGGCAGTGTGTTTTCCTGAGCATGCAGGCAGCAGATGAGACTCTTCCTTGAATTGTAAAGCTCATGGCGAGTCATGTGAAAGAAAGTGAGTGGACGAGTCAAGTTTTATTTTTAAAACAAACATTTTCAATAGTGAAAACAGGCAGATGACAAAACAAGCTGTTTATCTGTCTTCTGTTTAGTTCACCATACTTGATAAAGACCAATGATTGGTATACAAATGTGTTCACAATGTGTACTGTTATTGTGTCAAATTAAGCCTGACACCAGCTTGTGCATTACTGTCTATTTAGAATGGATCTTTTTGACAGCACCATTTACACTGGCAGCAATCCTAGTACAACCAGCTACTTCAATTCCAGCGCTGCTGTTCCCGCACATGCATTAGATTGACCTCACATTAACCCAGATACATTTGATCTTTAAGAGCCATAAATTGGCTTTTGTCATTACCATAGGTTAATTACTGAGATTTGCTCTGTACCGTTGCTACACTGAGATTGCAATAATAAGCACCACACAAAAGCCATTCACACTGCCTACATGAGGACTAAATAGGCATTGTTTTGATCTTTCTATTCCTGTCGGGAGTTTTGTTTGTATGGGTCTATTATTAGCACTTTACACAGCAGTACTTTTGATACAGTTTGATTCTGCTGAGCTTACTTGAAACCTTGCCCTTCCTGTCATTCTCTCCTTAATAAGTCATCTGACGTGCGACCCAGACATGGATCTGATTGCTGTCCTTGCATTCCTCACGGCACCTTTGCAAGAAGGAAACTACTATTTGTTTAAGAACTTTCTATTATGCATTGCAAATGATATGTCTAAGATCAGTTTCACACAACAATTTGTATTAGATTTTTTAAATCTAATTTTTCAGTATTCATTTGCGAGCATTTTATTCCAAATAAGTGTTGAGGAATTCCCAGATTGTTAAAAATAAAAACTTAATACATGTCTGCCATGGTACTAACATTGCTCAGATTAAGGTCTCAATTCCCACAGCTCCCACCAGTGCCACAAATGCTCTCACAGTACCATGCTCTTCTCATTTAAATGCATTTCAAACTGAATGACTAGAGTGTCCTTCCCTCTTCCATGAGTCGACATGCAGCAGCCAGCGGTACCACCTACCATCTCTGAACAGTTACCTGGCACATGTGCATTCTCCTCTTGTCTTTTTTTTAGCGGAACAGGTGAGGCTTCATACAAATTTCCTGAAATTTGATAGGCAACTATTTTGATAACTATTTTAGTAAATGATTGTTTAAGTCACTTAAAGTAATAATTACAAAAACGTGAGATAACACAATGATGATTGAGCCTATGGCCCACTGATGAAAGCACTTGCATTTGCAGTATTACGATTTGGGTATCTGTGGTGACATTCCTTGGAAAAATCAATCTTTGAGCTTGTAACTTAAAATTCCAAATAGATGAGTAAATTCCAATTTGATTCCAAGTTCTCCAATGTAATAATTTGTTGGTTTATCTTGTCTTACGTTGTAGTAAATTGAATATATTTGGGTTTTAGACACTTGATGCACCACTTTTGTAAAATATAATATAATATTTCTTTATTTTATAGATCAAACGTTTCATACTAACAATCTATTCATCACAAAAACAATCTACACATTAATAGATAATGAAAATAATATTTTGTTGCAAATGTTTTAATTTTTTGGATCGTGTAAACAGTGGTACAGCCACAGTGCCTTCTTCGCTGTATTATGCCTGCTGTGCTTTTAAACATATTTAACATATCACAAATCACACATGGAACTTGTCATTTAGTGTAAATATACATGGTGATTGCAGTGATTTTGAAGTCTAGTCTCACTGATAGTCAGACAGTACTCAAATCCATATGACATGAATGCAGCATAATCTATAATGTCTCTTAGGGTTGTTTACAGTTTTTTTCTTGCAAGAAATCAAGGGTTTGATCAACCATGGATGTTCAAAAAATATTAGAGGTAAAGATCTTTGTATTTGATTATTTCCATTGGGCGTTGTTTCTCTGGTGTTCTTTTACGAGAAGTGGAGGGGTTTTAGATTTCTCTCCTTTTCATAGAAACCTGTGCCAGTGATCCTCTTTTAGCTCAGTAACCATGACACTCAGACTCTCCCAGTCTAATATGCAGGATCAGTAACAACACTCCAAAAGTTGACTTTAACAGCACATCCACGTTTTTTTACCATGTGATTTTACCACTAATCAAATATATTCGGTCTCCGCTGTGATTAGGGCCAAGCCTGAGAATGTTATGGAAGTGATACAGCACGTAATACACATTTTAGGAAGATACTGCAATGTTTCCTCTACCTTTTAAGTTTTCATAGTGCAACACACATATGGGGAATTAAAATCAACTTTGACGCTGAAAAAAATTGTTCATAAAATTTACACTGTATGTTTGAAAAGCTCATAGGAACACTGGACTGTAATATTGTAGTAAATGTGTGCTTACACAACTTTCAGTGGAAACAATACACCAGTGTTGTTATTGAGCCACTATAACTATATACAACACTATATTGGTCCAGACTTTATACAAAGCCAGTTCACTTCAGTTTGATAGGAGGAGTATACATTACCTGTAAACAGTAATTCAGCTAGCGACAGGTATCTTTAAGTAAACTCTGCTGCACTTATAATTGAGCTGTGAGTTTGCTGTAGGGGCTTGTGTGGGAGTTTCTGTCAACACAATTTCTAAAGTAAACACATTTCTGCAACAGCAAATACTGAAAGGACATATTCATGTTCATTTTTCATCATTTCTCAGTCCCTTTAATTTTTTTAGATTGTTGCGGCCCAAAATGGCTGATTTTGCTGGAGCTTTTGTAAAAGAAATTGCAAAAAAAGTAGCGATTGTTTTTTTTGTATAGTTCTTTAAAAAATAAAAAGGAAACTTGTTTTGGGGAGAATAAAACTACTCTAGGCAGAGTTTTCCTTGGACCTTCCCAAAAAGGCTCAGGATGCTGCAAATGTTGGTATAATATGATAATGGCTGCGGATAAATCCTGGTAGGGCTGATTTCTGATATAAAATGCTTATATTATTGTGCATTGAACCTGCTCAGAGAGATTTTTTGACGTTTTTAGATGCTCTCCACCAGGCAGCCTCTCAACTTTTTTTCACTTTTCCCATTGTTTTCTCTGGAGTTTTCAACAATTGAGTTAGATCCAGGGGCATAGACGTAATTTCCGAAGTGAGGGGGACAGATTGCTCAGGAGGAAGATTTTTATTGAAAGAACCTGAACCATTTGTCTCACCAAATTGCGGATTCCAAGTAACCTACATTTCATTTATGGTTGATGGAAACACTGACATTTGGTAGAAGTGTAGGGGGTCTGGGGGCATGCCCCTGTGGAGAACTTGTTGGCCTTAATACCCCAAATTTGGTAGCCTCTGGCACATTCTAAAGCCACTATTCTATCATATACAATGATCTTAATTATTGCATTTAATGAATTTTGCTCCCTATATTTTGTCATTTTATTATTGTCTATATCTATATGAGTCTATCAATTACCTAAGTAACATGCACTTCATCTTCTTATGATGCGTTCAAATCAACTCAGACATGTAAGTGTGGGGGACAGAGGGCACCGTTATGGAAAGTGCGCTGGATATGTCCCCCATACCCTGTGTCCGCTACACTCTAGGTTAGAACAATTGAAGTTTTTAGACAACAATAAGTTTTGTTTTCAGGGTTTAAAAGACAGTCAGCAGTACTTGTAAATACCTTAAAGGTCTGCAGTGAGAATGATGTGGTTGTTAATGAGAGCAAAACAAAGTTCATGGTAATTACAGGCTTTATAGATCAAATCTTAATAATAAGATCAGCACAAACTGACCGTGTTTCCTTGTTTTCCCTATCTGAAGGAGAAAAAAGAGAGTTTTGAAGCTGTCTTGAGACCATTGACATGGCCACAGTGAAAGTGTTACTAAACCTAACCTGTCTATTCAAGGCTGTACATCAGTACATACTTAAATGTGCCATATTCAATATTTGCCTATTAACAACAGATTACATTACTTTGTGTATGCGGAAGATATTGCTCATAGGGATTAACACAGAATTTGGACCTGATTATGCATTTCCCTTTAGCTCTACTGAGCATTTTTGTGTCTTTCCATTCATTGTTTAGTTTTTCGGGCTCGCAACTTTGCTGTTCTGGTTCACTCTCTGGTTCACTCTCATCTTCATTGTTTTTACCTGCTCATCACTAAATGGCAGACACGTTAGCAACTGACTGGTGAACGTAGTGGAGTATTTAGCAGCTAAAGAAACATGTATTTCCCTCAGTAGTTGGTGGAGAGAAAAACAGATCCTAAAGGAGAGTGAGTATTGGACTTATGAGTTTTAGCAGTGAGTATTGAGCCCATTTGTACTTGGCATTAAAATGTGATCTGTATCTGGATAAGGAAAAATGCATGTTAATGTAAGGTGTAAATGCAATCTGTACAGTGTGACCATGGTCCTAAGAAAAGCAAGATGAAAGTTCTCCTAACTTTGCCTCTTCCTGCTGACTCAAGCAAGCTGCAAGTAGTAGCAGTGGCTAACAAATTCTACCTGAATCATCCCTGACCCATGACCCCGAGTTGGGACATGCTAATGAAATGGATGTCATTATCTAGATAATGTATCCAAATACAGATCACAGGAAACACAAATCCAAATGGATACTAATGGTGCTCCATATCTCCTCAATGTATCTGTCTGTTTATAAGAACTGTGTCATATCAACTAAAAATTGTTTTCGCTTCCCCCAAGTGGCCGAAAAGTCTGTGCAAGTTTATGCAAAACACAAAAACAGGCCTGATCCCTGCAATACATTTGCATTTGTCAAATTTATTAATTTAACTTTATACTGGGTGTATTGGCTGAGCATACATGCTCTTTTACATCGTCTAGTTAACAACAGAAAGAACAGAGTCAATTTATAAAACAGAAAATGTCTCAATCTCAGCCAAGACTTGTAAATAATGTGCTTCGTCTTTAACAGATACATACAAGTACAGATGATGATTCACAGAAACGCAGGTAAAATAAGACATAAGAATCATGTCAAGAACTCACACCTTGCTCAAGTGAAGGTGGTGACAGATTACATCACATACAAGCCAGGGGATGCAGGAAGTATCAGACATACGGTGAAATAAACCCTGGATTAGCTGCCCACACGCTGTAACAGTAGACCCTATATTAAGGATCACTTGAGAATTACATTCACAAGTTTTCAACTTTCACATTGAGCACTGCCTCAGTAGAACTCAAACGACTTGAATTCATTATTTACAAGCATATACACGCATGTTGCATACCTACCTATAAAATTATAAAACATAACTATGTCTGTGTAATTTAATTTATGAGGTAAGAGATTTGCATTGTACGACATTATTTGGAAAGTATTATGTTTGGCATTTTGGACTACTTAGATTAATCATAAAAAGAAGTTAATATTGAAAATAATGTCAGGGGGAAACCTAATTATCATTTCAGGACAGGAAGTGGAGCATACAGTCCGGATATTTCAAGATAACACAGAAGCCAAACTCTTAAACCACAGGTTAAGAGAGGACTGTTGTTTACAGACTTAAAATTGTGTTTTCTACCACAGCATCAGGCTTAAAATACTGTAGATGAAAACATGCATGAAATGGAAAGTGGGGTACATTTTTAAACATAAAAAGAAATAAATTGTTATTGAAGTTGAAGAAATTAATCATTCTTACTCCACCTCCACACACACATCTGTTTTTTCTCTTGCAACCTCTCTTTACTGCACACATACACAAACACACCATTCTTCCTGTCCTCCTGTGACACCTGCGGTCTTCTCCAGCTCGGTGACAATGATGAATGCAGAACATGAAACACATTAATGCAGCGGGTTCTGGTCAATGTCAGGCCTTTCTTCACTGTGTCAGGTTAAACAAACAAGATCAAGCAAAAAGTGAATGGTAATTGACCCTCGAGAGATAAGGACCTTGCTTTTGAAACGGGAGGTCATGGGAATCGCCAGCCATCCTCAAACCTGAGATGGACACAATATCCTCCACTCACTGTCACAGTTTTATATAATGCTTAGGTTTCTCATCTCCCTGACATAGTTCCATTATTATGAGAAGGCACCATGTATTATATTATATCTTAACCTGGTCAGTGCTTCATCAGCATTAGGCTGTCAATGTAATAAGGGGATTCTACTTGTATGAGATGTCTAAAGCATTATAAATAAAATGTATTATTATTATTAAGCCTTAGCAGGACATGTTTAAAGTGTGAAGGCATTTTGATGACACATTGTGGTAAAATCTAAGTAATTAGGGAAGTTTTTTGTAAAACTTTTAGTTTTCAAAGATCAACATTGTATACTGTTCTTATTGAATGTCCATCAGTGTTACAAAGGTTCATGCTGATACTGTATAATTGGAAGTGGAGGTTTACCACGTTGGGGAAGTGATACATTTAAGGCCAAGACATCAAAGAATTTCATTTTGTATTCCCTTTTGATATAATACAAGAGAAACATGATTTTAGGGATGTGCCTGTATTTTTGTGGTATTTGTATTTTTATGTGAGCCTTTCAACATAAATCTTTAAAAGGCATGCATGTTTCTAGTGAGTGCATTAAGAATAGTCTTACTTTAAAGATGGTCTTCCACTATGCTTGTATTTTTCAATAATGCTTGAGATACCATGTCTTAATAAGAAAGCATCTTGCATCCTGTGGATGATACAGATGTGATTCAGTTGTACTTGCTTTCCTCTGGTTGAGTTCCCTAAATATTTCTGCTGTGAATTTTACCATTGTGCGGTTTGTTACACATAAGATGCTGAAAACAGAATGTTCTTAGGTTGGGAAAAGCAACTGAAACTGTTGACGTACAGGTTATTCAAAGTTAATAGTAATAACAACAAAATCTGAAAATTCCTGCAGCTTCTGTCGCAACTGAAAACGACACTGGCAGCACAGATACTCAGTCACTCGCTACTAATTGGTTAGGCCAAACAAAATACCTTTGCTCTCAAACTGAATTTGGCTAACAAAGATTAGACTGAAAAATGAGTTAAATCTGGAAATAGGTGTTTGTTAGCTGTTAATGGTGATTTTCACAACACTTAAAGCTTCAGTTTTTTGTTCATTTTAAAGGGTTTACCCAAATTCACATATTTTCACATTTAATACTGGGGCCACTGGTTTTTCTTTGCCCAGGTTTTAGGATAAATGACTTAAAGCTTTCAGCTGCCACCACAACACAATTGATTCAAGTGTAACTTTTTCTTTGGTAGAAAATACAGCACAAGCAAGACATAATTCACCATCATACTGGTGGGGTAGTGATGGAGGCATCAGAAGCAAATATGTCAAAACCAAAACTGTCGGTAAGGCTGGAATCCACAAGGAGAATGTGAGAAAACGTATCTTTTGTGATTTAAGTGAACTGGCCCTTTAATGCAGTCGGACTTCAAGGCGTGATCTGTTCATCGTATTTTCCCAAAAGGATTCTAAATACTTGATA